>NC_059441.1:3738393-4038393 GCF_021028975.2 Sphaerodactylus townsendi
GAGGATCCTCAGAAGATGCCAAGCTACAGATGGTATTTAAATGCCAGGAGAGAATGCTGCTAAAACACGGCCATACAGCCCGGAAACCACACAGCACCCAAACTTGTATTTAAGCATGGATAAACAGTCTGACAGGTTAAAGAAATTGAACAAGCTAGTGCTTCTGAGTGAAAAAAGGCAACCTCCCTCTGGATGCCCCCCACACCACGCTTTCATACCATCTCCGGCATTTCCCTTGTATTATACTCTTTACCACCTTTGGCATTGCTGGTCCCCTCCTGGCCTCAGGATCGGACGCCATCAGTTAATGTGGGTATTCTGACGCCAAGCACATTGTGATTTGGCTCTGAGAAGCAAGGGCATTGGCGATAGTTTGGTGGTAGTCCGTGGCTTTGCTTTGAAGCAACCGTGCAACTCTTCCAACGGGTGAAATCACCAATTCTGGTGGAGGGTTGTTCTCGGAAGCAAGGTCTTATTGCCAGCAACCAAGCTTACTCCCAGGTTAAGGATCACGCTTTAGTTCTTTGCATGAAAATCAGTGGGGTTTAACAGCGCTTAACAGGGTTACCTAAACTGCTTCCCGCAAACTAATAATCGAGCCCAGCAGCCCAGGCCAGCCTAGATGTGAGGGAGGGGGGCACTGTTTGCGTGTGCCCACAGAGAGGGCACTGAGTGCCACCTCTGGCACCCGTGCCATAGGTTCGCCACCACTGATGTAGACCATGCTGAATTTCTGTGACCAACAATAGGTGGTCAATTGACTGGTCACTCACTTCTGAACTCACTAGCTAATTAGCATGCACAGTGTTAATTTTAATGTTTATAATTTTAAAGTTTATAATTTGTATTTGGTATTTATTGTTGTATTGGTCGTTCTTGTACACCGCCCAGAGCCCTTCAGGGATTGGGTGGTTTATGAAATATAATAACAATAACAATAAACATACACAAATGTTTGCAAATTGTTGGAAACTTTTGTAAATAGAAACAGATTGATAGATATAATTTACTGTTTACAGTGTATCATATTTCAGTATTTGGCAGCTTAAAAAGTAAAGCCATCGGTTTATATTGATAGATAAATTAATAGCACAATTTACTTATTTAACGATTATTTAAGAACAGGGTGTGTTAATAGTTATTAGTCTCCATCAGGCTATAGTAGTTTTTTGTTCCACCAGAGTAATGTGTCTTTTATATTTGGAACTCTCTCAGAAGTTTCAGATGGCTTGCGGGGGCCCTTTGAGTTCTGTGTATGAGGTCAGCAGAGAACTGCAGTTCCTTCTTGTAAGTATTCCCCACACAGCAGCTAAGATGTGTATATCTTTTAACCAGCTATGCTGTAACCAGTGGTGGGATCCAAAAAATTTAGTAACAGGTTCCCATGGTGGTGGGATTCAAACTGTGGTGTAGCGCCAATGGGGCTGGGCGGGGCACGACGGGGGTGTGGCCGGGCATTCCAGGGGCGGGGCATTCCTGGGTGGGGCTGTGGCAAGGACACAGCCGCTGCACCAGTCCTTGGGCGGGAAACGAATGCATGCAGGCGCAGGCTGCCATGCACGCTGGTGCACCTCTTGCTAGACTGCTTCAAGGTCTTCAAGTTCTGCGCGCTACTGCTGAGAGGAGGGGCGTAGCTAAGGCAAAAATCACGTGGCAAAATCACCAATTAGTAACCCCCTCTCAGCACACATAAATAATTAGTAATCTACTCTCGGGAATCTGTGAGAACCTGCTGGATCCCACCTCTGGGTATAATGTGGGACTATTGCTTTTTTGTGGCGCTCGTAGGGTTTGGCCAAGGGCTTGAAGAATGGCACGGCAGAGTGGAATAAGCATTTAGGAGGAAAGTCAGCTGTTGAACTGGTCCAGAAACTTTTGAAAGGTAATTTTGGTTTAATAATTCGAAGCAGCTGGGTTTTTTTTAACGGATTTGCCATGCAAGGTTTTAATAAGAATGGAGTTTTTCCCAACCGTGATAGCTTTCAGTAAAAAGCCCATTCCGCCCAACGTATTGCAAAATCGTTCTCATTGAGTCAGACAGAGGCCACTTCCGCACATGTAGAATAAACCACTTTCAATCCACTTTCACAATTGTTTGCAAGTGGATTTTGCTGTTCCGCACAGTAAGATCCAGCTGCATTGAATCCAGCTTCAAAGTGCACTGAACGTGGATTGAAAGTGCATTATTCTGCACGTGCGGAAGAGGCCAGAGTTTGCACTGGTCGCAATTAACTACTTATTTTGCGGAGATTGAGTGGGACTTCCCAAACATTAACATAGCATTAGTGCAGACCTGGGCATTATACGGCCCGGGGGCCACATCCGACCCGCCGGATGACCCTGACTGGCCCTTATGACAGACTTGGCCCTGGCTAACCCTCCCCCTTCCCCCCTCGCGCAGTGGCTTCTGGGGCGATCCCCTCCTTTGAAAGCCCCGCAGAAGCCGGTTGCCTTGGCTGCCTGCTTCTGCGGGGCTTTCCAAAGCGCCTTGTCCCCCTGCCTTGCTGGGGAGCGAGGCGTCTTTGAAAGCCCCGCAGAAGCTGGTTGCCTTGGCTGCCTGCTTCTGCGGGGCTTTCAAAAGCGCCTCGTCCCCCTGCCTTGCTGGGGAGCGAGGCGTCTTTGAAAGCCCTGCAGAAGCCAGTTGCCTTGGCTTCCTGCTTCTGTAGGGCTTTCAAAAGCGCCAGTCAATGAAAAAAGTAGGTCAAGGGACTTAAGTTTCTGCACTTGCTTGATTGTCACAGTGGACAACTATGCAGGTAGGTTAAGCCTGTCATTCTTTGTGCCAAATAGTGTTGTATGCAGAACTGTTGCCACTGATTCCAAGTTGATCTGTGCACCTGTCTGTCACTTATCAGCCCCTATTATGCAGAATTGAGTTCAGCCTTTTGGCCTGGCCCTCCACAATATTTTCTGTTTCTTATGCGGCCCCATGGAAAAAATAATTGCCCACCCCTGCATTAGTGGGAGATTTTAATGCCAGAGTTGGTAACAATGGGCTAAAACTGTTAGAAGCTATGGGAATTGGTGTTGAATCTTTACCTTTGCACTTTTCCCTATTGAGAGACTCAAAAGACAAGCTGGCTAACAATGCAGGTATTGCCCTTGTTAAATGTTGTACGAGGTTCAACATGGTTTGCCATTCGGGCAAGTTCACATTTACTTCAATCAGGGTTGTAGTGTGCTGGACTATACCATAGTATCACTCCCCCTGGACAGAGTAGGAACTTTGAGGCATCAAGCCTTCCATACCTGTCTCTTACAGATCTTCAAAATTCTGACTGGTGGACCTGAATACAAAAAAAAAAAAATTAACATTGGGATTTACACTAGAGTCGCTAGCTATGCTTCCTGCTTATGAAATCTTTAGCTCCTTAAAGCAAAGATTAATTGGTTGTGGTGGGTTTTCCGGGCTGTATGGCCGTGGTCTGGTGGATCTTGTTCCTAATGTTTCGCCTGCATCTGTGGCTGGCATCTTCAGAGGTGTATCACGGAGGGAAGTCTGTTACACACTGTCTCCAGTCTTCTCTCTGTGATACACCTCTGAAGATGCCAGCCACAGATGCAGGCGAAACGTTAGGAACAAGATCCACCAGACCACGGCCACACAGCCCGGAAAACTCACCACAACCAGTTGAATCTGGCCATGAAAGCCTTCGACAATACAAAGATTAATTGATCAGGAATTCCAGTAGCTGTGCAGCAAATAAGTCCTGCTGTCGCCTTTTTTTAGGAACTCCCTTTAACATAGCTAGGGAGGCCAAATACCTGAGTCAATTAACCTTACCCAACCAGCGAAGAGCTCTCTCTTTGGCAAGGTGCAATGTTTTTTATCAGCTGTAACAACAGGAAGATGTCTAAAAGAATCTGCAATTGCAGCATGAAGCAGACGGAATCCGTAATTCATATGCTTCTACATTGCCCATTTTGTAAGACAGTCAGGTCCAACTTGTGACCTCTTTGCTCATTAATAAAGAAGTTCTATTAGACCAATGAAAACATTCTTATCTTTTAAACAATGATTCTTCCACTATCTCTGAAATGGCGGCTAAGTACCTGTGTTATGTCATTAAGTGGCAACCATGACTGTATTACTCTGTGATCACTCCTAATCTGTATTGGTTATTATGCCAATAAAAGGTTTGATAGTTATTGTTTTCATTGCAAACATGCTTTTCTGCTACATGCCTTTTCTGTAATGTTGCAATATAATCCTGTCTTCTTCTTTAGGTCTAAAGGATGGATTGAACAGCCCAGACAATTATGTGACTGAGGTATGCGGGGCTGTAAACGCAGCCTGTCATAAGAACATAAGAACTAGCCTGCTGGATCAGACCAGAGTACATCTAGTCCAGCACTCTGCTACTCGCAGTGGCCCACCAGGTGCCTTTGGGAGCTCACCTGCAGGAGGTGAAAGCAAGGGGCTGCTGCTGCTGCTGCTCCTGAGCACCTTCTCCTCGAAGAAGAAGAAGAAGAAGAAGAAGAAGAAGAAGAAGAAGAAGAAGAAGAAGAAGAAGAAGAAGAAGAAGAAGAAGAAGAAGAAGAAGAAGAAGAAGAAGAAGAAGAAGAAGAAGAAGAAGAAGAAGAAGAAGAAGAAGAAGAAGAAGAAGAAGAAGAAGAAGAAGAAGAAGAAGAAGAAGAAGAAGAAGAAGAAGAAGAAGAAGAAGAAGAAGAAGAAGAAGAAGAAGAAGAAGAAGAAGAAGAAGAAGAAGAAGAAGAAGAAGAAGAAGAGAGTTATGATTTATATTCCCCGTTTCTCTCCTGCAGGAGACTCAAAGGGGCAGACAATCTCCTTGCCCTTCCCCCCTCACAACAAACACCCTGTGAGGTGGGTGGGGCTGAGAGAGCTCTGAGAAGCTGTGACTAGCCCAAGGTCACCCAGCTGGCGTGTATGGGAGTGTACAGGCTAATCTGAATTCCCCAGATAAGCCTCCACAGCTCAGGCGGCAGAGCTGGGAATCAAAACCGGTTCCTCCAGATTAGATGCATGAGCTCTTAACCTCCTACGCCACTGCTGCTCCCTACAGTATTTCATCCTGTAGGTTTGTTTTTTTTCAAAAGGTGATCATGAATGTGTTCTCTCACCTTTTATGTCGTGTGCCTGTTAGAGGGGAAAAGGTTTGCTGCAGTGATTGTGGGACCAGAAAATGTTCCTGTAATTGCATCAAGTACTCGAAGAGCCCAGCTCCGGAACATCCCGCTGATGTTCATGTGTTTGTGTTAGTATCACCGGCTGCCCCTTTGCTTATAATAAATGTAGAAATGTGCCCAGTCTGGACAGACATTCTTAGCATGAAATTGTTTTCCTCTCTTCTCAGAATCTCCACAACAACACGGCTACAGGTTATGGTTCCATGAAAACAGTTTTTAATAGCAGAGAAGATCTGGATTTTGTTGAGCAGCTATGGTGCAATTTATGGAAAAGTATGTGCGTTTTTAAAAACTGTACACATTCAGATGGCTTTATTTAAGATGTGCCGTCTATAATGGGAACAGTAGCAGATTTGTGCGATATCTTAAGAAATTAAGAAATAATGTATGATCTGCTAAAGCATTCAGTGACATGCCTAACTTCCCCCCCCCTTAAGGTGTCACGTCCTGTGAGGAATTGGTGAAGTGTTTCAAGTTGATAATGAAATCCCTCCAACGTGGTGAATTGCAAGTATGGGTATGTATGGATTCTGGCCACAAGGGCTGCATCTGGGTAACAGACTTGGCAAATCAGATGCAGCTGATAGAAGGTACTGCCGAGGTTCCAAGGAAATCTCACTACTGAGTTCTGCGTCTCTTTATTTTCTACTTTATTTTGGGCTTATATCCCGCCCTGCTCCAGCTGCAAGCCGGGCTCAAGATGCTCATATACAAACAATATAATATAGTGAAAACCAGCCCAATAGCAATTAAAACTCAACTCTTAACATAAAATTTAAAAAGCTTTGGCACCGGTATAATTTCTTAAGTAAATGTGGGGGGGGGGGGGGTGTGTGTGTGTGGGGGGGGGGGGGGGGGGGAGGAAATCATACAGTAAAAAACAAACTAAGCTAAAAACTAAGGCCCCTTCTGCACACGCAAAATAATGCGTTTTCAAACCACTTTCACAACTGTTTGCAAGTGGATTTTGCCATTCTGCACAGCTTCAAAGAGCACTGAACGCAGTTTGAAAGTGCATTATTCTGAATGTGCGGAATGAGCCTAAGTCTCTCATCCCCCAATATTCAGTAAAAAGGAGGGGGGAGGGGAGAAAAGGGAAGAGGGAATACTACTTTCAGAGTATTCATACATTCTCATCCTTTGTGTGATTCTTCAAACTTCCAAATAGATTAAATAAATTTAATACTAAGGCATTTCAGGGTTATCCGTGCAGCTCTGGGAGCTGTTTTTGCAGTTGTGAACACTGCTGTTGGTCAAAGGGGAATTGAGGACTGGCGTGGGCTACTCCCTTTTCCCACGTCAATGTTGATCCTCCCATATGCTTTTGAAGTCTGACTGATGCTGAATGGAGCTAAGAAAGGATATACGTTTGCACTCCCTGTGGCTAATTTTACCCATGTTCGTGATAATTTTTTTTCTTTTAGATTAAGAAGAAGAGTTGGATTTAAGCTGTGCAATCTATAATGGGAACAGTAGCAGATTTGTACAATATCTTAAGAAATTCAGAAATAAATTATAATTTATTGTCGAAGGCTTTCACGGCCGGAATCACTGGGGTGCTGTGTGGTTTCTGGGCTGTATGGCCGTGTTCTAGCAGCATTCTCTCCTGACGTTTCGCCTGCATCTGTGACTGGCATCTGTGGCCCACACATTCAGATCCTCTGAAGATGCCAGCCACAGACGCAGGCGAAACGTCAGGAGAGAATGCTGCTAGAACACGGCCATACAGCCCGGAAACCACACAGCACCCCAATTTATAATTTGCTGAATAATTCAGTGAAATGCCTAACCCGGTTGAACTTAAGTTGAATCCTAAGGTTAAGTTGAACTGTATAGAAGAAGGGATTGGTTTTTTTGGGTGTATTTTTAAATAGGTAGGTAGACAGATGGATAGATAATGTAAACTTAAGCTGCTGTAAGAAGAAGAAGAAGAAGAGTTTGGATTTATATCCCCCCCCCTTTCTCTCCTGCAGGAGACTCAAAGGGGCTTACAATCTCCTTGCCCTTCCCCCCTCACAACAGACACCCTGTGAGGTAGGTGGGGCTGAGAGAGCTCAGAAGAACTGTGACTAGCCCAAGGTCACCCAGCTGGCGTGTGTGGGAGTGCCCAGGCTAATCCGAATTCCCCAGATAAGCCTCCACAGCTCAGGCGGCAGAGCGGGGAATCAAACCCGGTTCCTCCAGATTAGATAGACGAGCTCTTAACCTCCTACGCCACTGCTGCTCCTTAGCTGCCCTGAGCTTAGCTTATCCCAGGAAAGAATGCGATGGAAATCAAAATTTAAAAAATAAGCGGAACCCAGTGAGGCCTTGGCAATATAAGCAAGTTTCAATAATACAATAACTTCATATATTTGTTATTTTTAAAAAATAATGTTAAGGAGTATTTTTAATATTTTTATTCACTGTGTGTTTTAGTTTTGTAAATAGAGTAGACCTTATTCTTGTGAAATCGTAAAGCATCCAGTTAGTACAACCTTTGGAAAAAGATTCCTCTTGTGCTGTAATTGTGTTGTTGTTTTTCTACAGATTCATAAAGAAAGTAACAGCTCACTGAGCAAACTTATTAAACAGTCTCACCATGGAAGGATGGAGGCGGTTTCTCTCAGTGGTGATGCTTCGGTGAAAATGCTTCTAGAAATTGGTGTGGATAAAATGAAAAGGGATTATCTCAGCTATTTTATAGGTAAGTCTTTATTTTGGAACAATCGTCGCAAGTTTTGGTGACTCTTCCAAGCAATCTGCTCTTTATCCATTTAAGAACAGATTCTAGGTACATCATCAAGTTTGGATAACTTCTGCTATCAAAACACTCTAAGTCAGGTTTACTTGCTAAACTCTCCCAATGTATTGCCTACATAAATAAATTAGCAGTTTTTTTCTGGGCAGATTTGCTCAACTGAAGTTGCCAGGTGGTGCTCATTTTAAAGCATTCTTTCGTATCTGACGCCCACAAAACATACTAAAGGTGTGCTGTGGCAGATTTACAAGGAGCTTGGGCAGGGACTGCCTCTCTGCGGGACTGCCTCTCTCGACCCCCAAAAGAGCGTTATGCTCTATAGATCACATCTTATAGGTGGTCTCTGGCCCAAAAAGCGTTCAGCTGTCCTTGACGAGGGCCAGAGCATTTTCAGCTCTGGCCCCTGCCTGGTGGAACTCCCTGCCAAATGAGACCAGGGCCCTGCAGGCCTTGTGGCAATTTTGCAGGGTCTGTAAAACGGAGCTGTTGAGCGACAATAATTCCAACAGAAGTGGCTTCCCGGCCTCCTTTTCCTCATGCCCTTCGTTTTGTCTCCCTGTCCTTCCTTCCTCTCCCCTCGTTATAGTCATGATTAGCATCTAGATTACACGCTTAAACTGGTTGTGTTTTACTCTGTGTCTTTCCAAGCTGTCCCAGACCCACAAGGGGAAGGGCAGCCTACACTGTGCCGAAGGGAATGAAGAAGGCAGCTTTTTGTAACACAGGTCACATCGACACTGAATGCTAGCATGCAGATTGAAATTATGTTTTGTTTTTTTAGGCAAGGAACTTGCTGTTCATTCTCATCTGGTAAGACACTTCATTTTTCCCCCCTTCCAAAACACTATATGTAAAAGTGGTGTTGCTCTGTTATTTTTTTTTATTATTATTATTATTATTATTATTATTATTATTATTATTATTATTATTATTATTATTATTATTATTATTATTATTATTATTATTATTATTATTATTATTATTATTATTATATTTATAAACTGCCCTCCCCCGGAGGGCTCAAGGCAGTGAACAAGACAAATAGATAGAGCACGATAAAATCCATAATATCAAGATTTAAATAATCATTAAATATGGCTCTAAATGTTAAAACACCCCATTAAAATGCAGCATCCTAATATCAAATGTACCGATGGCGTCCCACTAATAATCCCCTAAGAGAGAAGGGGAGAGGGAAGGGGGGGGGGGGCGGCAGGGTCCACAGATGTTATAAAGAGGAGGGGGGAGAGAAGAGAGAAGGCTTTGTGGGATTGTCTCTGTGAATAATTGGCTGGTTCGAATGTCCGACGACAAACCCTTAGCTAATTAACGTGCAGGATGCACAGGAACCAAAGCCCTGTGTGTCCTGCATTCCAATTGGCCATGGCTGCCACCTGCTCCGCAGCCTGGCAAAAGCTTCCCCTGCCCCCTCCATGCCTTTCCGGCACGGGGTCCCCCGCCCCTTTGCCACCCTTCCCCTGCCCCTAGCCACCCGTTCCCCCCCACAACTAACCATCCCTTGCTACTCTCCCCCACCCCTTGCCACCTTCCCCAATCTGTAGCCACCCCTTGCCACCCTCCCTCCACTCCTACTCATCCCTTGCCACCCTCTCCAAGCCTTTGCCACCCTCCCCAACCCCTAGCCACCCCTTGCCTTCCTTCCCAACCTCTGGTCACCCCTTGCCACCCTCCCTCCACCCCTGCTCATCCTTTGCCACCCTCTCCAACCCCTGGCCACCCCTTGCCTTCCTTCCCAACCTCTTGCCACACTCCCTCCACCCTTTGGCATGCTCCCCTAGCTCTTGCCACCTATCCCTAGCCATCCCTTCCACCCTCCCCAACCCCTAGCCACCTCTTGCCACCCCCTCCCCATCCCTTGCTGCCCTCCCTCACCCCTACCCACACCTTTCAACTCTTCCTCACCCCAAAAATCACCTTGCTGCCCTCCCCCCGCCAAAGCCACTCCTCTCCACCCTCCCCATGTCCTCACCTTCCTACTCACCCCGAGCCTGACCCAGGTAAGTGTCGTGCCGCGAGGAAGGGTGGGGTGGGCTCCAGCCCCAGTGAAAGCCCATTGCAAGGGGAGACGCTTCCTCTTTGATCCTTTTCTAGGGCCCATTACATCTCCCCCACAATGGGCTTTGCTGCTAGTCAGATTATATTTTTGTTTAACTCTGCTTCTCAAACCAGTCTCTGACTTTTTTTGAGAACCAGCATGGTGTAGTGGTTGAGAGCAGGTGCACTCTAATCTGGAGAACTGGGTTTGATTCCCTACTATGCCACTTGAGCAGTGGAGGCTTATCTGGGGAACTAGATTAGCTTGTGCACTCAAACACATGCCAGCTGGGTGACCTTGGGCTGGTCGCAGCTCTACGGAGCTCTCTCAGCCCCACCCACCTCGCAGGGTGTTTGTTGTGAGGGGGGAAGGGAAAGGAGATTGTAAGCCCCTTTGAGTCTCCTTACAGGAGAGAAAGGGGGGATATACATCCAAACTCTTCTTCCCCCCCAAGGACTATTCATTTTTTGTTCTTTGACATCTTTCTTTCTCCCTCCCCCCAGGACTATTTCATCTCGACTTCAGTAGATTTGCAAGAGCAGATTCATCGTGTACAGAAACTCCATCATGTGCTGGAAATAGTGGACAACTGTGTAGATCTTCTTAAACTTGATCATTTGAACGTCGTCTTCTTGACACAGTAATCGTGAACCAGAAAATCTTTCTTTTTTTTTTAATGGCAAGAAGAAGCAGATTCTCTGACAGGGTCAGCTTCAAGAGGCTCTTCATTGAATTGGAGCGATCTTGGCAGAAAATAGAACTTCTTGAAGACATCTAGCAATGATGGGGTTTACTGGCCACTTGTTCCCTTAAGGGAGCAGCAGTGGTGTAGGAGGTTAAGAGCTCGTGTATCTAATCTGGAGGAACCGGGTTTGACTCCCCGCTCTGCCGCCTGAGCTGTGGAGGCTTATCTGGGGAATTCTGATTAGCCTGTGCACTCCCACACACGCCAGCTGGGTGACCTTGGGCTAGTCACAGCTTCTCGGAGCTCTCTCAGCCCCACCTACCTCACAGGGTGTTTGTTGTGAGGGGGGAAGGGCAAGGAGATTGTAAGCCCCTTTGAGTCTCCTGCAGGAGAGAAAGGGGGGATATAAATCCAAACTCTCCAAACTCTAAAGGCCAGGTGGAAGCCTACTAAAGTTGACTCCACCCCGGGTATGCCCCGGCCAACCCCTGACCCCCCCCCCCTCACACGATCAGAAACCTGCATCGCTCTCAGCCAGCACCCACTTTTGCTGCTGTGGTACTCCCAGCAGCTGGTACCTTTGCTTCCTCCGCTGTAAGAGGTACTCCTTATGCCAGAAGAGAGGACAAACACATCGACGCAGCCCTCCGGCTGCTCCCTATGCCCATTCGGCCTCCCCCCATCTGGATTGGGCCGCCCATTCCATTTCTCTCCTCCCTGATCATATCTCTAGTTACGGCTGTGCTTTCATACAACTTGTGCGCTTTAAAGGAGGGTAACAGAGCCAGCGTGGTGTAGAGGTTAAGAGCAGGTGGGTTCCAATCTGGAGAACCGGGTTTGATTCCCCACTCCTCCACCTGAGTGGCAGAAGCTTATCTGGTGAGCCAGATGAGTTTCCGCACTCCTGCATTCTTGCTCGGTGACCTTGGGCTAGTCATAGTTCTTTGGAACTCTCTCAGCCCCACCTCACAAGGTGTCTGTTGTGGGAGAGGAAGGGCAAGGAGATTGTCAGCCCCTTTGAGTCTCCTTGCAGGAGAGAAAGGTGGGGTATAAATCCAAACTCCTCCTCCTCCTCTTCTTCCTCTTCATAATAATAATTGGCTGATTTTGAATAGCTGCATAGAGGACTATAGCAAACGTTTCCTGTTCCTCTTTCCCACAGGATAGAAATGACAATTTTGTCTCTTTTTAGGTCCTGTATAAAGTACTACAAGGAAAATCCTCTGAACGAAAAGCACATGTTTCAGCTGCCCGTGAAGCCGTCTTGCGTGAAGGACTTCTGCCAAAAGTAATTCCACACCTCCGCACTTCACACCCTGGTCTCCCGAGTGGCTCATGTTTTAAAATGACATTCTCCTTGATCATCCTTTTAGCGCTTACCCTCAAATGTGGAGAGTGGAAATCAGCAGTGGACAAGGACAGAAAGAAGTGAAAACCACGTGGCAGCTTAGCAGCGCTTCTCCGGCAGAACACACAAACTCAAGCTGTGGAGGTGAGGAACTCTGCTGCCGTCCCCTCCAGTCCTTTCTTCTCTCCCCTATTTTTTTAAGTAAATGCCTCTTCCACAGATTCTGTCTCTTCCTGACTTCTGGCTGACGGCTCCCTGGCCTTTCCCCCACTCGTCACCAAGCTGCCCCTTTCCTTGTACTCGTTCACGTGCTTCAGGTCAGTTTGTCCAGCTCAGGGGTCTGCAACCTGCGGCTGTCCAGATATTGAAACGATATTGACACAAAATTTTCTAGGCCGCCTCTCCATTAATCGTATCTGGAACGGGGTATGGTTTCATGAATGTAATGAATATAAATAGAACACGGTAAAAAATCTCAAAAGAAAAAGGGTGCCAGGAAAAACAAAATGGCAGATGTCGAACTAAGTTAACTCTGAAATTTGCACCTGTGAAACAGAGCTGTAAATAAGACTAAGTTAGTAATTAATCATCAAATGCAACTCCCAACCAAGCAGGAGTGAAGGGCAATTAAAAATCTGTTCAGTCAGGGTCTTTTCCTGGCACCAAAAAATGTCTAGAAAAGGGACGGGTTGAAAAGAAAGTTGAAATGCCAAAGCTGAAGTTTTCCTTTGAAGCATCTGAGTGTGGAGGTCCCTGTCTTTGAAACGCTGGTCTGTGTTTCCTTTGTGTGCATACCGTACTTGGGCTATGGGAGGAGAACGTTTTTCAACAGGAGGTAGGAGTGCCTAGTGCTTCTGAAAGCAAGAATGGGACCCCCTCTGTTAGCCACCTCCCAGGGGCAGTGGGACACAAAGGACTATTTCCTTCGCCACCCTTTTAGACATTCTAGTGCAGGGGTCTGCAGCCTGCGGCTCTCCAGATGTTCATGGACTACAAATCCCATCGGCCCCTGCCAGCATGGCCAATTGTAGTCCATGCCAGCATGGCCAATTGTGGTCCATGAACATCTGGAGAGCCGCAGGTAGTCTGTCCGGTCCTTCTCTGTGTAGGGGAAGAGATTTCAGTATTGGTGAATTCTCACCAGTGTGTGACAAAGTTGAGCTGTCTTCTGTGTCTTGGGGCTGAGAGGCTTCCCTGCCCAGCAGAGGTTCCAAGAAGACTTAGGAAAAGCTGCGTCCTGAACCGAGGACAGGGAGGCATCCACTGTAAGAGCAAGAATCCCATCATGGCTTTATCTTGGGCTCATTCCGCACATGCAGAATAATGCACTTTCAAACTGCTTTCAGTGCTCTTTGAAGCTGTGCGGAATGGCAAAATCCACTTGCAAACAGTTGTGAAAGTGGTTTGAAAATGCATTATTTTGCATGTGCGGAAGGGGCCTTGCATTCATAGCAGATGTTGCGGTCTCTTTCTTTGGTCTTGCAGGTCTCTTGGACAGCACAGAACTGTGTGACGGCCCAGAGGAGATGGGTTTTATCACCCTGGCTGAGTGCAGCCAGGTGCATTTTGTCGAAGAAAGAAACTCCGCTTGCCTTCGTGCACTGAAGTCGTCGTAGCAAGATGAAGCACATCCTTATCGTACCCACTTGCATGCTTTGAAACCGCTCTTGCCGAAGAATGCCTTTCAATAACACCAAGGTGCTATATGTATAACAGAGCTGAAGGCTCTAAGCAGTCACGCTGGTTTTCTGTCAGATGTATAGGTGTGCCCCCGGGTGCTAAATAGTGTTGAAGTTGCGAGCTTTGTTGTACTTGTACTTTGTGGTCCTCGCAAACAGGACTGACAATACACAGTGGGAACAGGTTACAGAGAGAGCCCAGCTGCAGTAAAGAAAGGTCCTAGTTTCAGATGCCAAATACCAACTGCAGAGCTTCCCCCTTGAGACCAGGGGAGCCCAGGAGCACTGCTGGATGGGAAGTGTGGGGGGGGGGGGCAGGATCGGAAGCAGCCCTCCTCCTAATGCACAGGTGTCGAACTCGCGGTCCTCCAGATATTATGGGCTACAGTTCCCATCGTCTCTTCCATTAGGACACATCGTCTCTTCCATTAGGACACGGAGTGTCAAACTCGTGGACCTCCAGATATTATGGACTACAGTTCCCATCATGCTGGCAGGGGATGATGGGAACTGTAGTCCATAATATCTGGAGGGCCGCGGGTTTGACACCCCATGTCCTAATGGAAGAGTTCTTCTGCTGGTAACAGACGAGGCTTGGATCCAAACACCGTACAAAATTGGCTGCAACACCTTCTGTTCTACTGCAAAGCAGGTTTAATGTTCAGTCTGAATAATCTCAAAATCAATCAGATCCAAGTCACTCTATTGCTAGGAATCTCCTCAAATAAGCAAGGCAATATTGCTGCAGTCCTGGCCATTTCTAGACTTTTCAACATTAGAAGTCACTTCTGAACTGTATTATGCATAGCTGATTTTTTAAAAAAACAACAACCCTGAACTGAATTCCTTATTGAAAATGTTGAAATAAACGTAGTCATTTACATACGAAAGGCCTAAATTATTTTCAGGGTAAGGGATCAGAAACCTCGCAGGCGGTTCTCCCAAGATGAAGCCGCAGCGTCAAAGGCAGAGATGCTTTGCTAGTGGTGGTTCCTGAGCAGTAGGAGCAGGAGGACGGCACCGATTAGAATACAGAGCGTGAAAACTGTCGGCACCACAATCTCGGTCACCATTTCCATGTGAGAGGCCAGCGGCTCTGCGACAGGAGAGGGGAAAGAGCAAGACGAGGTCAGCTCTCCGCTACACGGATAGTCACGTTTTAAAACTGTTTCTGGCTGTGCTCTGAGCAAGTGGAAACTGCTACCCGAAGAACGTCGAAAACCAAGCACATGCGGCCCTGCATTTTAATCTTGGGGGGGGGGGGGGGCACTAAAATCTACAAGTGTGCGAGTGCTCAAAGGGTTAGGAAAACGGCGGGTGCTTACCATGGATTAGCCTGAGCATTTTAGCAGCAGTATTCCGCTGTTCTTCTGGTTTTACAAGGGAGGGAAAAGAGAACCGTCAAAAGGGCTCTTTGGAAAGCGCTAACCCTTTGAGCAGCTGGGCAGTCTGCCGCTTGTCTGGATGCCTCACAGTTACCCCCCCGATCAGCTGTGCCCACCCTCTCCCTCACCGCTTGCACTGACCCCAGAGGGACACAATGTCTCCCTTGCAGGGGAGACTGGGTGCACTTCTGCCCGGGCCCCTCTATGCCTCCAGGAGCGTGGTAATAGGCGTACGTCCACACCTGCCACCGTTTGGTATATGGGCTACAGGGCAGGGCTGCTGAGGCTCAGTGGATGACCCAAAGCCACCTGATAGACTTGTTGTGAAGAGAGACTGCTAGGGGAGGGTGAACCCTTTCAGTTTCCTGGAGGATCCATATATAAGAACATAAGAACAAGCCTGCTGGATCAGACCAGAGTCCATCTAGTCCAGCACTCTGCTACTCGCAGTGGCCCACCAGGTGCCTTTGGGAGCTCACGTGCAGGAAGTGAAAGCAATGGCCTTCTGCTGCTGCTCCTGAGCACCTGGTCTGCTAAGGCCTTTGCAATCTCAGATCAAGAAGGATCAAGATTGGGAGCCATAGATCGACTTCTCCTCCACAAATCTGTCCAAAGTATATGCTGAAATAACCTTTGAAGACCTCTGCGGGAACAGGAAATGGAGGAGGTATCTCCTGTCTGGCAAACGCCATTGGAAAGCCAATGCTGGTCTTTGCACTAGAAGAAGACAGGGCCCTCAACCTTGCTTCACTGAGCTCAGGAGCTATACCAAAACTCCCTAATATTTGGACTGAAACCTAACCTGCGCAATAGTAGTCTGTTAAAATCCCATGTTTTGACTCCAGCTGAGCTGTGATGCGGAAGAACTTGTGTGTGTCAAAACTATCCGTACAAATAAAGAAGAGAAGATGTACTGGTACCTGTCATAAGAAGCCGGCTGCCCAAAGAACAGATATCAGCAGCCTGGTGGTGCCAGCTCGCCACCTATCAAGCAGAACTATTATTAATTATACAGTGACATACAGCTGGCAGATGTCTCCTCCCCAGCCCACCCATGGCTGTGCTGCAGGCTTGTAGGCAAATTGTGTTGCTATAGCCAGGGGTGGCCAACCTATGACGCTCCAGAGGATCATGGGCTACAATTCCCATCCCATTCCCAGTAGGCCATGCTGGCAGGGGCTCATGGGAATTGTAGTCCACGAACATCTGGAGTGCCATAGGTTGGCCATCCCTGCAGGGCCAAAAGCAGCTGTTGGAACCCACAAACGAAGAACCTTCCCTTTTTGCAGACCTGGCGAGATGGCTTCAAGTGTGCATTTACACTGACTCGCATTTGTATACAATGTTCAGGGTTTCGAACTGCAAGCCCGTGCTTTTTGCCTTGACGCAGTGCTGAACTTAGCTGCCCTTGTTGAATGTTCCACGGGGCGACTTTTGGGGTCTTCACAAATCTAATGAACGTGTACAACTGGTACAGTTCGTTTGTTCTGCTGCCTTCTCGATGCGCCCAGGGAAGATGTTTTGACACCACTGCTTGCCAGTGGGGAAATGGGCATGGAGAGGGGACGTGGTGGGCAGAAGGTAAGAAGAAGAGGAGGAAGAGGAGGAGGAAGAAGAAGAGGAGTAGTAGTTTGGATTTATATCCCCCCTTTCTCTCCTGCAGGAGACTCAAAGGGGCTTACAATCTCCTCGCCCTTCCCCCCCTCACAACAAACACCCTGTGAGGTAGGTGGGGCTGAGAGAGCACCGAGAAGCTGTGACTAGCCCAAGGTCACCCAGCTGGCGTGTGTGGGAGTGCACAGGCTAATCTGAATTCCCCAGAGAAGCCTTCACAGCTCAGGCGGCAGAGCTGGGAATCAAACCCGGTTCCTCCAGATAAGATACATGAGCTCTTAACCTCCTACGCCACTGCTGCTCCTGTTGGTTAGTCATGTTGGTCTGCAATACAGCAGCTAAATTCAAGATCACTGCACCTTAGAAACCAAAAATATTCTGGAGATGTGGGGGTGGGGAGCGTATGAGCTTTCGAGAGTCAGAGCTCCCTTTTTCAGGCATGAGTAGAAAAGAAGAAGAAGAAGAAGAGTTTTGGATTTATATCCCCCCTTTCTCTCCTGTAGGAGACTCAAAGGGGCTGAGAACCTCCTATCCCTTCCCCCCTCACAACAAACACCCTGTGAGGTAGGTGGGGCTGAGAGAGCTCCAAGAAGCTGTGACTAGCCCAAGGTCACCCAGCTGGCGTGTGTGAGGGAGTGCACAGGCTAATCTGAATTCCCCAGATCAGCCTCCACAGCTCAGGCGGCAGAGCTGGGAATCAAACCCGGTTCCTCCAGATTAGAGACACGAGCTCTTAACCTCCTAAGCCACTGCTGCTCCAATTCCACTGCAGTAGCTAGCCTTTCTGACCATTCTGGAGCACTAATTCTGTGCTTGAGAGGCAGGGCCACAAAGCCGGGGCTGAGGGAGGCCCAACTCTGCACGCTCTGTAGGTGGGTGGGGCTCCTACGCGGTGTCTTTGGGCGCCGTTTCGACCCCATACGCCTCTGACGTGGACTGATGCTTTTCTCCTCAGCTCACTTCGCTCTTGGCGTAAAATGGGGAGAGCTGCACCCTGCAGCTCTCCAGATGTTCATGGACTACAATTCCCATTGCAGACCGCTGGCTTAAAAACTCCACAAAGCAGGTTTCCATAAGTCAGAAGCGAGTCGCAAGCCAACTTACCTCCTTTGCGTTAGGGAATCCATTGGCTTTGATGATTTCCTTATAATAGTGAACGGATGCTTTTGGATACCGGGGCTTGTTCAGATTTTGAAAATCAACATAATATAGTCCAAATCTCTCGGAGTAACCTTGGTTCCATTCAAACTTGTCCAGCAGAGACCACACCGTATAGCCCTGGATGTTCACCCCATCCTTTATAGCTGGAGAGAAAAAAAGTTCTTTCATTAACTTGGGTCATGGTAGCAGCACCCCAGGCTGACGTATATGATTAGTTAAGTGAAATGTCACCTTTTAGCATCTCATTCGTGTATCCCTTAATATAGTCTATTCTCCAGTTGTCGCATAACTGAGCACATGGCAGCTTTTCTGAAATGCCGTTCTCTGTCACGTAAATCAGTGGGTTCCCATATTGTACCTATAAACGCAGAGAGAACATCATCGTTGGTATCTGGGGGAGGAGTTTTGACTCTTGAAAACTTATACCATGAATATTTTGCTATTCTGTAATGTGCCAGTAGATTCAACTCTAGCTCTTTTACTGCAGACCAACATGACTACTCCCTGAAATTGCCTTGATTGTTGGTTATATACCAGTGATGGCGAACCTTTTCGAGACCAAGTGCCCAAATTGCAACACAAAACCCACTTATTTATCGCAAAGTGCCAACACGGCAATTTAACCTGAATACTGAGGTTTTAGTTTAGAAAAAACGGTTGACTCCAAGGCGTGTGTTACTTGGGAGTAAGCTTGGTAGTCAATGGCTTTGCTTTGAAGCAACCGTGCAACTCTTCCATTGGGTGAATCACGACCCTAGGAGGGTTTACTCAGAAGCAAGCCCCATTGCCAGCAACCGAGCTTACTCCCAGATAAAGGATCGCACTTTAGTTCTTCACATGAAAATCAGTGGGGTTTAACAGCGCTTAACAGGGTTACCTACACTGCTTCCCCAAAACTAGGTCTTAGGTTTAATGCTAATAATCGAGCCCAGTGGCCCAGGCCAGCCTAGATGTGGGTGGGGGGCACTCTGTTTGTGCATGCCCACAGAGAGGGCTCTGAGTGCCACCTCTGGCACCCGTGCCATAGGTTCGCCACCACTGTTATATACTGATGGGGATGTGCATTTGGCTCCAGTAATCTCAACTGATGCATTGAAATAGCACGGGAGGCCCTACAAATGCTCACCGCTCCGGAGATTTACCATCGCTTAAAGACTAGATTATTTGATCAAGAATATCAATTTCTCCTGAGCAAAGCGCAAAGCTCTTGCTCTCCAATATTCTTTGGGATTATCCCTCAGAAATCTAGCCCTGCTATATACCTGGAACAACTTGTTAATTACAATTGCAGATGGGTCATGACTAGAGCAAGGTGTAACTCTTTTCCGTCAGTACATCTTCAAGGTCGCTTCTCTAGTATTCCACAAAATGAGCGTTGCTGTCAATTTTGTCCTGATACAACTGATACACTTTCTCATATTCTGCTTCACTGTTCAAAATACAACAACATCAGAACTGATTTGAGAACTGTATGACCAACAGGATTTATGCTCCTTTCTGATAAGATAAAAATGGCTAAGCTTCTAAATAACTCTAATGCTGAAATCTCTGAAGCTGTTGCTATATTTTTACTCTGTGTACTGCAAGTGGCGCAACAATGATCTTATTGTATTTGGAATTCTTGACACACACCGGTTTTATGCCTAATTCATGTTTTGGATTTGGATTTGAAATAGCATGGGAGGAAGCAATCCTTTAAGTAACCGAGTAAGGAACACGTCGAAATTGAGTGCTGACATGCTGTGATGTCAGAAGGAACTTCCAACTTAAAAGTCTGCTCTGAAAAGGGCAAACCTGTCAATGGAAGAAGGCCAAATTACCTTGAGAAAGTTAAGTAATCTCCGGAAGCCCCAGGGCACAGAGTATAGCCCCTTGGACCCCGACTCCGGCCACCTGGGGTCCACCAATTCCACCAAGTCGCGATCGGTGAAATAACTCGTCCCCAGAGGAGGGTAGCTCTTCTGGGCAACGTAATAGGTGGTGAAATGACCGATGCCCAAGAAGTCTGCCGTGCCCTTAATGTAGTTTTTCTCTTGCGCTGAAAAAGCCGGGAGTCTCGACGGTGTTCCTTGTTCGGCGCTTTTTCTACCTATCCGGGCAAAAGGTGGAAAGAAAAAGAATTCATGTTCACAACAGAACTCTGAAATGGCTTTGCGTCTGCTGGAGAGTTATGGCTGCCCAAACGACAACATCTGTGCAGCAGCCGGAATCTGCGGTAGCCATCTGTCCGTCCTGTTAAGTCGTTAACGCCTCACCGGGCGGTCCTTCTGGACTTCAAAGTGCAAAAAGTTAATTGAGTAGCATTGTACGCTCTTGAGCTGCCAGTAGTTGGAGCTACTAGCTGTATCAGACTGCCTTTAAAGTTAGAACAGATCCCAAACCTTTTGCATCCTGTAGGTCAGTGGTGGGATCCAAAATTTTTAGTAACAGGTTCCCATGGTGGTGGGATTCAAACTGTGGCGTAGCGCCAATGGGGCTGGGCGGGGCATGATGGGGGCGTGGCCGGGCATTCCGGGGCGGGGCTGTGGCAAGGACGCAGCGGCTGTGCCGGTCCTGGGGCGGGAAACGAATGCACGCAGGCGCAGGCTGCCACGCATGCCGGTACACCTCCTGCTAGACTGCTTCAAGTTCTGCGCGCTACCGCTGAGAGGAGGGGCGTAACTAAGGCAAAAATCACGTGGCAAAATCACCCATTAGTAACCCCCTCTCGGCACACACAAATAATTAGTAACCTACTCTCGGGAACCTGTGAGAACCTGCTGGATCCCACCTCTGCTGTAGGTGCCTTTGGACCGCTGGCACAGCTTGGTGGGCACAGCCTCAAAATGGCTGCCGTAGGAAGCAGAACCTACTTCAAAATGACTTTCCGTCACACAGTGAAGATCCTTGTACTGTGGTGACAGCTACTGATAAAACATTTTTTTAAAATCTGCACAGTCAATCAAATATCCTGGGGCCAATAAGAAGCCTTGACAGACGCCACAGCACCCCCAGGGGCACCAGTTTGGGGATCCCAGGTTACGATTTACAAACAGTGATAGTGGTTTTCTACCAGTGGAATTCCCATGGGAAAGCTAACTGAAATGTACCCTTCAGGTTCATTTTGCCCAAATCACAGCCTATCACATTATCAGCAGTGGCGTAGTGGTTAAGAGCAGATGTACTCTAATCTGGAGGAACCAGGTTTGATTCCCCGCTCTGCCGCTTGAGCTGCTGAGGCTGATCTGGGGAATTCAGATTAGCCTGTGCACTCCCACACACGCCAGCTGGGTGACCTTGGGCTAGCCACAGTTCTTCTGAGCTCTCTGCGCCCCACCTACCTCACAGGGTGCTTGTTGTGAGGGGGGAAAGGGAAAACAGTTTGTAGGCTCCTTTGAGCCTCCTTACAGGAAAGAAAAGGGGGATATAAATCCAACTCTTCTATAATTTAAAAAGCCGCTCAATACGATACCCTCCCACAAGACTTACCAACATAATCCTTCATGACTCCAGGATAGTCTCCGTGGAACAGCGGGTTTGCAAACCATCCCAGGGAAAACTGCATGTATCTCTCTGCTACCTCGACGTCAGTCTTGTTGCTCAGATCGACCGGTTCTCCCCAGGCACTGCTTAAAGAGATCCCCACTAGGCCTTAAAACAAAGGGGACACAAGGGCTTCAGTGACCCTCGTACCTTGTTCTAAACCGAGCTGGGTTTTTTGGAGGCGGCACAGCTGCCAGCGGTTACCTTGTTGTCCGTGGCGCCATTTCTTGTGGTAAGAGTGCCACACCTCTGCGTGAGCCTGTGGGGAAAAGAAGTGGCCCAGCGGGAGTTTGAGACAAACAGTGGGCTCGGAGCAACAGCGGAGTGACTCTGTCAGTGCAGGTGGGGAGCAGGGTGATTGTGAGCACCCCCAAATAGTTGGCAAAGATGCATCATTATAACATTTTTTTATTTTATTATTAGTTTTATATACCGCCCTCCCCCTGAGGGCTCAGGGCGGTTCACAACAGGTCAAAACAAACATTAAAACATAATTTAAATACCAATTACATAAAAACAGAACCCATTAAAAATGTGGACGGCGTCTGGCTACCCCGCTCCCCCCCTTGTGCCCACGGGAGGCCAGATGACACAGTAGATGTATTTTTAACCAGGCTGGCCAAACGCCTGGTGGAACAGGTCCGTCTTGCAGGCCCTGCGGAAACTCTGTAAGTCCCGCAGGGCCCTGATCTCCCTAGGGAGCCTGTTCCACCAGGTAGGGGCCAGGGCCGAAAAGGCCCTGCCCCTCGTCGAGGCCAGCCTGATCATTTTGGGGGCAGGGATCACGAGCAGGTCCTCCTCCGAGGAGCGGAGGGGCCTACCGGGGCAATATGAGGAAGTTAGTTATAGGAAAGGGAGAGTTTGCTTCCTAGGTGGTGGATACTAGGTTATCCAGTCCTGGGGGGAGTAGAGATCAGGTGTTGGCCATATTGCAGTGGTTCTCAACCTTCCTAATGCCACGACCCATTAATACAGTTCCTCACGTTGTGGTGACCCCCAACCCTAACATTTATCCATTTTACAGAGGGAGAACACTGATGCAGAGAGTCTTAGGCGACCCCTGTGAAAGGGTCGTTCAGCCCCCAAAGGGGTCCCGACCCCCAGGTTGAGAACCACTGCCATATTGGAACAGTGGTCTGGAGAAAGGAGAGCATGGATCTGGTGTTACTTGGGCCATGTCTGCAAAGAGGAACCATTTAGCTTGGCCAGATTACGTGCTTCCAGCATGACAGTCGCTCAAAAGACACACATCATTCACCCAGCTGACGTAGTTCCTCCTTACACGTGTGACTGGACGAATGTGGGATTGAGCTCTGGGTCACTCGTAGTAACATGAATCCAACCTAAGAGCCTCATCTGATGGGAAGTTTACCTTGATAATGTGATGTGCTGCTTTATAAGCTCCAACGGAGCCCAGCTTCAGTCCTGGCGCATGCTGTCCTGTTTCATACCCTTCTTCTGCAATTGCCTGGAAAACATTCGGTATACGTTTTGGTTAGCTGTGCATGGTTGGAGAAAGGGCATCAAAGATCCAGCCGTCAAATCAAAATGTGAAACATCTCGCTGCATGCTGTATTTACCCAAACGCTTTTCACAAAATACACAGTCCAAACCTGTCTACCTTAATTCAGAGGCAAGTCCCTCATTTTTTTCAATGGACTTTACTTACAATTAAGTGTTTAGAAACTGTAGCCTTCAAAATATATGGTTGTGGCTGGTACAAATGGCTGTTTTAGATGCACCCAAGGTCTAGACAATCCCCTGCAATATTAGACTTTTCAGGTGTAGACAGCCGCCCTCCACTGCAACTGTGTGTTACAGCTGAAGGACCAATGCGTGCCGTGTGTGTGGGTGGGTGGGTGGGATTGCCATTTGAGAAGTATGCATGCAACAACTACACACACACACACACACACACACACACATCTTTTTGCATGGCTTTTCAGTTGCTCCAAATTCTTGCATTTGTAGTGTGAATTCATTGGAAGTAGCAACTTACCCAAGGATTGCTAAAAGTAATCCAGTGCTTCACACGATCTCCAAAGCTCTCAAAACACAAATCTGCGTAATCCTTAAAATAGCGTGTCATGCTGATGTTCTGCCATCCGCCATACTTTTGCTGAAGCACCTGTAAGCACAAACACTTGGAAGTCACACGCGTGATTTTGGCAAAACGCCTGCTGTTTCATTCCGGTTTTACGAACCAGGCCTCAACCTCCCTCCCCGGCATTAACCCTGCAGAAATAGTTTTATGTAAACCTGCGGCAGGTCCCAGTAGTAGAGGGTTACTATGGGGATGATCTTGTTTTCCAATAAAGCGTTGATGGTATCATTGTAGAATTGTATACCTTCCTGGTTCACTTTTTCTGCTGTAAAAACAAAGACCAGAGAACAGCTAGAATCGAATGCATCTCAGAGATCAAGCAGATTGTCCACGTATGAGCTTTTAAGAGTCACCCTGGGGGATTTACCGTATATACTCATGTATGTCGAATTTGTCAGCACATTTTTAATGCTGAAAAAGCTCCCCTCGACTTATATGTGGGTCATTAAATTTTTTTGTGTGTTTTTACTTTGCTGGCCAGCAGGGGCGCAGTTTTTATGCTAACGGCACCAAAATTTCAGGGTACCCGCAGAAGACACTCTTGATGACACCAGCCAAGTTTGGTAAAGTTTGGTTCAGGGGGTCCAAATTTATGGACCCCCCAAAGGAGGTGCCCCCATTCCCCATTGTTTTCAATGGGAGCTATTAGTAGATGGGGCTACCCTTTTGAGGGTCCATAGCTTTGGACCCTCTGAACCAAACTTCACCAAACCTGGCTGGTCTCATCAGGAGAGTCTCTTTATGATACCAGCCAGGTTTGGTGAAGTTTGGGTCAGGGGATCCAAAGTTATTGATCCCCAAAGGGGTGCCCCATCCCCCATTATTTACAATGGAAGCTAATAGTAGATTTTCCATTTCTGATAATATCTCTCTTAAAATCTAAGTTGGGTTACATTTGGACATACAGATGATGATGAGGAATCCAGTTTTGAAGGATTTTAACTCTGGTGTTTTAGCTTGGTTGCTGATTGAGCTAAGGTTTTTGTACTTTTAAAGTTATTGTTGATACCCATATTGTTCTTGTTGACCCTCTTTTCCACTTACAGAGCCAGTTTACTGTTTTTTCTTTGAAATAAAATGTTCAAAACATTTAATCTACTGATGCCTCAATTGATGTAATTTTATTGGTATCTATTTTTATTTTTGAAATTTACCAGCAGCTGCTGCATTTCCCACCCTCGACTTATACATGAGTCAATAAGTTTTCCCAGCTTTTTGTGGTAAAATTAGGTGCCTCGACTTATATGCGGGTCGACTTATACACGAGTATACACGGTAACTAAGTTCTGCAGAGCCTGCCAGACAGAGCTGTCCTACCGGGCCTTTGGTTGAGGGCAGCAACAGCATTAAACTAGCTGGCTCCACTTCACCTTAACTTCCCTTTCCCTCTCCCTGTCCTCTTTTGTGCTTTCCTGCTCCTTATTTCCCTTGTTATTAAGATTGGTAATTTAATTTATATACTGCCCTCCCCCGAAAAGCTCAGGGCAGTGGGATACACCTCTGAAGATGCCAGCCACAGATGCAGGCGAGACGTTAGGAACAAGATCCACCAGACCACGGCCACACAGCCCGGAAAACCCACCACAACCAGTTGAATCCGGCCGTGGAAGCCTTCGACAAGCTAAGATAAAGTTTATTTGACACCATGTATTTATAGAGATGATTTCATTGATGGTATTTGTTGTTTTGATTGTTGGGTTTACTGTTGGAAGCTGCCTGAGCCCTGTGGGGAAGGAAGGGTGAGAATCAAATAAAGAATAAAATAAATCCCAAAGGACCAAGGGAGTTGTCGAAGGCTTTCACGGCCGGAATCACTGGGGTGCTGTGTGGTTTCCAGGCTGTATGGCCATGTTCTAGCAGCATTCCTGACGTTTCGCCTGCATCTGTGGCTGGCATCCTCTGAAGATGCCAGCCACAGATGCAGGCGAAACGTCAGGAGAGAATGCTGCTAGAACATAGCCATACAGCCTGGAAACCACACAGCACCCCGACCAAGCTTTTGCCCTGAAACTCCTATTGGTCTCTAAGGTGCTCCTGGATTTAAATCCAGCTGTTCTACTGCAGACCAGCACAGCTGTCTGAGGAAGGGAGTTTTGACTCTTGAAGGCTCATGCCCCAAAATCATGCTGGTCACTAACATTTTACTGGACTTGAATCCAGTTGTTTAGAGTAGACCAACACAACGAAAGACCAGCAAGCATCTCAGCTCTGTCGGCATTTAGATCCAATCTCTCTTCCCCGGACAAATGGGGCAGGATCGAAAGAAAGGCCCGTACCGGCCGTACCCTACACTGTTTCGGGAGCCTCTTCCAGTGCCAAGTAGTTTGGCAAGAAGTGATGGGTGTGCCCATATCATGTTTCAGAAACATGTTACCCCCCCCCCCACCCTCGCCTGGGGCTGGAAGGACAAGTTGCACAGTTCTTTGGATCCTTGCCACGAGAAACGTAATGCTAAAAATATGTGACAACCCTATCAACACGTTCCCCTCTCCCCTTCCAAATGCAAGCTCTGGTACTAGATTATATCGCTTGCTCCAAGCAGTCTGATTTTGCACAGAAGACAATGTCCTCACCGTCTATTCCGTAGGTGTCAAACTCGCGCCCTCCAGATGTTATGGACTACAGTCCCCATCATCCCCTGCCAGATGGGAACTGTAGTCCATAACATCTGGAGGGCAATGAAGAAGAGAAGAAGAAGAGTTTGGATTTATATCCCCCCTTTCTCTCCTGTAGGAGACCTCAAGGGCAATTACATAACTTCGCCTTGTCCTTACTCCCCTCACAACAAACACCCTGTGAGGTAGGTGGGAGCTGAGAGAGTTCGAGAAGCTGTGAAACTAGCCCAAGGTCACCCAGCTACGTCTGTGTGGGAGATGCACAGGCTAATCTGAATTCTGGCAAGATAAGCCTCCACAGCTCAGGCGGCAGAGCTGGGAATCAAACCCAGTTCCTCCAGATTTGATACACGAGCTCTTAACCTCCTACGCCACTGCTGCTTTTGTGAATTCTATTCAACTGTGGGGAAATGTCAGCAAATGCTGGGCTTACTTTAATGCCCGTGGGCAGGAGACGAGGCCAAGAAATAGAAAACAAAGGAAGTGGTCAATCCTCTGCAGTTCTTCCAGCAGCTGTACGTCATCCGGCAGCAAAAAAAAATCGTGCATGGAAAACATGGCTAATTTCTTACTTCTGTTTTTTAAAAAAAATCCCCAAAGCTCTTGCTACGAATTAAGATTTGCCATTCTGAGTCAGCGTCCCCATGGCCCATCTCGATATTGATTTGCTGCAAATTCGATATCTGTTTATTTCCACATGTGCACCACCCCCACCCCCCAAACAAGAGTGCTCATCTTACCTTAACCTTATAGTAGCTTTCACACGCTGAGTCTGCTGTGTGGTTCATGAATACCTTTCCTCCCTGGCGCCCGAAAGAGTCCCAGATGCTCGGGCCTTTCCCGCCTCTTTGTCCCTGCTGCTAATCTTCCGCTTGGCATGAACTGCCCACGCCCCAAAGGAACCCTGAAGACATTGACCAGAGAGGACAGTGGAAAGCGGCTGGAACAAAAGACACCCATCCACGCACACACACACAAAAAACCTTTTGTGAAACTGTAAGGTGCATCCCATGCCCAGTTTCAGGGCTTTCCCTTTCCAGAGTTATTCCTGGGTGTTAGCCCTGTTAGCTGGAGCCAGGCAAAACAACAAACCATTATCCTATGCCATGGGTATCGAGTCGTCCTTCCTTTGGGATCTGCTATTTTGTCTTTTCAGAATAATATCTGCTGAGATCTTTCATGCCCTTATATAAAGCCGTGGTGCGACCGCAGTTGGAGTCCTGTGTCCAGTTCTGGTCACTGCATCTCAAAAAGGATATTGAGGAATAGAAAAAATGCAGAGAAGGGCAACGAGGATGATTGAAGGTTTGGAGCACCTTCCCTATGAGGAGAGGCTGCAGCGTTTGGGACTCTTTAGTTTGGAGAGGAGACGGCTGAGGGGGGATAGGATTGAAGTCTTATAAAATTATGCATGGGGTAGAAAATGTTGACAGAGAGAAATTTTTCTCTTCCTCACAATACTAGAACCAGGGGGCATCCATTGAAAATGCTGGGGGGAAGAATTAGACCTAATAAATGGGAAACACTTTTCAAGACAGATTGGTGGCTTAATAGTGTTAAAGATAGGGAGGATATCCCGATAGCTTTAAAGGGGCTTGGACAGATTTATGGAGAAGTCGATCTATGGCTACCAACGCAATCCTCTTGATCTGAGATTAAAAGCCTTTAGCAGACCAGGTGCTCGGGAGCAGCAGCAGCAGCAGAAGGCCATTGCTTTCCCATCCTGCATGTGAGCTCCCAAAGGCACCTGGTGGGCCACTGCGAGTAGCAGAGAGCTGGACTAGATGGACTCTGGTCTGATCCAGATGGCTTGTTCTTATGTTCTTACCAGCAGCCAAGGATTTGTTTTCAGTGCCAGTGTGGCCGCCTCATGTGTGATCTTAGGAAGACTTGCACATTTACCAGTTCTCTTGTCTCATATTATGGGGAAGGGGAGAGAGAAAAGTGAGGAGTCTTTGTGGGGAAGGTAAGGAGCAGTGGAGTGCGGTCCAGTGTGGAACATGGCAGTGTTGCATAGTAGGTAGAGCATTGGACCATTTATACATGTGTGGTTTATTTGGGTTGGATTCTGTGTTACTCACACTTCCCCCCTCTTCAAAACTGTCTACACTCTTAGATTAGAGAATCCCCGTGGTTTCCAAAACACGGTAAAGTGTGACACCCCCACCCCCGCCGCCCAAAGGGAAAGTTAAGGGAATCAGTATGCATTTCACTTACTCCCGGTTTTCTCACTCCTCCCCGCCTTCCTCCTCCCACCTAACAGCAGGGTGCCCTTGGGCCAGCCCCACTCTCTCGGCCTTGCCAACCTCACAGGGTTGTTGTGAGGATAGCATGGAAGAAAAGAGAATGATGTAAACTGCTTTGGGCGCCCTTTGGGGAGAAAGGTGAAGTGTAGATGAAGTAAATAAGAACATAAGAAAGAGCCTGCTGGATCAGACCAGAGTCCATCTAGTCCAGAACTCTGCTACTCGCAGTGGCCCACCAGGTGCCTTTGGGAGCTCACATGCAGGAGGTGAAAGCAATGCCCTTCTGCTGCTGCTGCTGCTCCCGAGCACCTGGTCTGCTAAGGCATTTGCAATCTCAGATCAAGGAGGATCAAGATTGGGAGCCAAAGATCGACTTCTCCTCCATAAATCTGTCCAAGCCCTTTTTAAAGCTATCCAGGTTAGTGGCCATCACCACCTCCTGTGGCAGCATATGCCAAACACCAATCACACAGGTAATTAGAATGACAGCGGTCGCAGAACTCCTGCTTTCAGGGGATGGAGTTTGGGCCCACTTGGCCAAAATTTCAATTTACAGAGACCTGAGGTAAATGTGGGTCTGGGGGAACTCTGGCCCGGCAACCCACCGACTCCACCACCTCCCCAAACCAGCTGTGAATGGAATAAGACCTTTCGGGAAAGTGCTGTAATAGAAGGCGTCTCCTGCGGAGGTCACCACCAGGGCCAGTCCAAGGAGGCACCAAGCGCTCAGGACGCCCGTCTGCACCACCATTGCCAAGTGCAGACGGTCACAAGGCCTCCACCTGATGGAACAAAATGCTGCGGTTGAGTTTTCAGACAAGCGGCACCCGTCCAAACCAATTAACTTCAAGGCCTCCCCTCCGGCTACCTGTTATGAATTAAAAAGCACAACGAAACTTCTGCCGGAATCTCATCCTGTCCAGACGTCCATCTCTGCTAGTGGCCAGGAGGACACCTGAGGAAAATGTGCAGCACCTGGTTATCAGAGATAGACCATCTCTGAGCATGGAGGTTCAGCAGAGAAACCCCAGCAGAGAAACACCCCTCATTAACTTGTCCCATCTTTCTCTGTTTTGTTTCACTTTTAACTAGCCACTGGTGCCTTTCAGATGCATAATTAATATGAAAGAGCCGGTGAAGATACACGGTCAGTCAGTGGTGGGATCCAAAAATTTTAGTAACAGGTTCCCATGGTGGTGGACTCAAACTGCATGTGAGCACCAATGGGGGCTGGGCGGGCACCATGGGGGCGCGGCCGGGCATTCGGCCGAGCATTCCTGGGCAGGCTGTGCGCTACCTATTGCTGCTACCGTCCTTGGGCAGGAAACAAATGCACACAGGCGCAGGCTGCCACGCCCACTGGTGCACCTCCTGCTAGACTGCTTCAAGTTCTGCGCTTACTGCTGAGAGGAGGGCTTAACTATACCAAAAATCACGCTGCACCGCCAATGAGTAACCCCTCTCGCATCAATAATACAAATAATTAGTAACCTACTCTCGGGAACCTGGGAGAACCTGCTGGATCCCACCTCTGCGGTCAGTGCCATGCTACGAAAAGCGACACCCTTCGTAATCCATTGAAGTTAATGGGTTGAGAAAGGGGCCACTCTGTTTAGAACTGCCCCGGCAATTCACCCACTTATCTGCTTTTAACCTCAGCTGTGTTTGTGTGTAAAGTTGCGGCAAACTTGCGGTGATGCCGTCAGGTTTTCTAGGCAAGAAGCATTCAGAGGGAGTTTGCCACTGCCTGCCTCTGACAGTCATTGTTTAATGCTCACAGCCAAAGGCTACTACTAGCCCAATCTTGTTCACTGGGTAAAATTTGGATTTTAAAACCCCCTGACGTTTTCAGTAAAGCCAAACAAAGCCCATAATCATCAGCTTTATTCAGCTTTTGTATGGAAATGTTTCAGGTTTCTAGAACCCAAATATTACCAAATAAAAAAGTTTGTGCTCCCCCCCTCAAGTCCTGGTGGATCTGGGAAATGGCATTGGGGGTGGGTGGGGGAGCTTCAACTGACCATTGTAGTCCAGTCTCTGCTCTGCCCACCGTTATTTCCCGGGTCCATGCAGGCCTGGGAAATTGCACAGCTTCAACTCAATGCTGGACTGGATCGCTCTCCCTGCTGTGGTGTCCTAAGTCTACCTAGAGCTGGGAAATGATGATGGGGAGAGCAGAGCATTCAGTGGAAGCTCTTGCCACCCCCCACCCCGCCGTAAAAGCCAGCTCATGTTTGGCTTTTGGGGCATCAGGGCTATTCAGCTGTTTGTTTGTTTTTCACTGATAAATTTAAAAAAACCCAGAAAAAGCTGATATTTTGCTTTTTTTTAAAAAAAGGTGATTCAGTGTTATCCCCCCCCCCAAGCCACTACAGTATAAAAGCAAAATGCTAATGTATACACACATATATACATAGAAAGGGGGAAAGGCATGTAACTCAAAACAAGCATATACATATATACATATACACATACATACATACATACATACATATACACACACACACACACACACACACACACACACATACATACATACATACATATACACACACACACACACACACACACACACACCCACACACACACACACACACACACACACACACACACACACACACACACACACACACACACACACACACACACACACACACACACACACACACACACACACACACACACACACACACACACACCCCAGGGTCAGCAACTTGTGGCTCTCCAGATATTCACGGACTACAATTCCCATCAGCCCCTGCCAGCACGGCCAATTGGCCATGCTGGCAGGGGCTGATGGGAATTGTAGTCCTTGAGCGCTGCAGGTATATAGCCTGTCCGGGGCGGCCGGAAGCCCCCTCCCGGCACTTAGCCGAACAGGAGGCGGGGCGCTGGGCCGACGGCCGAGACGCAGCTGGGGACAGGAGGCGGGAAACGGAGCGCCCCAGAAGCCTTTGCGAGGCTCTCTAAGGAGGGGCGAGGAGGGCGCGCGCGCGTGCGCGGGTCCTGGGAGAGGGAAGAAGCTGGGGGCCATGGAGGGTGGACGGGGCGGGAAGGGAAGGGAAGGGAGGTGGTGGAAATGGAGTAGGCAGAGCACAGAGGGGCAGAGAAAGCCGTTGGAAGGAAGAAGGCAGCGGGGAGCGAAGTTAAAACTCAAAGCAGCATAGCAAACAATGCACAGATCACGTGGCCTTCTAAAACTGGCAACAGAAAGTTAAATGGATAAAGAAGAAAAAGAATAGCTGCTTCCCTGGCAAGTCTACCCCTTATCTGGCCGAGCCGAGAGTGATCCTTTGTGTGTAAATGTAAGGGTCAGTATCAGATAGAAGTGGTCCTATTTTTCTCTGAGCCTGTATATCCATTGTGGTCAGCAGTGGAGCAGCAGTGGCGTAGAGCTCGTGTATCAAATCTGGAGGAACCGGGTTTGATTCCCCGCTCTGCCGCCTGAGCTGGGGAGGCTTCTCTGGGGAATTCAGATTAGCCTGGGCACTCCCACACACGCCAGCTGGGTGACCTTGGGCTAGTCACAGCTTCTCGGAGCTCTCTCAGCCCCACCTACCTCACAGGGTGTTTGTTGTGAGGGGGGAAGGGCAAGGAGATTGTCAGCCCCTTTGAGTCTCCTGCAGGAGAGAAAGGGGGGGGTATAAATCCAAACTCTTCTTCTTCTTTTAATACTTTATGCAAGAATTTAGACCGAGGTTCTGCAACAGCCCAATTCATGGTGGATTAAGTCCACAAGACCTTCAAGGAAAGCTGTAGGTCTGAAAATAAAGGGCTGTGGTAATATGGGTCAAGTATAGGCCTTTCGGTTAAGATCGAGTGTGGTCAGCTAATACTTTATCCAACCATTTAGACCTAGGTCCTGTAACAGCCCAAGACATGGTGGATTAAATCCGTAATCAAGGAAAGCTGTAGGTCTGAAAATAAAGGGCTGTGGTAATATGGGTCAAGTATAGGCCTTTCGGTTAAGATCGAGTGTGGGTGAGCTGAGAAAGTTGGGAGAGTTCTGCATCTGGCCCAAGGTCACCCAGCAGGCTTCATGTGGAGGAGTAGGGAATTGAACCCAGTTCTCCAGTTTAGAGTCCACTGCTTCTAACTACCACGCCAAGAGAAATTAAACAAGCTTGCTGCTGACAAGTAAAACTTGCCTTGCTTACTTTCTGGATGTGAAGAAGCCACCCCTGTCGTTAGAAACAGAAAATCCATGAAAACAGCAACATCAATAACAGTATGGCCTCGTATTATGCGTGATATTAGGCTTTATGCCATTGCAAACAGCCCTTTGGGGGTAGAGCGGGGTATAAATAAGAATGAATGAATGAATGAATAATATGGGATCGAAGAAGCCTCCCATGCCCTGTCCTGATTTTTCAGGCATAACTTCAAATCTAGAAACAGTGAATTGCTGCTGTTTTCCCTGCTAGTTAGAAAACCCCCTTCCCTGCCATCTCTTTCTTACCTGCTCCCGCTTCCTCCTGTGGTCTTGTGGAGGATGGAGACCACCCGGATTGCTGGAGCTGTACAGGAGCTATTGGAACAAACTGGCCTTCGCAGAATCTATGGGCAGGCTCCCGCGTCGGGTGGAAATTTCTAGCCACAAAAACAAACAAACAAACAATTCCATCCACTGAAACAGAAAGGAGCCAACAATACAGAACAATCACTCTGCTTTGGCTATTGACACAGCAAAGGGTTTTGCTTAGCTGCACAAATCCTTTTCCCACCCCCTGCAAAGGAGGCTTCCGCTCACTTAGTAAGCAAAGTTCCATAGTTGGGGCCCTCCCAGGGGCATCCCCTGTGACGGATTAGGCTCTTATGGGGTAAATTTGCAAAGGTGCAGTTAGCCAGAGCAAAACCACTGTAATGCTGTAGCTGGCAGCCACAGATAAGCAGGAAGATGTCAGGACTACAACTCCCAGCATGCACCGGTTCCCGTCTTTTTCCAAAAAGTGCGGGAAAGCAAACTGAAAAGCTACATCCCACCGGAGCTTCAAGGCCAATGAGAGGCCAGAGACTGGCCAGGGGGAGAAAGCTGATTGGTTGTTGTCCCACTCCTCAAATTGTTTCTTTTTAATCTCCAATCGAATAGTTCTAAAGAAATAAAACATTTTTGGCACAATACACATTGTGGAGAAATGGCTTCCCTCCTCCCTTTTCTTTTCCCCCTCCCTCTCCAACCAGGTACCCTAGGACTCAGATTGGAGGGCAGAAAATGCAGTGTGCCTGGCAACACCGGTAGAGGGCGCTGAAAGGGGTGGTTTTATAAAAAGCAGGCAGAAACCTGGGAGAGGGATCTTTGGCTCTCTGGCTGTCTGCTATTATTGGTTCTTAAGAGAGAAGGGCTCTGGAGGCAGCGGCCATGTTTCCAGGCCATGTGCTCAACCTAGAGATGTGAGCTCTCCATGAGTGGTAACTGGTTAAGCTGAGGATCTACTCTGCTTTTGAATATCTAGTAGGCAGGGTATATGTTAGAGAAAGCGAAAGGGGATTTGCAGTTTGTCTCCTTTATATTTGTTTTTCCTTGCGTTATCTGTTGCATTGCCAAAGAGTTCTTATGATTTGTTTTCTGTTAATAAATACTTATTTTTAAAACCTTACAAAAGTTCTCTGTACCATGTATGCCCCACTATGCGGTACACGCTATGTGTATGAATAAGAAAATGAGACAGAGGCCTTGTAACCGGGAGAGGAAGCTGGGAAATCCTGGTCTTTCCCAGTGGGTAGTCCTCAAAGGACCAGGTGGTGGCAGCATACACTGGTAGAAAGATAGCCCTCCCCAAGAGAAAGTGGATAACCTCTGGTAGAGTGCAGAGGTCGAAAGAGGGCCTGCCAGCTATAAGCAAGCCCGTTTCGCCACACACATTTTCAGTGCTTTAATTCTCCTCGTTATGGATAAGTACTTCTTCCAATCTTTTAATGTTTTAATTTTTTCCACCCCTCTTCATTATTATATTTAAACATCTTCTCCGTTCTATGTGCTATAGTAACTCCCAAATATTTAATCTTCTTTTTTACTAATTCTTTGTCTAACAGTTTCTTTTCAATATTCACACCCAAGATTTCTGTTTTTTTTTCCATATTAACTTTCAACCCTGAGTACTTGTGAAAATCCTTCGAAATTATTTTTAACTGTTTCATAGTATCAACAGGGTTGACTGCTATTATTAATATATCATCTGCAAATAGATTTAACCTTATCTTTTCCTGGTTCACTCTATAACGCCTTATTCTACCATTCTGCCTAATTCTTTCTGCCAAAAATTCCATTGGCATCACAAACAAAGGCGGTGATAATGGACATCTTTGTTTTACTCCCCTTCTGATATTCACCACTCTCGGCCACCCTCCATTTAGTCTAATCCTTGCTTTCCCTCCTTTATATAACTCTCTTAATGCCCCTATAAATCCATTCCCAAACCCTTAATTTGTCAATGTTTGAAAGAGAAATTCGTGGCCCACTGTATCGAAAGTTTTATACACATCTAATTTTATTATTGCATATTTTTTATTTTTCCCATGCAACTTTTCAAGCAGCATAGCAGCTCCAAGTGGTGGACGTTGCCTCCCCCTCACTGGCGAATGCAAGAGGGACCTGTCGAGGGGCTGTGAAAATTTCAAAGGCAAGGAGTCCCAGTACAAAGAACAATACAACAATGTGTGTAACGTATAGATATGTAAAAACCAAGAATCGCGTCACACACTAAGGCGGAAACTAAATAAATGCAAAACCAATAAATCTCTGAAGTTACTACTATAATTCATAAAGTGTTGTATAACATACAAATAGACCAAAGTCATGATTCAAATTCATCAAAATAATTATCTTAAGTCTCTGTAAGTATCTAGAGTCTCTCATTCAAATTCTTATAACAATTCATATAGTGTGATATTATATGCAAAAGGCCAAAATAATGGTTCAAAGAGCGTCAAAATAAATATCTCCAGTCTTTATAAATTCTTTAGAGTCTCTCTCAAATCCTTTAGAGTCTCTCTCTCAAACGCCTCACGCGTTTCAAAAAGCGTTTTCGTAGATATCTTCCTCAGGAGAAGAAATTCATAAATTCTCTTTTTCACATTTCTTAATTGCCATATGGATTTTCTACAAATAATAATAATAATAATAATCATAGTTTTTTGTTATACACACTTACTTTTAAACATTAACTTATTAGTGTTTTTAAACAATTTTAAACAATTTTGAACATTTTTAAACATTTTAAAGCGTTTTTAACATTTTTAATAATTTTACATCATTTTAACAAATTATATAACTTTAATACTACACACTACATTTTACTATGATGAATAACCATTTTAGCTATCTTACTTATCTTTCCATAGAGTTGTCATGCACTCCTTACTTATCTCTCCGTAGAGCTGTCATGCACTGCCTTCACTGCGGGGGATGCGGGGCATCTAGTCGCTACCTGTGCCAAGAAAAGGGGGGACAACCCCCTCCACCATTTGCAGCCAAGAAACACTCAGTGAATGGGGTTCCCGGGAAGAAGCCTACCTCTGTGAAGGGTGCGATGTGGCAGTTTGAGGTTTTGGAGACGAGCTCAACTTCAGAGGCGGGGGATTCTGAATTCAATGAGGAGTCAATGGGAAACAACAGCAACCTGGCTCGAATGGCACCTGCTGCCAGACCCTTCCAAGGGCGCAGAGACTCGGTTGAGTGGCACTTCTAAGCTTCTGCTCATCCCCTTATCCCTCTCCAACAGGGGGCTCGGGACTAAACTGCTGACCCAAACATTGGTGGACTCTGGGTGCTCCTGTTGTCTAATGAATGCATCCCACAGTGGTAGATCAGCTAGGCCTGAAGCGGGTACCCCTCCACCGACCAATCCAGTTCGAACAAATGGATGGCAAGCTCATGGGGGTGTGTGTTTGTGCAGTCTGGGGATCACTGGGAAAAGTGCAGCTTCATCATAGTGCCCATGGCAAAGTACTTGGTGGTATTGGGGGTGCCTTGGCTAAGGGACCACACCGCCAACATGATCCCCCATGCGGAGAGCACGTAAAAGAGAGCCCGGAAGGGGGCCCCGTGACACCCAAAACCCCTGAGAGATGGACAGAACTTGCAGGAGGGGCTCAGGAGATCCCTGCAATCCCCCATCCCTTATCAGGACTTAAAACGGATGTTTGAGGAAAGGAAATGTGACAAGCTGCCGCCCCATCGCAAAAGTGACTGCAAAATCGAGCTGCTGCCCGGGGCTAAGCTCCCAAAGGGGCGGCTGTACCCCACGAGCCCCACGGAGGCCCAGGCACTGCAAGAGTTCCTGGACAAAAAAATTAAAGCGGGGTTTCATTTGAAGAACGACTGGTGAGTTTGCACCACCTGTTCTCTTCGTGAAAAAGAAGGGTGGGTTCCTTCGACTTTGTAATGACTATAGGAGGTTAAATGCCATTTTTGCCTGCATCAAATATCCCCTCCCCTTGATCTAGGATTTGCTGGCCAGCTTTATTTATTTATTCATTAAACTTTTAGACTTCCCTCCCCTGAAGAAAACAACAATAAACAATAAAATCACAGTTTAAAATGCAATATAAAACAATATGTTAAAACAAACCAATCCAGATGGCAACAATTCCCCCCCACCCCGTACCCGCGGGAGGCTGAGATGTTACAGGATCTACTAATCAACCCAGCTGGCCAAACGCCTGGTGGAACAGGGCCGTTTTGCATGCCCTGCAGAAACTTTGTAAGTTCTGCAGGGCCCTGGTCTTTTTCGGGAGCCTGTTCCACCACGTAGGGCCCAGGGCTATAAAGCCCTGACCCTCGTCAAGGCCAGTCGGATATCCTGTGGGCCAGGGACTTCCAGCAGGTTCTCCTCTGGCAGCGGGACCTGATGGGGCAATACGGGGAGACTTATGGGAGTTGGACTTGTGGGAAGCATATTACCGGATGCACATAGCTAAAGGAATGGAGCACATGACAGCGTTCAACACCCGGCATGGCCAATTCGAGTACCGGGTGATGCCCTTCGGGTTAAGTTGGGCACCTGGTGTATTTATGAGTCTGATCAATGAAGTATTACAAGACTTTCTGTTCAAGGGGGTGGTGGCTTATTTGGATGATGTGCTCATTTATTCTCAATCCCTCCCCCAACCTCATCCCCAGGGGCCCTGGGTGACATGAGGGTCTGATGGCTATCCTGGCTGGCTGAAAACCTGCTGGAACAGGTCCGTTTTACAGCCCTTGCGGAAACTTTGAAGGTCCTGCAGGGCCCTGGTCTCCCTAGGGAGCCTGTTCCACCAGGTAGGGGCCAGGGCTGTGAAAGCCCTGGCCCTTGTAGAGGCCAGCCGGATCTGTTTTGCAATGGCAGGCAAAAGACCACCGGTCTCTCCTCCCATCCCAGCCACAGGATCTCCATCTTCATAGGATTTAATTTCAGCCGACTTGGTCTCAGCCAACCCGCCATGGCCTCTAAACGCTGGAGAGTTCCAGGGGCCGCAGACAGGCTGCCCTCCATCGTGAACACGAGCTGAGTGTCCTCAGCGTACTGGTGGTACTGCAGCCCAAAACTCTGGACCACACTTGCCAGGGGGTGCATGTAGATATTGAAAAGCATCTTATTCTAATAAGAATAGGAAAATTAACCTTCTTTCATTCCTTTTTTCGTCATCATTTGTTCCATTGCCTCTAAAAAAATTAATAACCTTTATTAGGAAGAAAAAGAAGAAAACGACCCATTGGACACTTACCATGAAGGGGTCTTCTGATGATTGGATGTAGGCCATCTTGTTGGGTTTATTTATTTATTTATTTATTTCGATTTATAAACTGCCCCATCCCCAAGGGGCTCTGGGTTTAGCTCCCAAGGGGCTCTGGGTTTAGCTCCACCGTCAGTCAGGAGGCAGGGAAGATACTTCGGAACATCCTATTGGTTGCTGGTGCCCGCCTTTCCCCAGTATCTGAACAGCCGAGGAACTAAGCAAATCTTAGGAGTGACAATAAAAACACTCCGAAACACAACATAAAAAAGACTTAACAACCATGTAATGTAGAAACTGAACCAAAGTATCTGAACTGTGAAGACTCTGAAACTACAGGATAGGCCAAAGAATCCAGAACACCCTATCGGAGGAGAATGCTATCAGGGAGGACCAAGATGGCCTACATCCAGTCATCAGAAGACCCCTTCACGGTAAGTGTCCAATGGGTCGTTCTAATGATTGGAGTAGGCCATCTTGTTGGGAACTCCCCGAGCAGTGACTCCCAAGGGCGGGAAGCATTAGTCTCTGATAACATGTTCCAGAATCCTTCTACCGAAGGACACCTGGACCACTGCTATGGATGACAGCCTGAACAAACGAGGAGGGTGAAGCCCAAGTGGCTGCCCTGCAGATTTCCTCTAAAGGAACTGGCTTTACCAAAGCCGCATTGGCTGCTGTGCTACGTGTGGAATGTGCAGTTAAGCCCAAAGGGACAGGTACCCCCTTAGCCCTATGTGCCTCCGCAATGCACGTCCTAATGTTGGAGCTGATGGAGGCTACAGACATGGATTCTCCTAGTCTAGGCAGGGCAGTGTTGATGAACAGTGATTCTGACTTCCTAATCTGCTCTGTACGGATGAGGAAGGCCTTAAGGGACCTTCTCACGTCTAAATAATGCCAGAGACTCTCTTGGATCTGACGAATTTGGGCAAAAATTTGGAAGGACTACTTCTTGTTGAAGATGGAAACTGGAAGCTACCTTGGGCCTGAATGAAGGATCTAGCCTCAGCACCACCTTGTCTGGAAAAAACAGGCAGAAGTTTGGATTGACTGAGAGCCCTGATCTCGAAGACTCGCCTAGCAGACGTGATGGCTACCAAAAATAGCAATTTCATTCGAAGCCATCGCAAGTGGATGGTTTGCACTGGCTCAAACGGAGAGCATGTTAATGCATCTAAAACCACTTGGAGACACCAAGATGGAAAACGGTGGACCGTTGGCGGTTGAGATTGCTGAACACCCTTCAGAAAGCTAAGGACCTCAGGGTGCCTAGAAATTGGAAATCCTTCCATATCGGGAAAAACTGATGCCAAGGCCACCAATTATCGGCGTAGAGTTGCACTGCGTAGACCTTGCTGGAAACCTTGTTGCAGGAATTCTAACACCGTAGGAATAGACGGAGATTCTGGATTGCGAGATTTTCTTCTGTACCACCTGACAAATGCTTTCCAAGTTGAGTCGTAGATCCTAATAGTGGATGTGCATCGAGCCGCCAGTATGGTGTCAATAACTTTCTTAGAATAGCCTTTATTCCTCAACCTTCGCCTTTCAAAAGCCAAGCGGTTAGCCTGAACCATCCTGGATTTGGGTGCAGCAGAGTGCCCTGCGATAGAAGGTCCAGAGATACTGGAAGGTGGAAGGGTGGGACTGACTGACATCTCTTGAATAATCGAAAACCAGGGTCTTCTTCTGGGCAAATACGGGGCCACCAAGATAATCAGCCTCTTCTCCCGCTGGACACTATTGAGGAACTTGGCCAACACCAGAAACGGCAGGAAAGCATAAAGCAGACCTTCTGGCCAAACTGACGACAGGGCGTCCGTCGCTAAGGCTCTCGGGTGAAAGAACCTGCAGATGAAGATGGGAATCTGGGCATTGAGATGGGATGTGAACAGATCTATTGTTGAGTTCCTGAACTTGTTCGTGATGAGTTGGAACACCTCTGTCTTCAGTTTCCACTCCGCCTCTGAGAGTGTCATGTGGCTCAGCCAGTCCGCCTCCAGATTGAGACATCCACGTATGTGCTCGGCCTGAAGCAAAGCTAGGGAATTCTCCACCCACCTCAGAACCTTGAAGGCCTCCTTGTGCAGCCTGGATGACCTGGAGCCTCCCTGGTGGTTGAGATAACATCTCACCGTAATATTGTCCATGTGAACCACTACATGGGCGTGAAGGAGATGATTCCGGAAATGCTTGAGTGCCAGAAAAATAGCCCTGATTTCCAAAACATTGATGGGCAATCGAGCCAGGGATCGATTCCACTTGCCCTGAGCGAGGCGGTTCTCCAGCTCTGCCCCCCAACCCTCCAGACTTGCATCTGTGAAAAGGTGGCGAGGATTGGGAACAATGAAGACTTTCCCCTGAAGTAGGTTGCGCTGAGACGTCCACCACCTCAGACTGAGGTGCACCGATGGTGGAAGTTGTAGCTGAATATCTCTCTTCTGTATGATCTGAAGTGCCCTGGGACAAAGAAACGCCTGAAGGGGTCTGGCATGAGCCCTTCCCCACTGGCTCATGTCTATGGTGGAAAGGAGTAACCCCAGGAGACTTGTCAATTGTAGAAGGGATGAAGACTTCTGTGTCAGTGCCTTGTGGGCGGCATCCTGGATCTTGCAGACCTTGTGAGCGGGAACAGAGTTCCTGAGGTCGTGTCGATAAGGGCTCCGAGATGCTCCATTCTCTGAGCTGGAGTAATGGAACTCTTCTCCTCGATGAGAAAACCATGGGCAGTCAGGATCTCCCAAACCTGAGAAATTTCCTGTATTGCTCATCCTCTCAATCTGGACTGGACCAGTATATCGTCCAAATAGGGGTGATGGTGTAACCCCCGGCTTCAGAGAAGAACTATTGGAGCAACTAGGGTCTTGGGGAAGACCCGGGGAGCCGTGGACAGTCCGAATGGAAGTGCTACAAATTGAAAGTGGTAATGACCCAGAGCGAAGCGGAGAAAGCGTTGATGAGATGGGCTGATTGGAACATGGATATAAGCCTCCGTGAGATCTAGGGATGTTAGAAAGTTCCCCCTCTGGATGGAGGCCACGGTGGACCTGAGGGTCTCCATACGGAAGCGGAACCTTCTCATGAAGTGATTGATGTGCCTGAGATTGAGGATGGGACGAACCTGACCGTTCTTTTTGGCACCATGAAAAAATTGGAATAAATGCCCTTGAACCTCTGTTCCTTGGGAACTGGAACTATGGCGTGAATGTCCAAAAGATGTTTCACGGCAGTTAGAAGATTGTTTCTCTTTGTCGGGTTGTCGCTGACGGGGGAGGGGACAAAAAGATCCCTTGGCAATTTCCTGAATTCAAGAGAGTAGCCTGAGAAAATTATCTCCTGCACCCAAGAGTCTACATGCGGGCCTACCCACTGATGACTGAAGTGAAGTAGAAGAAGGAGGAGGAGGAGGAGGAGGAGGAGTTTGGATTTATACCTCACCTTTCTCTCCTGTAAGGAGACTCAAGGTGGCTTACAAATTCCTTTCCCTTCCTCTCCCACAACAGACACCTTGTGAGGTAGGTGGGGCTGAGAGAGTTCGAAGAGAACTGTGACTAGCCCAGGGGTTTATTTACAGTCAATGACCAGATATAATACAAAACTCCAAAATATCTACAACAAAACAAGAATGCAGATCTCTCTCCCGTATTCCAGCACTATCCATCTATATATCATTATGCTTTGTAAACACACCAAACAGCATAAAAATACTAAACAAAATAAAAATATCTAAGGGGGATACCATACTCAGATCATTTTTTTCTTTTTCATAATGAATAGACAGAATTTTGCTACCCATTTAGTAATATTCTCCTTCTTATCTTGTAATAGTTTTTCACAACACACTTTATCAGAACAATATGTCATTTTGTGTAGTAGATGTGACAGGCATTTTTTCCTTGCCTCCTCATAAAGGGGACACTTTAATAACATATGCTCTATAGTTTCTACAGACTTCAGAGAGCAAGAACATAACCTTGCAGTGTAAGGTATCTTTTGATATTTCCCTTCTTAGACAGCAGAAGGTAAGTGTGCACTTCTTGCAAGAGTAAAAGCTCTCCTTAGATCTTTGTTATCCAGATAAGTTAAATAAGGAGCAGGGGCAGTGATATATTTCTGTGTATAGCATAGAGAAAAATCTGAGTATCTTGCCAGATCAGACTGTCGTGATACATCTTTGATTCTTTGGGTAAGTTCACTTTTAAAATGATCCCAATTTTTGATCATATGGATGTTATATGGAAGGCCACATTTATTAAGGCACTTCTCCATCAATTGAGCCCACCTAGGTTTATAAGGATCTTTTTGCTAGAAAGGGCCACAGGAGACCATTTGAATCAGTTATGTAACTCTTATCCATTTATATGCCCGTTATTATTATCTTTATCCTTCAGGCTCATTACCCCTGTTTCAAGCCTAATAAATGTATTTGGGACTCCTGGAGGAAGCTGAAGGATTGCTCTTAAAGAAATTTGGATCTGTAGCCTTTCTCGCTGTATCATACTTCGATTGTGCAATCCCCAAATAGACAATTCCATATATAGACAGTTGTGCCAATATTTTAGCTTGAGTATAATTTTTAGTGCGGCTGGTTTACCATTTTCAGTGTACAGAAAGAACTTCAGCACTGCATATATTGTCTTTCTACCTGCTCAGTTATCATATTACAGTGAGTAACATGGCTCCCTGAAGCTTGAACCACGACACCTAAATACTTAAATTTGTCAACTTGTTCTAGTCTGTTTCCGTTTATTGACCAAGATCTTTTGGGAGGGCCCTTTCCACATGCCATCACTTTTGTTTTATTTATGTCAATTGTCAGTTCTTCTTTTTCACAATAAGTTGAGAAGTAGGCGACCGCCGACTGGGATCCTGTCCCAATCAGGACTTGGAGGCAGTATTGGACTTAAAGGGCTTGGTGGCTTTTCCCTGACCTCTGAAGTCTGACCGACGAAAGGAACTCTGAAATTTCCAGGATAGTTTACGGGAATCCTTGTTGTTGCGAAAGGAAGATCTGAACACTCGAAATGTAGGCTTAGTGGAATATTTCGTTTTATCAGGCCGGACGGATGTGAGCATGGTGCGCCTGTTGTCCTTGGTTTGGACCAGGATGCGATCTAACTCAGATCCAAAAAGAATACTGGCTTGGAAATCAAAGCTGGCTACAACAGTCTTAGACTAAGTGTCGGCCGACCAAGGTTTGAGCCACAAAATGCGTCTAGCAACCGAGGCAGCCGCCATGGTGCGTGAGGCAGTAAACTGGGCGTCCAAGGTAGCGTCAGCCAAGAACTGGACTGCTGAAAGGACTCTCTCTGTTCCCTCTCTGATTCCCTGATCCTCTGGGGGGATAATGGCCAGGATCCTTTGAAGCCAAACGATGGTAGCTCTGACCACTGTGGCCGATGGAGCCAGAATCCTGGCTGACATGGCTGTCCATTCATGGACCCTACATAGGATATGATCCACCTTATGATCCATAGGGTCCTTAAGGTGCCCCTCCCCATCTCGGGAAACAAGACCCCCTGAGTGTAGGGCTGAAATGGGACCGTCTATAAGTGGAGTTTTTGTGAGTCCCTGAAGATGTATGGGAATCAGGTACAGTTTCTTGAACACAGGAGGGAACCCCTTATTTGCAGCAGGTTCCCTCTCAAAGGCCTCGGGGAGGGGAAAGAACTGGGTGGATTCATCTTCGATGGAGAGCATGGAAGCCAGACCCTTAGGGCAACCCTTAATGGGCTTCCCTGGTGCCTTGGCATTAGGGTCCTCAGCTTCCTCAGAGTCTTGTAGCTGTAAGGCTCATATGATTTTGGCAATAAGGGTGGGTAACTCCTCTGCCCTGAAAAGTCTAAAGTGTTTTTCTTGTGTCTCTGGGGGTAAAGACTCTGGGTCTGAAAAATGTTCGGAATCCAGATTCCACTCTCCCTCACTAAGCTCACTGTCTTCAGATTCAAAAAGGGAATGAAAGGAAAACCTGTCCTCCCTTCGTCGCCTGGGGGATCTGGACCAAGAGCACTGTTTGCGCCTCCTGGTGGGAGGGCTGGCAAACTCTCCCGACCTCATCCCTAACAGAGGACTTCATTAAGGCCACCAGTTGTTTGGGAGAGAAATCGGCCCATGCAGAGGGCAGGGTAACCTTGGAAGAACTCCCCCCCCCTCCGCCGCTTGCTTGCCTGGATGGGTCCTCGTCCAGCCCGAATGCAGAGGGAGACGTCCCTGTAGTGGCTGCCTCGCCAGTCGGGCCTCCAGAGGCCGTCGCCGGGGCGCCCTCCCTGCTTCTCTGTGGCTCCCTGCCCACTCCCCGCTTCTTCACTGTCCGCTCGATCCCTGAAGGGAAGACAGCATTCTGCATCCCCCGCACCGCGCCGGCTGCATCTGGGCTCTGCAGAGACGGCGCGGCGTCTCTCTCTGCTTCTGCGTGGCGGGGGTGAAGGAGACCTCTGGCTATCCCCACGGCCGCACTAGGTCCCATCGTTGCGCTCAAAGCTCCCAGCCCCGCGGCTGTACGAGGATGAGCGATTCCTTCTGGCTGCTGAGCGAGTGTTTTCTGCAGCCGACTTGAAGAATCCCTCCCTGGGGGGAGAAAATGGCGCCGTCGCCATGTTGGTGCGTTTTGGCGGGAACAGGCCCCCTCCCACACACAAACATGCAGGAACAGAAGGGGAATAGAGTGACCAGAAAGGGTAAACAGCACACGAAGACAGATGGAAAAAAGGAGAAAAGATGTGGGCAAAAAGAAAGAAGTAAAAGGAAGTACTTCTGGCCTAAAAGAAACGCAGAGTCTCTCAACAGCGTTGTGCTCCCCGACGAGGCAGGAAAGATACTGGGGAAAGGCGGGCACCAGCAACCAATAGGATGTTCCAAAGTATCTTTCCTGCCTCCTGACTGAGGGCGGTGCTAAACCCGACAAGATGGCCTACTCCAGTCATTAGAACAAGCATTGTCAAGTCGAATTATTCTATGGATGGAGAACCAGTACAGAATAAATTATTCCAAAATATCTGATAGAAACTTGGTTACAGAGGTTGCAATCAAAGAAGAGTTGTTTAATAAGAATATGACCTTCCCAACTGCTGTATATTCATTAAACTTTATAGGGAACAAAGCAAAGAGCCTGTTCCTGGGCCCCTCAAATTTACAGCAGTAGAGCAATATATGTTCCATAAAGGGAGAATTTGAGGTCTTTTTCTTCTTCTTTGATTGATAACAATCTTCTTTGATTGATTGCAGCTTGGGGCTCTTTTGTTTTTCCATCTTTTTGCAATTTGTATTCTGGCTACCGTAGAAAGATATAGAAATAGATTAATATTTCTTACCGTTGGGGAATCCTGAAAGATACCTAGTAAGTAATTTTCCGGCTGCATTTTGAATGTTTCACCTAGTATTTTTTGTGTTTTTTAATATATTTGAATCCAGAATTTCTTAACTTTGGGACAACTCCACCAAAGGTGGAAATAAGTACCCACACGTCTTTTACATCTCCAGCATATCGGAGAACATTTTTTATCTATTTTGGTCAGGTTTGTGGGGTTATGTACCATCTGTGACATACCTTAATTTTTTTTCTGTGCTAAGGGTGAATTTCTGATGCCATCTACAAGTTTCTTCCCATCTATCTAGGTATATGTTTTAACCAAGGTCTTGTGCCCATTTGATCATGGATTCTTTTGTAATTTCCTGTTCTAATTCTATTTTGAGAATATATTTGTACAGCTTGCTAATCATCTTTTTTCTGGGGCCCAGTATAATTTGATCAACATTTTTTAATGCCTTTTCTAGCCCTATTTGACTGTTGGTCTTTTATAAGCGCCTCTCTCTCAATTGGAAATAGGTAAACCAATGACCTTTTGATTCGCCTGTTGCTATCTGGTCACATGTTTTTAATTCAGGACATTCCTTATTCCATATAATTATATCCTTATATCTCAGCCAATCACCTGCATCCACTGAGTCCCTATTTTGTATATTTTGCAGGGCTTCCAATCTTGATACCCAAGAGGGTATTTTTTGGTATAGTTTTGGTCTATATTTTTGCCATATTATAACCCTATATTTTTGCCATACCATAACCCTAACCCTAATGCTTTTCTGATTGTGTGTTCTTTGAATCTCCCAATTTCTTTATTATCTTTTGGGCAGAGATATTCATGCCATTCCCAACATTTGCCTTTACTTTCTTTTTTTTAAAAAATATTTTTATTGACTTTCAACATTATATAAAATTGTCATATATAACATAGGTTACATGATATTGAAAATAGAAGAGGAGTTAAACATTGTCAAATATCCCCCCCAAAAAACCATAATAAAACAAAAGAAAAAATAAATAAGTATAGAAAAGACTATCAAAGGTCCCTCTCTTGTTCAAAAGGCGAGGTATACAGTAGATCAGGACTGAAACATTAGAATACATTATCCTTATCAGTTATAACTTCTAATTTTTTATCCACTATTTCCTTCTATACTGTTCCCTCCCCTAAAATATAGTAGTCGAGGAACTTACTATAAAAACAAAACAAGTTTTTAAAATACAAATTTTAAAATACAAATTTTGAAATACTTTCTAAGCTAAGGATCTGTTCGTCTTTGAATAGGATCCATTCTCTGATCCACAGTAGGGCACTGGCATCGTGATAGATCTTTAAATCAGGGAGCCCAAAACTGCCCCTTTCTTTTGCATCAATTAAAGTTGTACATTTGATCATGGGCCTTTTCTTTCTGCATAAAAATTTAGAAATTGTTTCCAGTTTGCAAAAATCTTGGGTGATGTTATTATATGCAGATTTTGAAATAAATACAAGAACTTGGGTAAAACGATCATTTTTATCAAGGCTATTCGCCCTAAGAGGGAAAGTATTAGGTTGTCCCATTTATTTAAGTCTTCCTTAATCTCACTCCATAACTTTTCATAGTTGTTCCTAAATAGATTCTTGTTTGATTTTTCTAGGTTTATTCCTAGATATTTATATTTTGAGACCGCTTGGATCCCAGTTCGTTGTTCAATTTGTGTTTCCTCTTCTTTTGAAAGATTAAGGAGAAACATTTTCGTTTTGCCTCTATTCAATTTGTATCCCGCTCGTTCCCCAAACTTTTTTCCCCATGTATTTCTTTATTGATTTTAGAATATTGTAAATTACATAGTTAAAAAAAGATATTTGGAGTTCCCCATAACACAAAATGATAGCAAAACTGACATTGTATTTATACTCTTGATCTTGACATTAAGGAATAACTAGATCTTCATGATCATCTTAACTTTGGTATGTATATGTCATCATCTTACTGCCTTTCCCTTTTAACATATCTTAATCATATCGATGTGACTTCCCCATCGGGTTGAATGAGTCTGAAGACTTAAAGAGAAAAAAATTAATATTGTGTATCATACAAGTTATATTTCTTAATTTTCTAGACATTATTTCCTCTAAAATTGGTTCTATTATTACTCCAAATATTATATTATACTATCTCAATTTCCAAATATTTCTCTAATTTTCCATTAACACATATTCACTAATAATTTGCTTTGTATTGTTCCTTTCCATGTACAATAAATACTCCTTCCACGTTTTCTGGAATTTATCCCATGTCAGTTCTTTAACCATTACTGAAAATTTATCCATCTGCATATACTCAGATAAAGTAAGCAGCCATTCCTCTATTAATAATGATTGTGTATTTTTCCAGGTTTTGGTGATTTTTATTTTTGCCGCTGTAGTCATATATAGCAGTGGCTTTGCTTTGAAGCAACTGTGCAACGCTTTGAATGGGTGAATCACGACCCTAGGAGGGTTTAGAAGCAAGCCCCATTGCCAGCAACCGAGCTTACTCTCAGGTAAAGGATTGTGCTTTAGTTCTTCCCATGAAAATCAGTGGGGTTTAACAGCACTTAACAGGGTTACCTGCACATTGTGCCCAGCGGCCCAGGCCAGCCTAGATGTGTGTGTGGGGATTTTCCACCCCTCATGACGAATTCTGTGCATGCGTGCCCACAGAGAGGGCTCTGAGTGCCATCTCTGGCACCCATGCCATAGGTTCGCCACCACTGATATATAGGAATAGGTTTTGCTTTGAGACTGGTATATAGGAATAGGTTTTGCTTTGAGATTCATTAAATACATGAACCCGACAAACAGCTCCTTGTAAAGAGCCTCTTATAACGAAAGAGCGTTAGCTTCTGCTATAGGAAGGATTCCTGTCAGCTGTTTTAGGAACCTTCCTATTAATTAATTTGTTTTTCGCTGCCACCAATCTGTACTATACTATAGCCCACAAACTGATTTAATGGACACCACCCTTTCTGGGGACACACACACAGACAAAAATAGAGACTGGAACAGATTTAACTGAACAAAACTTGAAATGTTTATTTCTGGCTTAAAAGTAGGCTTCTCAGGTAACTTGAGAGGAATTAAAGCTTGTTGGTTTCAGAGCTTAACGGTTGCAGAGATGTTAATGGCACTTCACTTCAGTTTCAAAACATACACAAACACTCGCAGGTGTCACTTAGGAAAGATTTTTTTTCAGAAAAAGTTTGCTTTAGAAAAGATTTACTTTAGAGGTTCACACTCCCTCTTCGGTCAGACACTAGTCCACTGTACCTAACCACTAAACAACACACCCCAGTCTCTGCCCTGTGGGATTCTGGCACACAAGCCTCCCTCTCCCACAATCCAAACTGGCCTCACTGCCACTGGACTGGGCCTCCCAAGACTGGTGTTACTCTGTGGAGGACAGACTTTAGTCTCTGTCAGAGGTTTTCCCTCAAAACACCTTGGAGTGGCCGGGTCACTCTCCACCAGGACTCAGGAGTTTCCTGATGTCTCTAATAAGCTTCCTCAGCTTATAGAGTAAACTGTCTGACTCCTGTCAGATCCAACAGCAGTGAGAGATCTTGGCTTAATTCCCTCCTCACTCTGCCAAAACGTTACCAAGGCAATAAAAAGCTAAAGAAAGACAAAGAACCCTCAGCACTCTTGGCTGGGACTCTTTTTTATATTCCTCGCAATTTCCCTCCAGCCAATCCAGGGCTGGCCAGGGGCTTAACCTCCTTCAGGGCAGACTCTCACCCTGGAAACTGAATGCCATATAAGGGCATTCGTCACATATGTCCCACTCCTAAAGGGATCGCTATGCATGGCTGGTATTGTTTTACCGAACCTCGGTGAAGCAACGAAAATGTTCACTTCAACTGCATACAGCAGATACATATACATAACAGTAGTTTACACTCTAAATACTACTCAATTCTATTAAACATTTACAGAAAAGAAATTCAGGTTATTATCAACATTTACATTACTTAATAAGTATTTCATACTCTAACATAGCTATTTTAGCAAAACATCAAACATTACCAATATACCTGGAAAAGAATGCAATATCAACAATCATACATTTACAATCATAAACTTCAGTTTGTATAGTTATCATTTCTTACCACTATGTTCACTCTTTTCTTCAGATGCTCCTAGATAAAGCATTGGCTAAAACATTTTCTGTACCTTTCACATGGACTATATCAAAGTTGTAGTTCTGTAATTGTAAACTCCACCTGATGAGCTTGCTGTTAGTGCTCTTGACCTGGTTAAGCCACCTTAAGGGTGAATGGTCAGTGCACAAGGTGAACTTCCGTCCCCAAAGGTACGGCTTCAGTTTGGTAACTGCCCACACAATTGCCAAACATTCCCTTTCGATTACTGAAAGGTGTTGCTCTCGTTCTAACAGTTTCCTGCTTAGGTACAGGACGGGCTGCAGGTGTCCACCTTCACCTTTCTGACTTAACATTGCCCCAACTCCAAGGTCTGAAGCATCTGTGTATAAAGTAAACGGTTCACAGAAATCTGGGGCTTTCAATAAGGGCTCGGTGGAAGTTAGGAGCTGCCGTCTGCGAAGATTATCAACGCGTGGGACTGGACACTGAGGTGTCCCACTCAATTTTGTCATGGTTTGCTTTTCTTAATCACACTCATGCAGGGTGCTGCAATGAGTGCTCAGGGTCGAGGAATAAACCGCCTATAATATCCCACGACTGCACCCTAGGGAATGTCCTAACTTGCCTCTTGGTAGAGGGTCTAGGCCAATCCTTGATTACCCGTACCTTATTCACTTCCGGTTGGATGGTACCACCCCCTAAAAGATGTCCAAGGTACTTCACCTGTTTCATAGCCATCTGACATTTAGAGGCTTTTACTGTTAAGCTAGCCGATTTAATGCGGTTAAGCACCAAGGATAGATGTTTCAGGTGCTCATCCCATGTTTGGCTGTAGATGGCAATATCATCAATAGAAGCCAAAGCAATGTGCTTTAACCCCATCAGCATTTTATCAATTAACCTCTGGAACGTAGCAGGTGCATTCCGCAGTCCAAAAGGCAGGACCGTGAATTCAAACAGACCATCCTTAGTAACAAAAGCGGTCTTGGGCTGGTCCTTAGGGTCCATTGCCACCTGCCAATACCCCTTGGTTAAATCCAGTGTGGTGATGTAGTGTGCAGCACCTATAGTTTCGATTAGCTCATCCACCCTGGGCATGGGGTACACATCAGGGACTGTCAGCTGGTTCACCCGTCTGTAGTCCACACAAAACCTTACGGTTGAATCAGGTTTTGGGACCAAGATGACAGGTGAAGACCAGGGGCTATCCGATGGAACAATCAGCCCCAGGTCCAGCATCTCTTTAATCTCCCTAGAGATTATATCTGCACTTGGACCTGTTACCCGATAGGGAGATGAAGCAATTGGCTTGGCCTCTCCAGTAAGCTTCGTATAAGCGATGCACGAGCCATATGTTGTTTCTCCCCGGGTAGATTGGAAAACAGCTCTGCACCCATTAGATATTCTGACAGAACGGCCTTTAGCTGCCCTATCTGTACTGGGCTCAGGTAAGGAGATAACACCACCTCCTCTAAGGTGCTCTTTTTTACTTAACCTGCCCCAGCCACTCAGCGCAACACATCGTTCCTCCACCCGGCTAGTCTTTAAGACTAGATTTCCCCGGCTGTAATATGGTTTTAACATATTTACCTGAAATACTTTGGTTTGCCCACTCACAGCATCAACCTTTACCACATAGTTTACATTAGAGATTTTACTTAAGATAACATAAGGGCCCTCCCAAGAACCTTCAAGCTTCTTCTTCTTCCTGGGTCTCAGGGCTAACACCAAATCTCCAGGCTGAAACTCTCGGTGCCTGGATGTGGCATCGCACTACAGTTCCTTTTGTTCTCACTTCCTAGGCTCTGCTCATGTGTTGTTGTCAGCAGCAGTCTCTTTTTAGTTCTTTTTAAGGTTCTGTTGGAGCTCTTGGAGATAGGTAACAACATCCTGGCTCTCAACAGTCTCTCTCCCGGCCCACACTTCTTTTAAAATGTCCAAAGGACCTCGCGGTTGACGGCCAAAGAGCAGTTCGAATGGGCTGTAGCCAGTACTCTCTTGTGGTACTTCACGATAACCAAACAGGAAATGCTGGAGCTTCTGGTCCCAATCGTTGGGGTGATTAACAGCATAAGTCTTGAGCATGTGGGTCAAGCAATGATGAAACTTCTCGACTAACCCATTCGTCTGTGGGTGATATGGAGTTGTCTTTAGATGTTTTATTCCACACGCTTTTAACAGTTCTTTCATTAGGTTGGACATAAAGGCGGTTCCCAGATCTGCGAGGATTTCTTCTGGGAAACCTAGCTTGGCAAACACAGTTAGTAAAGCGCTGGCAACAGTTTTTGCTTCGGTATCTTTCAGAGGAATTGCTTCCGGATACTTTGTGGCATAGTCCATCACTGTTAAGATGTATTTGTTCCCACTTCTAGTAACTTGTGAAATGGGTCCGACTATGTCCACTCCAATTTTGGAAAAGGCTTCTGTCACGACAGGGATTGGTTGCAGCCACCCCCTGGTCTTGTCTCGGGCTTTCCCCACAAGCTGACAAGCTTCACAGGATTGACAGAAAGCTTGGACGTCTTTTCCCATTCCCGGCCAATAAAACCGGGCCTGGATTCTATCTTTTGTTTTCTTGATGCCCAAATGTCCCGCAAAAGATGTGTCATGGGCTATTTGCAAAATTTTCTGGCGATATTGGTGGGGGACTACCACTTGCTTCTTTGTTTCCCAAGTAGCAGCACCTTTCCTGTGCTTGGCTATTCTATATAGTTTGTTGTCTAGGATCTTATAGATGCAGGGAACCTCGATGGTGACTTCTGTTTCATTTGAGGTTTCTGCCTGAGTCCAGAGTTCTTGCAAGGATTCAGCCTCTCTTTGATTTGTTAGGAATTGGGACTCCTGACTGCCAAGACTTGGTACTTCAAATTCCTCAATTACAGTGTCAGCAGAGTTGGTCTGGGACTGGGATTCATTTGCTGGAATCTCACTCATAGGAGGTTCACTTCTGGTCACCAAGTTAATCTTTTTGCATTGCTTGGCAAGGTCATTGCCAATGATGACTGGAACCTCTATATTGTCCCACACCCCTAAAGTATAGGTCCCTGTATAATTGAGGTATTCAATGGGGACTTCCACCAGTGGGACTTCAAACTCTGGGCTACTAATACCGTTTATCCGGTAATATTTGTTTGGCACATATTGCTCTTTGCGCTCTAATGTGGATTTTATCAGGGTTACTTCAGCACCCGTGTCCCTTAATCCAGTCAGCTTTGCCCCATTAATTTTAATGGCTTCTAAAAAGTCTTTATCGAGAGGTCTTCTCTCAACCCTCCAGATCTGCAGGATCTGTGCAGGTTTCTCTGCTGGTTGAGCCTCTGTAGCCCCAGTTGGGGTAACCTCATGAGTGACTGTTTCACTCCTCTTAATTATTTTGACAGGTTTGGGAGCTGTGGTAATTTTAGGCTTTTCTAGCTTAGGGCATCTGGTCCTGACATGGCCCTCTTCATGGCAGTAAAAACAAATAACTCCTCCCCCTTTTGTTTGGGCTGGAGTGGTCCGCCTCACAGAGTTGTCGTACGGGCCAGTTTTCTCTTTAGGCCTCCATTCCTGTTGTCTCTTATAGGGATTTGGGAAAACAACGCCCCCTATGTCTCCCTCTATGTCATCCAGCAGTTCAGCGACTTCTGCTACGGTTTTTAGCCACTTGTCTTTTAGGAACCAACGTAATTGATATGGAACTTGCTTGTAAAACTGTTCCAAACTAAAAAGATGTTTCAGCTCCTCAAAGGTTTTAACTGTGCTCCCTTCTACCCACCTATCAAGGGCTTTGTCCATGCAACAACCTAATTGGGAGTAAGTTTCTCCTGGCTTGCGCTTTATTTCCCTGAAGTCTTTTCTGCTTTGTTCAGGGGTTAAACCAAATCTCATTTTTACTCGTTCTTTGAAGAGATTGTAGTCGGCAATCTCTTCATCTCTGAGATCTGCATACACCTCGCTTAACACTCCACACAATAATGGACGCAGGGTGGACATTCTCCTTTCTTCAGGGATTTGCAAGTCCAGACAAATTATCTCAAAACCGGCTAAATAAGCCTCCACATTGTCCCCTTTCTGATACTTAGGGAATTTCTTATGTTCAGCTGAGGTAACTTCTACACTGGCTTGGTGGGGGTTGGGCAGTGTAGCTTGCAACTGATACATTTCTTTTTCATGGGCCATTCTGGCCAACTCGGTTTCCCGCTCTTTTTCTCTCTCTGTGTGTGCCTGTTTTTCTCTCTGTTCACTTTCTCTCAGGTCTTTTTCCCTCTCTGCCTGAAGCCTAGCCAGTTGTATTTCTTTTTCAAACGCCATTCTAGCCTTTTCAGCTTCAATCTTAGCTTTCTCATTCTCAGAAGCTATCCTGGCTTTCTCATTCTCTGAGGCAAGCTTTTTCATTTCCACTTCTATTTTCAACTTCTCTAATTCTAGAGAGGTTGTCTGGGTCCTGCATGGCTCTTCCTCCTGTGTTACCACAGAATCACCAGTCTCTTGAGCCTTTCCCTCAGCTCCTACTTTTGAGCCTTTCGGTGGTGCCATTTGTGTGAGGAAAATATCACTGCTTTACCTCACAAAAATCAGAAAAAGAGACATAGGGGAAGGCTCCATCTCCAAGAACAACAGGGGGGACTGCAACACCACCCAGAAGCATTGTAGGTGCTGGGTTGAAAAAGGCACCCCTGTCCATAGCATGAGTACAATGACAGCCACAAAAAATGTGGCTGTCATGGCTTTTGCCAGGGTGACCAACCTCCAATGCATAGAATCGGCCCTTGTGGTCACAACAGGCCATGAGGACGATGGACGGAAAGCTTTTCCTATTTATATACTCCCCCGCAGAGTAAGATGGGTTGAGCTTACGAATGTGGCATCCGTCCACTGCCCCGACGCACTGTGGAAATCCAAGCTGTGCAAATCCTTCCATCACCTGTTGTGAAAATGTAAGAAGGTTGTAGGTAAATTGTTTGACTCATATCATTGATGGAGACTTTGAACTCATTGACAGTATTGTAAGTTGACTTCTAATAAGCATGAACTCTCCCCCCAGCCAAAATATGACAGACCAAAAAACAATCCTGTGTCACACAGTACTGAATAAGACAGGCATTACAGTCACCTCTCCCACTTTCTGTCCTTTAGCGTACAGAAGTTATTGAAACCAAAATCACAGCACTATGCCTTGCTTGCTGCCCTTTGCGAGCCTCCAATCAAACTGATATTTAGCTGTTCATGTATTCATCTTTTGAACAATTGTAAGTCTACACAGAAAGCAGTGTAAGTCAAGGTCATGTCAACAGTAACATTCAGCTCCCCAAGATCCATCACACTTATAAATCCACTTTTGGAACTGAACCAATGTCTAATCATAAATGACAGGGGGAATGTTTTTGACATGTACTCCTACCTGTGCCACAGGATCTGCTAGCTGGACCACCCTGTTGAAGAGCGTGGTGCTCACCGCCTTGCAGAACTCATGGACTGCATCTGCGACACTAGTCCCACCGACACCAAACTGCTGCTTCACCAGACGAAAGGTGGTGCAGTTGGCAAGGTACCACACACCCATTCCCACTCTCAGATCAACTGGCAGCACTGGACGCATGGGGGTGTCCTGGTGCTGCAGGTGTGGCTTCAGAGAGTTGACAAGGCTCATAAAGGTGCCCCTGGTCATCCTGAAGTTTTTCAGCCATTCCTGGTCATCCCAGCAGTTAAGGACAAGGTTTTGCCACCAGTCATGGGATCTGTGCGGATACACCCAGTGCCTGGGGTGCTGACACAAGGGCCATCCATTCTTGGCTGTCACGATGAGCAGTGGTCACAGGAGAAGGGTTGCTCTCACACTCCTGACTCATCAGGTCCAGCATGCTGGTGCTGCAGGAAATTGCAGCCTCAACCAAGCTGACCAGATTAGTCAGCAGGGTCAGGAGCATATGAAGCATCTCCTCCAACACCGGATCCATACTGATAACAGCACAAAGCTAAGGCCAAGGATTACGAACCGACGATTCACAAAAAACTCACTCCCGTGAACTGACGTAACTATGTTTCAGCGGAAATTCTACATAGCTACGTAGCTGCGATGTACGAAAATGTTAAAAAAAAGACGCACGCTCACGTTTCCCTCTGTAAAATGGGAGCCAATGGGAAACGAGGAGCAAAACCCGTACCAAAGACGATCCTGCCCTCTTGAGCTCAGTTATAGAAGAACTGAGTTGAACACAAAGGCTGTGGGGAGTGACTGGAGTCGACCTAGTTTACAGGAACCGGGTCGAACCTAGGTGAAATCTGCCAGTGGGGAATCGCCCTCCGACAGCCAACTCAACTCCTCGCTTTGTCTGGTTTTTTTCTTTTCCCCCACCTCCCCCTCCTCCAGGGAGGGTTGACTTTGATTTGCACTCATCTGGAGACTGCACTACGCTACTCCAGGTCTGTGTTTCGAAAGTACGAGGAGAAAAGTTTCTTGAGCTCGCACATCGAGCTCCGCTCAGCCTCGCCCCGCAACCGGAAGTCCATGATCAGGTTCAAGAAGGTCTTTGTTGATCTGGAGTAAGTGGTTTCATAGATACTGGAGCCACATTGTCTGCGGTAAATCCGTCACAGTCCCCAACCTAGACAGATTCCCGTGTGAGGCTGGCGGTCCTACAAAGCTGGGTCTTTTCACCTGGCTTTCAGAGGCGTTGATGTGGGGGTTGCTGCATCTCTTTAATAAAGATATTGTAAGGAACCTCAAAGGACTTGAAACAAAGCAACTTAGTTCAGTTCATTTATTCCATAAACTTCGATGATCTCAATACACGCAATGCGAACTCTAACTTCCCTGACCCAACGTGTCGCTTTTATGGACACGGGTGGCCCCCCTTCCCAAACTCCCAACCAACATTCCCACAAAGAGCAAGACAGCTTCAAATGCATAAGCAGAATTCACACAAGATAAGCGTAGCTATGTTAAAAGCAATAACTCTCTTGGGCGCAGAGCCCAGACAGAGGAATGTACCAAGGTCAGAAGAGAGAAGATGAAACACACACTAGCCACCTTCCTTACAGATATCTTGTTTTGTAAAGTCTATTTGTTGCTCACTATAAAGTTTTTGATAGAATTTTATAAATAAATCCGCTATATCGTTTTGATTATAATAAGTTTTCCCTTCCCTTGATTGGAGTTCAGTAATTATATTTTTTGTCTTCCTTTTCTTAATTTCCATGCTAGCCATTTCCCAGATTTATTTCCTTGTTCAAATTCTTTTACTTTTAAATAACCAAATTTTTGCTCTATTTCCTGCGAATGTATCAGATTTACCTGGTTTTGAAATCTTGAATTTCTTTCACCAGCTTTGATTGATTGGGATTTTGGGCTAGTTTCTCCTCTCTTTTTTTTAATTTCTGCCATTATTTTCTCTTCTTGCTCCACTTTTGCCTTTTTCAATATGGTATTTTCTTTTATGAAAAAGCCCCTCATAAAAGCTTTCAGGGAGTCCCATACCATGTTAGTTTTTTGTTTTCCAATTGTTGTTCAAAAATTCCTCCACTTCTTTAATACCTCTTTGTACTAACTCTTTTCTGGTGAATAAATAATCACTCATTCTCCAGGAAGGGTGCTTTTGCCTTCCTTTTAAATTCCAGATAACAGGACAGGATCCTGTAGAGGATCTTCTAAAATCAGGACCAAATCATCCGCAAAGGCTCTAATTTTCTTTTTTGATTTTAACTCCCTGTAGTTTTTCATCTTTTCTAATTCTATCTATAAGTAATTAAAAAACTAAAATAAATAATAATGGGGATAGGGAACACCCCTGGCAAGTTCCGCGTTGGATCTGGCATTTTTTTGTTCTTTCTCCATTAACTATAATACTTGCATATTGTTCAGAATAAATTTTCTCTGTCCAAAAATTGCTTTTTTGGCAAGACCTATAACTAACTTCCAGTCAGACTATCGAAAGCTTTCTGCGTGTCTAAAAACAAAAGCGCTAATTGTTTATATCCAGATGGTTTGTGAAATAATCAAGAATATGAATAACTATTCTTGTATTATCTTTCATATGCTTTTTTGGAAGAAAGCCAGATGGTTCTCGAGGTATTATGTCTGCCAAAACTTCTTTAATTCTGTCAGCTAAAATCTTAGCAAAAATCTTGTAATCAGCATTAATTAAAGATATGGGCCTATAATTAGCTATCTCAATTTTATCCTTGGCTTCCTTGGGTACAAGGGAAATATTACCGAATTTCCATGAATCTGGTATTCCATATTTAGGTATATCATTAAATAATTTCACTAGAAAATCAGTTATATCATCACAAAATTTCTTATAAAATAAATTTGTTAGACCATCTGGTCCTGGGGTTTGGTTCAACTGAAGTTTTTGAATCGCTCCATAGATCTCTTCTCTAGTAATAGTCTTGTTTAGAAGCTCTTGACATTTCAAATCTGTCGACTCAATTTTAAACAATTGCATTATCCTATTACATTCATCTCTATCAACCATTTGTTCCCTCTTCTGATATAGTTTTGAATAAAACTTAAAAAATTCCTCTTTAATTTTTTCATGATCAGTAATTAGCTGATTGTTAACTTCGATTTTTGGAATTAATCTCTTTGATTTTTGGAATTAATCCCTCTTTGATTTCTGGAATTAATCCCTGTTTGTGTAACTGTTTGTATAACTTGGAGAAGTAATCCAATTTACACACAATCATATAGACACATTGTGTCATATTACAATTCGAAAAATGGGAAATGGGCCAATTACGTTCATAGAATATGAACCTTCATAGAATATCAACCAACAGAACAACCTAGCAGCTATACAAGTACATCATAATAACATACTTATGTGTAGAAATAGTTTAATACAGCCAAAGACCAGAAAAACAAAACAACACACATCCATAACAGCAGATTACAACAATTATTAAACAACTAACTAGTTGAATGGGACCTTGCATTTTTTTATAGGCTAGTGCACAAAACTTTGCTACCTGCTGAGAGACGGTTACATCCTTGTCTTCCAACAACATTTTCCTAATCTCTTGATCAGGGTCCTTTGTAATTAACAAGCCATACTGAACTAAGTAGAGGTAAAATGAAGAGCTGTCTTTCTGCCGTATGCAGCATACAGTGCAGCAAAACATGTGTTGTAGAATCCACATCTCCAGAGTTACGAACACATTTTCTCAAATGTCATGGAGTTTTCCTAAATCTGCCCATAAGCATGGATGACGGAAATGCATCAAACCGTGCTCTAGAAAAGGCCCACTGCCCATAAGCATGGATGACGGAAATGCATCAAACCGTGCTCTAGAAAAGGCCCACTGGTATTTTGCTATGGTAATATGTTGAGTGTAAGGGGCCATTGCCGTACTGATCCAAGATTTCAGCGGTCTATATAGAGCAGGAAGTGAGGCATTATCATTTTGGTAATCAATGCCATCCAATCGTTGATAAACCATCTTAATTGCTGGTAAGTCCCATTCAAGCACCAACATAGGGTCTAGCCCAGGGGTCGGGAACCTTTGCTACCCAAAGACCCATTTGGACCCGGTGGCAGCAGCTGGGGAGCCTCACCCCTGCCCCATGGTGCCGCCCCGCCCAACACCCAGCCTGCCCTAGCTCTGTAGCTCCAGCTGCTGCCAACGGAAGAGCACCTCCTCCCCCCCTTCCAGAACAAGGGGATAGTGCCTCCTCCCCAGCAGGCTCCTGCCCCCCTTATCCCCCACCCCCACCAACTGGCCAGCAGGCCGTCATTCCCTTCCTCCCCCTCACTTACCCTCCCATGGCAGGCTCTGAGACTCGGCTTCTGGCAGCCAGCCTCTATGTGACTTTCTTAAAAGGGCAATTCTCCAAAGATTGATTAAAGATTGCTTTCCCCTTTAAGCAATCTTTTGGGGAATTGCCTCTTTAAGAAAGTCATAGAGGCTGGCTGGCTGCCTGGAGCGGCAGCTTGGAGCTAGCCTGGGTAAGTCGGGGTGGCTGCTGAGGAGGCCAGGCTGCACGAGTAAGCGCTGCAGTGCTTACTCGTGAGTAAGCCGGCGTGCTTACTCGCGAGTAAGTGGAGCTCCGCAGGGGGGTACCCGGAGGGTTTTTTCTCCGGGCACCATTTGGACCTGGTACGCCTCTGGAAGGGGCAGCCGTGCCGGGAGCCACAGTACAAGCGGGAAGGAGCCGCATGCGGCTCGCGAGCCGCGGGTTCCCGACCCCTGGTCTAGCCCAATCTGTTTAAGCTTCAGAATAATCTTCTCTGACCAGGTTGGATATGGTGATGTTGACAAAAGTGATGATAATAGGCCCTGGGAGTGTATATGGACTTTAATCCAGTATTTAACGGCTCTCTTCCAGACTATGGTTTCCACTTTAGCTATTCCCGCTTCATGTCTCAATACTATGTTGGGCGTACATTTTGGAGTGTTAAATAGAGATCTAAGGAAAGTCTTTATGACTTTTTCCAAGGGCGTATAGTTGGATATATTGCTTAATAGGGCTCTGTATGTTAATTGTGAAATGGATTTTGCTGTGAACAATTTAATAGCAGCTGGAATATATCCTCACCTCCTGGGTGCGATAGAATCTCAATATCGCTTGGGCGCTCTTTTGAGTGGGTTGGATAAGGAATTGGATATGGGCTGTGGGTTTGCCATTATACTGGAATATTACCCCCAGGTATATGAAGCCTTTAAGCTGATCAATTGGGTGCCCTTCGATCGTCCAACTTTCCTTCTTGAACTTGGCATTAAAATGTACTATTTTGTTTTTAGAATAATTAATTATTAGATGTTCCTCAGCACATTTTTGGGTTATTGCATTTAGGGCTTTCTTGATTCCTACTTTAGTTAGTGAGAGGGCAGCAATATCGTCCACATACATAAGAATGGGTAATTTTTTCCCCTGAGAAAGTGTAGGAGCATGGATGTCCTTGTCCTTCCAGTCTGTTATGAAGGAGTTGACATAAAAGTTGAGTAGATGTGGCGCTAAAAGACATTCTTGCCTTAACCCCTTCTGTACTGGTATAGATGGTGTTAAATGTCCCTTCTGTGTCACCCTTACTCGCAAAGAGGTGTTCTCGTGCAGTTGGATTATTATATGGAATACGTTTGTCAATATTAGTGTTTGCTAGTTTGGCCCATAGATCGCATCACTGGGGGCATCAAGCTATCAAAGGCTTCCCTATAAGGTTCTATGGTAGAGGTGGCGAACCTTTGGCACTCCAGATGGGATTATGGACTATAATTTTGCCTCCCGCCAGCATGGCCTTCATTGGCCATGCTGGCAGGGGCTGATGGGAATTGTAGTCCACAACATCTGGAGTGCCAAAGGTTCACCACCACGGGTCTATAGCAAGCCTCTTTGGAGTCTGACATATTTATCAACCAGATGTTTTAAGATCAAGCAGTGGTCCATTGCTTTTGGAAATCAGTCTGTTCATCTCCTAACTGCTTTTCTTCCTCAAGCCACGCCAAAAACCTTGTGCACAGGTAGTTGGTATAGAGCTTACTTATAACATTAAGTAGACTGATTGGTCTATAATTGGCTAGGTCTGTAATCACTCCTTTTTAAAACATGGGGACTATTATGGCTCCTTTCCAATCTGTTGGGATATAGCCTGTATTGTTAATACAGGTGAAAAGTTCAGCTAGAATTGTGGCTCACCAATCAATATTGGACTTTCAATAGCTCTGAGAGATAAAGTCATTCCCTGGGGTTTCTCTCAGCTCCTTTAGTTTGAGATCATAATGCTATCTCTTTGGTTACAGAGGGCCATGCAGGGGTGTGTGTTATCTAGTGACATATAATGTCCCAAAGAAGGTTGGTGATCTGTAAAAGTTTAGGGAAAATAAGTTCTACCCAGACTGCTAGTGTTATTGAATTAGCCTGATTTACTTAAATTATTATTCAGGTGTGTCAGTCTCCAAAAGGTGACAGAATCGTTCGATCTTACTGCCATGATTAGAGATGGCCATTTTTTGTGCATGGCCATTTTTTTCTTATGTTTTAGCATCCATCACAGGATCAAAAAAGTCCAAGATTTTGTTTGTTTGTTTATTAGCTGGTAAGAGTTTTGAGTCTTCATCACCTTGCTCATTGTCGAAAGATCTTCTTTTGTCAACACCCATAGTTTAATTTTGACTGACTGATAGCAGCTGGTGATCTTTCAATTTATCAAAGGTGTCACCAAAGAAGGGGGAGGAAAGGAGAAATTTTATGCAGACAGTCCTAGGCTATCATTGCAGCTAGTTGTTAGAGAAGGCTGATTATGGCCATTCCTATTAAAATTGCAGAGCCCTAATACTTCAAGGTTAAAACAGCTTGTTAATTCCGGCTGAAAGTAGCGAATGCCCAACTAAAACAATGAAGATAGCAGGTATCAGGGCTGAGTGGCTCTGCTGTTTAAAAACTGTTTAAAAGTCTTTAAAAGCTAAAAATAATGAGCTTAGATGCAATTTACTACCTTCTTCAAGGCGCGCCGGAACCGGAACCCTTTTCATGTGCTCCTAGTAGTCCATCATGACCAACAATAAAACCCATCCCAACAATAAACATAATTTTTAACCTGACAATAATAAGAAAACATTTCAGATGGCGACTTCCTCTAAATTATTACTGTCCATTAACCTGAGTCCTATCAATCCTAATTACACTACAAGCAATATAATACATGAACTAATTAACCTAACCAATCTAGTTTTATCATCCTAACAAGGATTCAGCAGCCGGATTGAAATACCTCCAGTCTAACATCCCACTAAGCTCAATACCCCAGTAATTAAACATTCCAATATTTAATTTCCGAAAAAGCAGCCATGGGAAGCAATGCCTGTTGGATGTTACAGCAGCTGATTCCAGCTTCTCTCCAGGGAGCTGCTGCTACCGCCGCCATGTTCCCGCCGGGCCCTCGTTCCACAGGGAGAGAGTTCTGAATGTTTTTCGCTGGGGTGCCACTGCCCACCGCCCCTCGGGCCAGCCGCCAACCTCGGAGGCTTACCAGGAGGGACCACAATGTATGCATGTGCATGGGGAGCCCCTGCCACGAACTCCCTACTCATCCACCTCAAGCTCTTCCTAGAATGAGCCGAGATGATATTTGTTCGTGTGCTTGCAGAGTCTCTTGTATGTGTAAGTCCACCCAGCCCACCACCGCCCAAAACTCCTCAGTGGAAGGCTTTCACCTGTGGGCTCTGCTACCACCATCCCCCCCAGATAGATGTTGTCGTCGCTGCTGTTGTTGGGGGACCACTGCCACCGTCCCCCCCTCACCCAGCATGTCCAAGAGCCCTCTCAGAAGTGTTAATCCCTGAAACCTCTTCATCCCCATGACCCGCTGCAGCGAGACGGGGCAGTCAGTCCAGTGAACGATATACTCCTCGTTTTTGCCAACTTCTTCCAGGCTGCAGCACGGAGCAGCATGCCTCACACTCTCATACTTGCAGGTGTGTAGATTGTCCCTTAGATGTATAGGATGATCTGACCAATAAGACAAGGCTTTATTCCTTTCGGTAGGTTTATGATAAGGTGCAAAGCCTACGGTGTAGGTCTGATCTAAATATAATTGTGTATCTAAAAAGTTTACATGTTTAGAATGGGATTCACCTGTAAATTTGATAAAAAGGGTGCAGACTGTTAAGCTAGTCCAAAAAGACTGTAAATACTGCCCCAGCCAGGACCCATTATGAATAGGAGATCATCAATGTATCTTCCATAGTATAGCATAGACTCAAAAAACGGATTGCATGCTGCATTGTAAATGAATTTCTCTTCCAAATCCTGTATGAATAAATTTGCAGCACTCGGGGCGAGGGGCGACCCCATTACTTAAGCCTTTAATTTGAATGTAAAAATTACGATCAAATCTGAAAGAACTATATTCCAGTATAATCTCTCCCAGACCTATTAAGAAATGTGTGGGAGGGCTCAGTGTACTTCTGGCTTCCAAAATGTGTATTAGGATGGATCTGACTTCTTCGTGGGGGATGTTTGTCTAAAGTGTGAGACTCCATTTTAGGGTGAAGTATAATGCACTGTCCGAAAGCTATAACAAAGAATCCAAAAAGGTGCGCCCAACACACACAGAAACAGACTACAACATCATTTTAACAAACAATGATATAAATCCGGTAACTTCGACCTCCTCTTGCAACCCCGAACAAGTATCTGAACATGAAGGTACTGGAGCACAAGTGGAGGTAGACCAGAAGGGAGGGCCAAGATGGATTCCTTTCCCCCAGGAGAAGACCCCTTCACGGTGAGCATCCAATGGGTCATTCTCCTGGAGGCAGAATCCATCTTGCTGGGGACTCCTAAAGCAGTAACCCCATTAGGGGAGGGAGGTCATTCAAGGTCCTCCCACAATGTGCTCCTTCCAGAACTCTATCTACCAAAAAACTGTCTCTAGCAGCTGCCCAGGCATGTAACCTTGTAATGCCTTATGATCTAAGCGATGATCATGGTGGACCAGATCATGGCCTTTACAGATGTCCCTCTACTGACACCCTGTTCCTAAATGTTGCATTTGTAATGCACATCGAATTAGTAAAATGAGCTGAGATGCCCTCTCGGCACTGGTAAGTTACTGGCCTTGTGGAGGTTTCCAATTAACAGGCGCATGCCTCTGATGGACTGCAGGAAATGGCTTGATGTTGACATTCCCAGTCCTAAATTCAGTTGTGCTTACATTGACAAAGAGACATGTCACATTGTCATTATGTCCTCTAGTACGGACTGATGAAAAGCCTTAACTGCCCGTCTCCTCTATATCTAAGGGATGCCAAGAGTCGCTCCGGCTAAGTGAGACGGCCGCTTGGACAGAAGGAGTCGGGCAAAATACCCTTGTGCGTGAGATGGAACTCTGAGCTGACCTAGCCGGCTTGAATGTTGGATCGGTTTCTTGCAGTACTATTCCGGCCTGCATGAAAGGTACACAGATTAGGGTTGGATCGGATAACAGCTTCCTCAACTCCTCGACACTCTCCTGGTCATGTTATGCCAAGCTACTAGAAACAGTACTTTCTATCCCTTAGCCAAAGCAAAGGAATGGATAGAATTGAACTGGCCTCCGGGGTACAAGTGATTTTGTTAAGGCATTTTAAAACAACGTGCAGTCTCCAAGAAGGAAACCAGCGCATAGTTGGAGTATTGTACCTGTCACACTTTTGAGAAACCTTATCACATCTGGGACGTGACGCGAAGCCGCAATCCCTCGACCGGGATCCCCCAGACGGTGATGAACAAGGCCAGCCTACTTGACGCCTGAGAGTGGAGCCTTGCGAGTCCTTGCTTCAAAGCCATCCTGGAGAAAGTCAAGAATCTTGGCCACGGTCGGTGAAATGGGGTCAATCCTTTTCCTTCTTCCCCATCTAACGCATTACTGTAGAAGGCGCCGAGAAGCCAATAAGGTGGAAGTAACCTGTTCGAATATCCTTCAGTGCCCCCAGCATCTCCCCTTTCAATCGCCATGCGCTAGTTAATTGAAACCACTCGTAGCCCGAGGATTTATCATAGTGGTCCCTGGATCAGCAGGTCTGGAAGAAGAGGAGATGCGGACTGGAGGCTGCACACAAGAGTCCTGAATGACTGAAAACCATGGCCTTCCTGGGCCAGTTAGGTGCCATCAGAATTACCTCCAGTCTCTTTCTAGCAATGACCCTACAGAAATCTAGGTGGCAACACCGGGTTGGGATGAAGGCTAGAGAAGAACGCCTGGCCGCTTGGAGTCGATCAGAGCATCTGTGGCTATCACCGTGCTGTAGTAGAATCAATAATTAACGCGGACAGTTGTGCATTGGTCGCTGTGGCTTAAGAGAACCATTTGAGGTTCACTTAACTGTAGGCAATAATTGCAATGTCTGAAACACTTGCCTTGTTCAGGGCCCACTCTTCGCTCTGGATTGTCGATTCGACTCATTAATCGGCCTGAACATTCAGTTTGCCCTGAATGTTCTTCTGCCTGGATTGATCGCGACGCTTCTTTTCTGCCCATGTTATTTAGAATGTGAAGGACTTCCCGATGCAACTGCGTGGACCTATATCCGCCCTGATGATTGATGTAAACCTTGGCGGCATTACGCCATTTGCGTTCTACTCACTAACACATGCCGTCACCTGGAGATGGTTTTGTCGAAATGCCGGAGGGTGAGAAGACCGGGTTCTGATCTCTAACACGTTGATCCCGAGGAGACAGGCCTCCTCCTTTGTCCACGGTTCTGGGCAGCTAACTGTTTTTCCTAGGGTCACTTCCTTGTGCTTAGCAGCAGACTTGCGCTTCCAGTGATCTGCGGTTGATGAGGAAAACGGTTGAAAAGATCTGCGGTTGATGAGGAAACAGGTATGTCTTCCCTCGGCTGAGATTTCTCCTGGACATCCACCACCTAAGACTGTCCCTGAGACTCGAGGCATATGAACCGGCGGTCTCTCCACAGCATTGATGTCTCTCTGATATGGAGCTAGGAACTGCTGTAACGGCCTGAAGCGTGCAGTCCTGCTCCATTGAATCATTTTCCATGGTGGATATGAATCCATCCCAACAGACTTGCCCAACTTCAGAAGAGGTTGCCACTTTCTGGCTCCTGCAGCACGTTAAACACTGCCTTCTGGATCTTCGACTAACTTCTTGTTGGTGACAACAGAGAGTTCCTTTGTTGAGATCTATTATAGCTCTTAGATGTTCCATATTGGTGAATTTTCGGTACCATGGAGCTCTTCTTATGGGTTGATTTGAAATCCATGGTTCTCCATCACCTGAACGACTAATTGGAGGTCTTGCGCAGCCTGGCTCTTGGACGCAAAACTAATCAGGAGGTCGTCTAAGTATGGGTGCTTGTGCACACCCTGTTGCCTCAGAAGAATGTTTGGAGCCAAGAGGATCTTTGAAAAAACTCGAGGTGCTGAGGCCAGTCCAAACGGTTAGAGCTCAATACTGAAAATGATGCATTACCGGCGATTTACCGTGCAAATCAGGAATTTCCGGTGTGCTGGATGAATCGGTATGTGGAGATAGGCCTCCTTCAGATCCGCCAACGCATCGGAAATCGCCCGGACGCTTAAGGCCTTCTGTGATGGTCTGAGAGTCTCCTCCTGAACCTGCAGAGTCTGACGAATTTGTTGATATACTGCAGATTCAGAGATGGGCCGCAAGAGTTCTCTATTCTCTTTTTGGAGACGGATGAAAAGTGCGCGAATAAGTCCCTTGATGACTTCTCCATCACCGCACCTGCTCTTATCGCATTGATCCGAAGAAGAATGCTAGGATCGCTTTGTTCGTCTGATCATCTTGTTGCTGACTGGACGGCTGAAGGCACAAATCGAGATCTGGGAAACTGGAGGAATTCGATGCACTGTATCCGGTTGACAATCTCCCTCTTGAGTCCAAACATCCACGTAAGTTCGTCTGCCTGCCACAGGCCTGATGGGAAAAGGCCAGGCTGACTCTCCTATTGGAATGTCCGCTTTGACAGTCACGTTCCTTGCCGAGCTTGTCAGATTTGTTGAATCTGCCTGATCTCTTCCAAAGGGACTAAAGGAGCCTCTGCCCCGAAAGGACTGATTTGGCTGCCAGGACTGCTGTTGCTGCTGTTGTTGCCAGGAGGAACGCCTGTTGTCCCTGGAAAACCTAGGTAAGGCCCTCTGAGTTCGAAGGTTGTTCTACTAAAAAGGATATGAAGAATTAGATCTGACCCATATTGGGTAAAGTCTTTTTTCTGTTCTTTGACTCTTTCATCGAGTATGCTCCTCTAATTCCTTCCTACTGCTAGCACCTCACGTAGGAAGGAGTAACACCCGCTACCACCATCTTGGAAATGTAAATCTGCTATCCAGGCCCTTAACCAGGCATTTCTTCTTGCTAATACGGAAGAAGCCATAGATCAGTGGTCAGCAACCTTTACCACCCAAAGAGCCATTTGGACCCAGCTGTTTCTTTTCATGGTCTCAAAGGTCTGGTCGCAGCCGGAGAGGGTGGCTCCACACGTAGTCACCTCCGGATCGGTCCCTCCACTCACCTTTCCTTCCAGTGCTGGGAGGCGGAGGTGTCGGGCAGGAAAAATACCTCTGAGCCTGCCGTGGGGCAGCGGGGGAATGGTAGCGTGCCTCGCCCTCCGTGCCACTGGCCAAGATGCTGCGGGAGGGGCAGTGGTGCGGGCAGAAACCCCTGCATGCCCGGGAGCGGAGCAGGCAGCTGCCTGCTCTGTGGGGCAGAGGGGATGGCGGCTGCTCTGGGAGGGACATGCGCCACGCCTAATTCTCTGACCTCCAGGGGTCGGAGGGGCAGTGTGGCGTGTCCTCCAGAGAGCAGCGCCAGAAGAAGAGGGAGTGGAGGGGACACGCAGCGTGTGCCCTCACGCATGGGAGCCAGCCTCGGTTTGGCCCCTCCACTCACTCTTCGGCAGTGCTGTTCTTGAACGGCTGGGAGGGACATGCCCACGCTACCCTCCAACCTCCAGGCCATGTGGAGCCGCAGTATAAGGCTGAAAGAGCCGCATGCGGGTTGCAGACCCCTGCCATAGATCTAGCCACCATTGCCAAGGCATCGCCAGTGGAATCAGCAAGGAATGAGACACCTGTGTTACCCTCTATTTTAAGCCATCTCTTATACCTACCCATTGGCTCCCTGGAGGCACCATTTCAAAGACGCGAACTCCAAACCATGGCAGCCCTGGCTACTTGATAGGATTAAGGCACTTCAGGGCTTTAATGGCACACTGACGTAGCCTCATGTACTCAGCTTCAGAGCCACTCTTGTTCTTTTGTCTAGTGGGTCTTTACAGGGCACTCCTCGCATCCTTACTGCAAGCTAACCCAGTGGACTGCAGCCTGGTAACTGGAGAATCTACCAGTGGTACACCAACTCTTTTGCTAAAAAAAATCTGGTACCATATATAACTTTTAAAATATGGCTGGGAATCCCTTGCTGTCTGCAGGATTACGCCATTGCTTCAGAATCTTATTCTCAAACATAGCCGGGATTTCACATTTCATTTCACACTTAATTTATATCCCGCCCTCCCTCAGAGGGCCTCAGGGCTTACAAACAACAGTGAATGAGCAAACCAATAAACAGCAACAACAATAAATCCATAATCAACAGCATAATAAAATAGCTTAACAACAATAAATCAATATCAACAGCATAATAATGCATCACAATGATATAACATAAACAATAACCAATTATATCAAGCTCACCCCCAAATCCACCCAGTTCCCACAACTACAAAAGAAACTAAAAATACAGTGTAGCAGACTAGCATAGAGTCTGCTCCATCAACCCTCCCCAAACAGTCCCTGAATGGGTGGTGCCCTTCGGCCGCTGCCCAAGCCTTGGGCTGCTGGTGGAACTCCTGTTGTAGCTGCCAGACCCCACCCCCTGCAGGTGTTTCCAATGGGGTGGGTGGGGAAGGACTCTCACACCTTCCCATGGGCAGCAGGCGGCAGCTCACCAGGTGGACTTCTGCTTGGCTGGCAGGCAGGCAAACCAACAGGGAGGATCTGTCCCAGGCAGGGGTGAACAGGCTGGCTGCCTTGGGCTGCTGGCGGAACTCCTGTTGTAACTGCCAGACCCCACCCCCTGCAGGTGTTTCCAATGGGGTAGGTGGGGAAGCCTCCTCCTGTGGATCTCTAGCTCCCTCAGGGTCCTGCAGGTCCAAAGCTGCTATTGCCTTGGTCAGGAGGAAGGCCAGGTCATCCACCTTGAAAAAACATGGAGTCTGATCAACCGGGTCTGCAATCACCTCTTCAGAGTCAGAGAACCGTTCATATTCTAAATCCTCCTCCCCCACCATTTCCTCATCTCCCGGGAATGCAGTGGGGTCCCCATAAGTAATGCTCAACCTCTTTGAACTGCCCTGTATGGGAGATCTGGATCTAACTCTAGGCTGAGCAGAGGAGCGACTGGGAAACGAGGGAACTGCAGTCTGTGCTGGCTGTACACCAGTGAATGCATTCTGGACCGTCCTTGTTAGGAGGTTCACAAAGTCTGCAGGTGAAAAACTCTGCCACCCCTGACTCTCCCCCATTGTGCCTGGAAAGGGGCCTATCCCTCCCCTGGCTTGGGGCAGATCTTGCCTGGTCATCTGAAGCTCTTCCGTGGCCGTACTCATGAGTCAACAGCCTTCCTGCGCCGCTCTGCTGCACCGCGCCACCATGGCGCTTCCTTGCGCCTTTTTTCCGCAGCACAGTCACGCCACTTTTTTCAAGGACGGTAGCCCCATCCTCCGGCTGCAGCGTCAGCCCGTCGTCAGCCACGTGGCTTCCTGGGCTTGCCTGGTCGGTAGCCCTGTCCCCCGGTTCTTCCCGACCGGTAGACCAGTCCTCCGTCCGGTTGCTCTGGCCTCTCTCAACTAATCCTGGGCCCTCTGAGCAAAAATCTTCCAGATGCTGGTTGCCCTGCCCTTGGTCAGCCAGGCAGCCTCCTAGGGGGGAAAAGTTACCCATCTCTTGGTCAGCCAAGTGGCTTCCGGAGAGGGATTGATTGCTGCGGGCTAAAGCGGCTCTAGTTGCCTCCGCAGCGCTCTTAGCAAAGGTCTGTCTAGGCGGAGAAAAGGGACGGCCCGTCATTTTAGGAGGGAAAAAAGAGCGGGGAAAAATACCCAACCTATAACGGACACTCCAGACCTCATTAAATGGCCTAAGACACCACAACACCAAACAAAACTGATAACAAGACAGTGGGCACACCAAAAGGAACAATAAACACACAAACAAAAGGAACTAATCCTGACAAGCTGAGGAGTTCCTCTTGAAGGATCCGCGGCACTCCTTAATGGTGGCAGGAAAAAACACTACCTAAAATGGAGTCTCACAGGAAGTAAGCTAAGCTAGAAAAAAAACTACATCCTGCTTCCCACAGATGGGGTAAGAAATAACCCAGCAAGATGGATTCTGCCTCCAGGAGGAAATATTAGCCCACCTCTAGCCAACACCAATTGAAAATATAGGACGCAGGCCTACAATCAAGGTTTCCTTGGCCAACCAAAATATCCCAGGCTAGCACTGGCGTATTTGCCTAGGGATGAGGGGTACCCCTTGTCCCCGGGCACAACCATTGTGGTCACGTGGGGGGCGCCAAAACGTCCCTCCACACAGGCTGATTCTGCAGGCTCTTAGTAAGCCCGGCACTGAGGCAGCCGACTGTTGCTAGTGCCTGTTGTAGCTCCCCCCCCACTCTGTAATGGGTGGTCTGGAAGTGTCCAGGGGCCTCCCTCCCTCTGACCCAGTGTGCTTTATTCTCCTTAGAGTCACATGCCATTACTCACAGAAGCCTTCCGGGCAGCCCGAGGCGCCCGACAGGCACAGGAGAAGGGTGCTGGAGCTGGGATCCCAGTAGCAACAGTAAAACTGATGATGATGCTGGCATTTGTTTGAGTAAAATCTTCTGATGGGGGTGATTTGTGAGAGATTTACATGCTTAAAAGTTACCTCCCTCCTCTTGCACTGGCTTGGAGCTGTTCTCAGGCCAGCCTAACTCCTAGGGTTGATATAAGGACAAAAAATTAGGAAAGAGAGTTGAGGGGGAGAGAGCCATATTTGTTTTGCTGGGGGGTGGGGGGTGATCTGTGTGAGAGATGATGTTGACGCTTGTTTGGTAGAAACCTGCTCTGATGGGGGGGGTGACTTCAGAGAGATTTACATGCTTAAAAGCACCCCCCCCTTTGCACTGGTTTGGAGCTGTTGTTTCTCAGGCTAGCAGCCTACTCCCACAAGGTTGGTGTGAGGACACAATTAGGGTGCTTTTGGTGGGGAGGGAGCCATGTATGTTTTGCTGGGGGGAGTAGGAGGTGATTTGTGAGAGATGATGCTGACGTTTGTTTGGTAAACCTTCAGATGGGGGGTGATTTGTGAGAGATTTATATGCTTAAAAGTTAATTTCCCCTTGAACTGGCTTGGAGCTGTTTCTCAGGCCAACCTACCTCACAGGGTTGGTGTGAGGACAAAATTAGGAAAGAGAATCTGACGTGTGTCTGAGCCACACAAAGAGTGTTTTTCACAACACTTTTTAAATACCATACAGCTCTTACCTTATTTATTTATTTATTTTATTTATTTTTTCAATTTATTATACCGCCCCATCCCCGTAGGGCATCAAGGTGATTAATACAATACAATGCACATATACAAATGGTCATGCAGCACCAAGAATTACAGACCAAAGTCCATCTAGTCCAGCTCTCTGCTACTCGCAGTGGCCCACCAGGTGCCTTTGGGAGCTCACATGTTGGATGTGAACACAATGGCCTTCTGTGGCTGTTGCTCCCGATCACCCTGGTCTGTTAAGGCATTTTATGTACCCCAGATCAAGGAGGATCAAGATTGGTAGCAAAGATCGACTTCTCCTCCATAAAATCTGTCCAAGCCCCTTTTAAAGCTATCCAGGTTAGTGGCCATCACCACCTCCTGTGGCAGCATATTCCAAACAATCTCAATCACACGCTTATGTGAAGAAGCCGCTTTCCTTTATTAGATCCTAATTTTTTCCCCAGCATTTTCAATGTATGCCCCCCTGGTTTCTAGTGAGTTGTGAGAAAGAGAGAAAAATTTCTCTCTGTCAACATTTTCTACCCCATGCATAATTTTGTAGACTTCAATCATATCCCCCCTCATATACACTTACCATATTAATTCTTACCCTTTTAAACTTAAACCACGCCAGACTTGACTAATGCAGCACCGAAAATCGGGCAAACAGTCTATCAAACATTCAGTTTTTCAGTGACAAGATCATTAGATTCTCCTGGGAAAAGTTCATGAGCTGGCATGAGCACAAACATAAAATGTTTAAAGTGACTTCTTTCACTTTGTTACAGTAGTTCTATAGTTCTGGCCTCCATCCAGATACATAAGGCTCCCATCTTCGGAATGACAAGATTTTATTAAAATTTGCTTGCTCATGAAAGCTCGGCTGAAACTTTATTCTGCTTGTACTTGCAAATTTTGGACTTGGGTTCTTTGGAAATGCCTTTGGGGCAGTACGTTTCCCCTCCATCCTCTTCTACCCTTCTGCCTGGCATCTGGTTTGTTTCCTTTACGCATTCTGGCAATAAAAACAATGGGAAAGAATTGTCAATTGTCACTGAAACCGACTGGAGTTAAATTTGTTCAGAATCCAGGAAAGGAGCAGGATCTTGGACCTGCGTGAGGTTCAAAGGGGCTGTTCCTAACTTGTGAGCAAAACTTTATTTCATATATCGGAAAGCTTACTTTATCTGTTAACTAGATCACAATGTCAGGAGTCCAAAATGCTGCATCAAAGATAGATAGATAGATAGATAGATAGATAGATAGATAGATAGATAGATAGATAGATAGATAGATAGATAGATAGATAGATAGATAGATAGATAGATAGATAGATAGATAGAGGTAGGTAGGTAGGTGCAGGCAGGTAGGTAGGCAGGCAAGGCAGGCAGGCAGGCAGGCAGGCAGGCAGGCAGGCAGGCAGGCAGGCAGGTGGTGATAGATAGATAGATAGATAGATAGATAGATAGATAGATAGATAGATAGATAGATAGATAGATAGATATTGATTATTACGGCCTTTTGGCCAGCCAATAGTTTAAAATCAGAGTACATGTGAATACATAGCACTCCTACTCCTATACAAAAAATATAATATAAATTAAATCCATTATAAAAAAACCTTATTAATAAATAACATTAGCTTCAGGCATTATTACAGTCCCTCTCATCACACAGTGTTGGCTCTTTGTTTTAATAAGGAACTACGCTTTGTTGTGTACCAATATACAGAATTTAGCTACCTTCTGTGAAATGGCAGAAACCACGATCTTCTAATAATATTCTTACAGAATTCAGAGATCTGAGTTATCTATGAATGGATATACATGACGAGTTAACAATGGTTGGATCAACAGCTTCCTTTCACCTTCATGTAACTTGCAATGCAGTAAGATATGTGACATTGAGTCTACTTCCCCTGAGCCACACAAAGACATCCAAAGCCCTGTGTGAGAGACATTTTTCCTTGAACTATCTATCTATCTATCTATCTATCTATCTATCTATCTATCTATCTATCTATCTATCTATCTATCTATCTATCTATCTATCTATCTATCTATCTATCTATCTATCTATCTATCTATCTATCTATTTATTTATTTATTACATTTATATACCGCCCTCCCCCGGCTGGCCTCAGAAGGTGAACATCGAACATACAACATGGGCATAAAATAAAATCCAACAAACTTCAAATCATCAAATGAAATCATATAATAAATGGCTCTTGTAGTCTCTTTGAATCATCAAAAACCCTATTAAAGCAGCTGGCGTATTGATATCCAAATACAATAAATAATACAATAAGAGGCTTAATCTTACTAACCAATCCCCTAAAAGAGGGGAGGGACGGCAGGATCCACAGATGTTAACAGGGGCCTATGTTGGCCTATGTTGACACTAGGCCTAGAAATGTCCGACCCTGTACAGCTTGGTGCTTGGAATATGCTGCCACAGGAGGTGGTGATGGCCACTAACCTGGATAGCTTTTAAAAGGGGCTTGGACAGATTTATGGAGGAGAAGTCAATCTATGGCTACCAATCTTGATCCTCCTTGATCTGAGATTGCAAATGCCTTAGCAGACCAGGTGCTCAGGAGCAGCAGCAGCAACAGCAGAAGGCCATTGCTTCCACCTCCTGCAGGTGAGCTCCCAAAGGCACCTGGTGGGCCACTGCGAGTAGCAGAGAGCTGGACTAGATGGACTCTGGCCTGATCCAGCAGGCTCTTTCTTATGTTCTTACTAAAATCAAGTGATGTTACATCCACAGCATTCCCTTCATCAACCAAGCTTGCCGCTTTATCAAAAAACCCCCCGATAACATTAGTCTGACATGACTTGTTTTTGATAAACCCATGTTGATTTTCAGTGATCACAGCATTCCCTTCTAAGTGGACAGATTTATGGAGGAGAAGTCTATCTATGGCTCCCAATCTTGATCCTCCTTGATCTGAGGTTGCAAAGGCCTTAGCAGACCAAATGCTCGGCAGCAGCAGCAGCAGCAGCAGAAGGCCCTTGCTTTCCCATCCTGCATGTGAGCTCCCAAAGGCACCTGGTGGGCCACTGCGAGTAGCAGAGAGCTGGACTAGATGGACTCTGGTCTGATCCAGCAGGCTAGTTCTTATGTTCTTATGTTCTTAAAGCTTGATTGGGAAAAGCCTGCCTTCCCAGTCCAGATTAACAAGTCTGGCTCTCTATCTCATCAATGGTGCTCTTATTCATTCCTTACATACATTTGTCTGCGCCAGCGAGTCACAACCAATTTATGGTAATCCCAGCAAGGGGTTTTCAAAGCAAGTGAGATGCAAAGGTGGTTTGCCATCACATTCTTCAGCGGAAATCGATTCACTTCTGAGCCGTGCTCCTAACGCTATCGCCTGTCCCACAACTTCTCTCTCTCTGGATGTAGAATCATTGGAAGAGATCCCAAGGGCCATCCAGTCCAACCCCCTGCCATGCAGGAACACACAATCAAAGCACTCCCGGCAGATGGCCATCCAGCCTCTCTTTAAAAACCTCCAAAGAAGGAGACTCCGCCACTTTCGGAGGCAGTAAGTTCCACTGTCGAACAGCCTTGACAGTCATAAAGCTCTTCCTAATGTTTAGGTGGAATCTCTTTTCCTGCACCTTGAATCCAACTTCCCAACTTCCAAAACCTTTATTAGGCATAAAACCGGTGTGTGTCATGAATCCAAATACAATAAAAAGATAATTATTGCACAACTTGCAGTACACAGAGTAAAAATGTAGCAACAGCGTCAGAGATTTCAGCATTAGAGTTATTTAGAAGCTTAGCCATTTTTATCTTATCAGAAAGGAGCATAAATCCTGTTGGTCATACAGTTCTCAAATCAGTTCTGATGTTGTTATATTGTGGACAGTGAAGCAGAATATGAGAAAGTGAATCAGTTGTATCAGGACAGAATCGACAGCAACGCTCATTTTGTGGGATATTAGAGAAGCGACCTTGAAGATGTACTGACAGAAAAGAGTTACACCTTGCTGTAGTCATGACCCATCTGCAATTGTAATTAACAAGATGTTCCAGGTATATAGCAGGGCTAGATTTCTGAGGGATAATCCCAAAGAATATTGGAGAGCAAGAGCTTTGCGCACCTTGAATCCATTGCTCCGTGCCCTGGTCTCTGAGGCAGCAGAAAACAAGCTTGCTCCCTCTTCGACATGGCATCCCTTCAAATATTTAAACATGGCTATCATGTCCCCCTTTAACCTTTGCTTCTCCAGACTAAACATCCCCAGCTCCCTAAGCCTCTCTTTGTAGGGCATGGACTCCAGACCTTTGACCATTTTGGTTGCCCTCCTCTGGACATGTTCCAGTTTGTCCATATCCTTAAATATTTCTCTGTTCTAATTGCAAACATCAGATCCTCCTCCTCCTCGTGTTCATTTATAGTCCACCTTTCTTGCTGAGACTCCAGGTGGGTTACAAAGAGTGCTGAAAACCAAATAATAATAATAAGAGTTTGGATTTCTATCCCCCCTTTCTCTCCTGCAGGAGACTCAAAGGGGCTTACAATCTCCTTGCCCTTCCCCCCCCCCCCACAACAAACACCCTGTGAGGTGGGTGGGGCTGAGAGAGCTCCGAGAAGCTGTGACTAGCCCAAGGTCACCCAGCTGGCGTTTGTGGGAGTGCACAGGCTGATCTGAATTCCCCAGATCAGCCTCCACAGCTCAGGCGGCAGAGCGGAGAATCAAACCCGGTTCCTCCAGATTAGATACACGAGCTCTTAACCTCCTACTCCACTGCTGCTGGAACTGGAACAACCTCACTATGGCACTTATGCCAGCATGGAGGGCAAACTAGAAGGCACTGTAGAGCTCTGCACAGTCAATCAAATATCCTGGGACCAAGAAGAAGAAGAGGAGGAGGAGGAGTTTGGACTCAAAGGGGCTGACAATCTCCTTGCCCTTCCCCCCTCACAACAAACACCCTGTGAGGTGGGTGGGGCTGAGAGAGCTCCGAGAAGCTGTGACTAGCCCAAGGTCACCCAGCTGGCGTGTGTGGGAGTGTACAGGCTAACCTGAATTCCCCAGATCAGCTTCCACAGCTCATGCGGCAGAGCGGGGAATCAAACCCGGTTCCTCCAGATTAGATACACGAGCTCTTAACCTCCTACGCCACTGCTGCTCCTGAAATAGTTCAGTACGGCTTGAGAAAGAAGGCAGGCAAAAAAAGAAAGGAAGATGACTTGAGCCAACACAAGAGTCATGTCCCAGCTCTGAGACCTCCACTCCTACGAGGGAACTGCCCATTCAGGAAAGAATCCACGGCCGCTTAGAAAATACGGAAACTGTTTTGTCCAGTCAGAAAGGAAACCAAACCGACAGCCTGTTCCAAAAAAAGGATCCCAGAGCGGTGGCAGCAGTGGTGGGATCCAAAAATTTTAGTAACGGGTTCCCTCGCCAGCCCCCCCTCAGCAAAGGGGGCAGAGGCATACCTAGGCAAACCTGAGCCCTGGGCAAAACCTGAGTTGGATGCCCCCCCATGGGCAGCCACCCCACCACGACCCCCCCAAATTTTTTTTGCACCAGGTCATTTCTAAATCATCATCACATTATAGAAAATGCCCCAACTCACAAATCTGAACACAGCAATGGTGAAGCACACAGGTTCTTTGATAGAGACTGGTGAGATAAAAGGCACGAAAGGCTGAGAATCAAGGAATTGCAGTACCTGGAAGGGATTAACCCAGTTCAGGGAGTGACATTATTAGTCGCAATTGCTATATGGAACCTTCACGTTCAAAGGCAGGGTGCCTCTCGGGGAGGCGAGGGCGTGGAGATGGAAAAGCGGACCCCATTAGTAACCCCCTCTCGGCACACACAAATAATTAGTAACCCACTCTCGGGAACTGGTGAGAACCTGCTGGATCCCACCTCTGGGTGGCAGCCATAAGCAATCCTCCCCACAAGATGGCACTATAAGAGTAAGACTTACATTCTGGTCTGACTTTTGGAGCGCTTGCTGAGGCATCTTTCTCCAGATTTGTGACCGGACCAGTCTGAGTGATGTGTTGACCACTGTTCCTTCTGCTTCTCTTCTTTTGAGGTTTCTTCTTCCGTCCCCCGCAAAACCCTAGAAAAACAGGGAAGGCCTGCAGAGTGGCTGTCAAAGAGGCTGCGATTTCAGAATGTAAACAAGAATGAAAAATAATTGGTTGGTGTGGATTTGCCGCAAACCCAATTGCTTGGAAAACGAGCAGTTGCCAACTGCCAGGCGAGGAATGCAGTTCTCCCAGGATTGCAAGTGATCTCAAAACCGTGTGATTAAGTTTCTCTGGAGAAAATGACAAGTTCGGAGGGCAGACTCTGTGATATACCATAGACATCCTTCCTCAAATTCTCCTCCACGGGCACTGCCTGGGAATTTCCAGGAATTTCCCGTACCAGAATTGGCATTTCTACAACAGGGACATTAAGGGACATTTCAGTTCTGTCTGTGTGGCTGTGAAACACACACACACACACACAGTGGGTTGCCAGTTCCAATTAACCAGAGCTGTATATTTACTTGGTAATCAAGCTATTAATTGGTTAATCACAGTAATCAACTAATGCTTATAGGTCTAGTTGGTATCGCTCTAACATCAACACTGTGTGTGCCCTGAGGCGAGCACTCAGCTCTTTCAGCTCATAGAAACTAGATTTTAAGGCAGACTTGGGGAAATTATGGCCTAGGGGGCAAATTAAGCCCATGGGAACTTTCCATTCAACCTAGGGGCTGCTTCAGCCGTAGCCTGAGTAGGACAGAAGGCTCAGGCTGCCTTAGGGTCTCTGTGAGCTGTTGAGGGCTCCATAGGATTGTAAACTCTAGATTTATTGTAATGTATTCATATGCCACCCTTCCCCTTGCGGGCTCAGATCTCTTCCTTGCAAAAATACCTGGAGATTGGGGGGGGGGGGGGAGAGCCTGAGTAAGATGGGGCTTGAGGAGGGGAGGGATTTTGATGGGCTATAATGCCAGAGTTTAGTTTAGAGTCATGGATCTGCCCAGTAGTGTGTGTGAGTGCAGTTTATAGAAACTTCCCAAGAGATAAATGTAAAATAGGCTGACCAGCCGTCCCGCTTTTGGCGGGACAGTCCCGCCTTCGCACAATTTGTCCCGCGGGTTCCTTCCATTGTCCCGATTTTTGGGAGGGTGCCGCACTGCCTTCTGGGGCGCAAGGCAGTGCGGCAGCCTCCCGCGCACACGGCGGCAGGAGTACGGCCTCAGGAGCACACTGCCTTCTGGGGCGCTGCCGTTTCGGCGGGAAACGGCAGTGCCCCAGAAGGCAGTGTGCTCCTGCGGCTGCATGCGCGCGCAGCCGCCTGCCCCCGTCGCCGCCTGCCCCCTAACCCCGTCCCGGTTTCACAAAGTGACCCTCTGGTCACCTTAATGTAAAAGGTAAAACTTACATTTATTCAAGCATCTCCAGTTCACAGCTTTGTTCCAGGAAAAAGGTAGATAGAAAGAAACCCTAGACTTTCCCTACAACAAGTGGGCACAACTAACGCGCCATCCCGTGTGTGCAGGTAAGAGAATGCTCCAGTGGGAAAGCCCCACTGAGCAGGCTGCCACTCACCATGCGCTCAGGTCAAAGGCTAGATCAGAAGTGAAACCAGCATGGGGAAGAAAAGAAGTTAGCGGGCAGTCTCCTGGCCCAGACAAGGAGGGCAAACAAGAGAGGCAACATCACAGTTAGAGCGATAGACACAGCACCCCCCAGTGTCCAGGCATGCAGAAGTCGCTTATTCCAACAATGTATTCATATGCCGCCCTTCCCCTTGCAGGTTCAGATCTCTACCTTGCAAAAATACCTGGAGATTTTGGGGGGGGGGGTAGAGCCTGAGCAAGATGGGGCTTGAGGGGGGGAGGGATTTTGATGCCAGAGAGTCTGCCATCAAAGTGGCCATTTTGTCCAAGTGAGCTGATCTCTATTGGCTAGAGATCAGTTGTAATCCCAGGAGATCTCCCCCCAGTCTAATAATACAATCTTATAAAACAATCCTGTTTCCAGCATAGGCACTAGGGACGGCAACCCTGGGGTCCTCCTGGAAGCGCGGTTGATTTCCAGACTGCAGAGATTTGCTCCACCTGGAACTGCCAACTGTAACCCGGGTGAGGCTCCCAGGTGACCAAATGTGCTTGTTTCCATTTGAAAGCATGAGCAGCTACAATAAAATTTCACGCAAATTAAAAATTCAGCAAAGTTGTTTGGTGATCCATTTGTGTACTTCATTTATAGGCCGCTGTTCTCCCCAACGCAGGCCCAAAGTGACTTTCATTATTCTCTTCCGTTTCATCCTCACCAATATGCACATACTGCAGCTTTTCTCATTGTGACACTGTAGCTTCACAGACATCCTCCTTAAAACAAAACAAAAAGGGAAGATTGAGACATGCATGGGATTGCTAGGCAAAACAAATTTTATTCATCTACTTTTTACAGTGACATTGAACACAGACGAAGCAGAGGAATCCTCTATGGCCGTTTCCGCACTGCGTCGGCGGGGGTTGGGTCAGCGCATCCCACGCCGACCCAACCCCCCTGAGACTGTTCACACGAACGGTCCCAGAAACAGCTGGGACGACGGCGGAGCGCCGTCGCCCGGCCAACCTGCGTGTCTCTGGCCATCCGGCACGTCGCCGAGGCCTGGAGACACGCCCCCCCACCCTGCGTGACTGCTCCAGCGTCACAGGGCAGGGGGCGTGTCCCCAGGCCTCGGTGACGCGCCTTCCGGAGACAAGGTAAGTGCAGGGGGAGAGGGCACCTTGGAGCTGCTGCCGTTCGCACGGCAGCTTTGAAGCAGCTGCGCCCCCTGTGCAAATGGCTCCCTGGGGACGGCGTTTTTGCCGTCCCCAGGCCGCCATTAACCGCCCGTGCGGAAAGGGCCTATGGGAAGTCTTCACGGAGAATCTGCTGCAGCACACAAAATGGAGGGTGTGAGCGGCGAAAATGAAAGTCAACGGTTTGGGGGGTGGGGAGAAATAAACCTTTTCCTGCCTGCGCGTGTTCATTCTCAGAAGGCAGGAATTGTCTTCGACCCGGGTTGCGGGGGAAAGATCACTAGTTTAACGATTTTTTAAAAACCTGGATTGAGAGGACTAAAATGGCTGAAGTCCTAAAGATGTTGTATGTATATGGTGCAGAATTTACCAATGATTGCCTGAGTGCAGCAAGAAATCTGCAAAGGTTTACTCTGCGATGGAAGCAGCCGAGTTCAGAAGAGGAAAACAGATTCAACGGAGGACTGGACACGAAGGCGCAAGGCTAGCCGTGCATTTCAATACAATACCCTGCTGTGTGAAATGAATCCTCATATTTAGAGGTATCTGGAAGCGATGACTGATACTTGGAACCTTTTAAAAGGTTTTCCCTTTTCCACATGAACTCCCCAACCTGATGTAACTGCGGCAGAGAAATATTTCTTGAGCTGAGATCATCTGATGATTGTTTCCTGTGTTGCAGGGTGAACATTATTATTATTGTTATTATTGTGAAATTACACGTTTATTCTTAAGCTTCCTTGTCTTTTTTTTTTCTTTTTGTAATTCTCCAGCAAAATTTGTTGGCGTTGTTTGAGGAAAACTTTGTCTCCTATGGGATTAGTACTTAGCGGTGAACAGCAAATCGATCTGCCTTTGTTCCAGCTAAATTGGAGTCCTTTTTAATGCTTTGCCGGTCTGCTTTCTAAACAACTATGCAAAGTTTAACTTTTATAGTTTAGTTTACTAGAAGGCAGAAGTTAAGAATAGTTACATGAATGCACTATTAACAGGAGAAACAAAAACTAATTAAACTAGGCTGTTTCCTCATCCATACTTGGCTTGAGTACCTTGGATAGTGGATTGGTTAGGGCTGCCAGCTGAACTCTCCTGGGTCTCAGTTCCTGATTCTCTTCAATCCACCCATCAACTCACTCTTAAAGGCACAGCTCATCACACTGGGTAGTTGCAAGATTGCCAGCTTTGTTAAAGCCATTTAAATTGCTGTTATATCAATATTGCTGTTATTGGTGTTGCGACCCCTTTCCAAAAATACCACCCCCCCCCCCCATGAAAGAGGCAAAGCCATTCCCTAGTCCACACTCTCCTGATCCACATCTTGAAAATGGATTGCATGGGGCCCACAAACCGGATGGTTTGCCCCAAACTTATATCCAAAACAAGCCGCCTTATGAAACTGCTGAGTCAAAACATCACTGAGACTTTCTCCCTGTGGAAGTCATATTACTTGCCTTCCAGGAACAGAGCCAATCCAGCCACAGCAAACGCAAGGAAACCGGACAAGACAGCAAGCCAGGAAATACCAGCCCTCGGCTCTGGGAATCAGTTGCTTGTAGCTTGCTTGGTGATTGGCATCATCTTCATCATCATTACTTTTATCTGTCTGACTAAGAGCTGCTTGCAGCGTTCTTCCGGCAAAGATGGGAGATTTCCAAGCAAAAGGAAGAAATCCTTACCAAATATAGAGGCTTCCAGAACAGATTCTCAGTTCATGGAAAAACCCCTTTGCCTCAAAGACACATATCATGTTGAGGATGAAACACAGAAAGACAGCATGGTACGCAAATTGCTTCCACAGCTCCCAACTAGCTGTTCTGGTAAGTAGCGTAGGAGGTTAAGAGCTCGTGTATCTAATCTGGAGGAACCGGGTTTGATTCCCAGCTCTGCCGCCTGAGCTGTGGAGGCTTCTCTGGGGAATTCAGATTAGCCTGTACACTCCCACACACGCCAGCTGGGTGACCTTGGGCTAGTCACAGCTTTTCGGAGCTCTCTCAGCCCCACCTACCTCACAGGGTGTTTATTGTGAGTGGATAAGGGAAAGGAGATTGTGAGCCCCTTTGAGTCTCCCGCAGGAGAGAAAGGGGGGATATAAATCCAAACTCTTCTTCTTCTTCTAAGTCTGGCTGCCGCATGTTGAACGAGTTTCAGTTTCCAGATCACCATCAGAGGCAGGCCAGTGTAGAGTGTGTTACAATAATCTAGTCTAGAGGTGACCATTGCATGGATCACTGTGGCTTGGTCGGTGCGGGACAGATATGGGGCCAATTGTCGTGCCTGACGCAGCTGGCAAAAAGCAACCCGGGCCGTTTGAGCGACCTGGACCTCTAACGATAATGTAGGATCCAAGGTTCTGCTATAGAGCACAGGTTCTTGATGTAGCAAGACTCCTCGCGGTTGTAGAACTGTTGCGTGCTCCTCCAGATGATGTAAACCGCCAGTGTTGTAAATCGCCTAGAGCCCTCCAGGGATGAGGTGGTCTATGAAATCCAAATAAATAAATAAATAAATAAATAAATAATAATAATAATAATAATAATAATAATAATAATAAAAAGATAAAATTACGCTGATATTATAGAACATTGTACATGTATGTTAAGCATTTCTGAGTTTCTAAACTTTTTCTGTGTTGTCTGCTGGGCTTTGCATGTGGTCTGTAGCTTCCACAAAACTCCTCAAAAAATCCCATTCAGTTTCTTATGCCAACCTGCAATATATCAAAACCATGATGGGGAAGGTCTCAACAAGGACGGGGTGACTGTATCCACACACATGAAGCTTCCTTGTATTGTCAGGCCATTATTCTATCAGTGTGTGTTTTGTCTTTTATGATACGCAGCATGCCGGCCCATTTGTTCCATCTTCCTTGTGAATCGGGAAAAGGTCAACTTTCACACACTCTCACAAACAGTGGAGACTATGGGACCTGCTGCGCAGTGAAGATGAGAGGTGAAAAATGTAATATATACCTTATCTACACTGGGGAACAACAGTCTGTCTATTATTATACATTGAGTGGAAATACTTCATATAGCTTATATAGTTGGGAAAACGTACAGACTTAGTTGTGAGCCCTTTAAGGGACAAGGTAATACTGTCATTTTGCCCACAGACAAAATATCCTGGGATAGACCTGGGATCATATATCCCTGTGTCCAGGAGTGGGGGCATCCCCCACCCCCTCCCCAGACTTGCTGGCGAACGGCCTCTCCTCCGGCGAGGGAAACCCCCGCAGATGGCCCAACAACTGCAGGGATCAGGGGACGTCCCCCACCCAGTGGTGGGATCCAAAAATGTTAATAGCAAGTTCCGATGGTGGTGGGATTCAAACAGTGGCGCTGCTGCACACACGCACCCCCAGTCCCTATTGGGCAGGGAGGCTGCTTTAGTAACCCCTTCTCGGCACTCAGAAAAAAATAGTAACTACTTCTAGAGAAATGGTGAGAACTGGTTGGATCCCACCTCTGCCCCCACCCCCTCCCCCACCCCCTCCCCAGACTGGCCAACAGTCAGACCCTCCTCCAGCGGGGGAAACCCCCCGCAGATGGCCCCACGATGGTGGGGATCAGCTGGGCTCACGTGGGACACAGCTGCCCGGCGAGCCAACGAGGACAACAACAAGGCGGAGGGGCGGGTTTTTTTAGAGCAGCTGGGAGATGGGGAGGGGATAAGGGGGGGAAGAGGAAGGGGCGGGGGCGGCGTAGTGGAGGGCGAGTGAGGCGGGGTGTGGTGGGACAGGGAAGAGAGAGGTTTGGAAAGCAGAGAGAAGGGGAAAGGAGTGGGATATCGAGAGAGGAGGTAGTGAAGAGCGGGAGAGAAACAGAGAAGGGAGGGAAGTGGAGGAGGTGAAAGGGGAAAAGGCTGGGAGTACCGGGGAGAAGGACAACCTCAGAACAGAGACAGGCAGGAGGGTCTCTGCAGCCGTGCTCCCTGGCTTCTGGCAAGCTTTGGGCAGTGTAGGCAAGCTGTGGCTGCAACGGCTGACCCGATTAGTCCACTCCCCAGAGAACCGGAGTGAGGCCACGGTTTCCAGCACCCGGGCAGGGGAAGGAGGGTTGGCAACTGGGACCCTTCTGGGGGCGCAGGACACCCAGGGTGTTTTCATCCTGGTTTCTTCCTTTGCATGGCTGCCCGTCAGCGTGTTCAGGCCGGGAGGAAGAACTCCAGTGAATTATGCACGAGCCCCCGCTTTATTTTCATTTTCCACATGAACATTTACGTTTACGTAGTTTGCGTACGTTTATGTACTTTGCGTAGATTCCATTTTTCTGACGTTCTGATTGGCTGCAGCCAAGGGGCGGGGAGAGCAGTTGGCAACGCCGGAAAAATAAACCGGCCCATCTCCCGGGGGGTTTGCATGGGCCCGGGATTGGCGCGCGCTTTTCCAAAAGAACCGCCAATTTTATCGTTTTTTTAAAAAGCTGCAGGATCAGGCAAATCTCGCGGGGCGGGCCCGGTTTAGGCACAGAAGCCTTGCGGAATTCATGCCCAAACTGGGATGGTTCACTTCCTTATCCCGGGATATATTGGCCGTGGGGAAAACGCCACCGTGTTATTTGATTTGCATTATTTATCCCAAACAAGAGACTTAAGCACAAGCTCTTGTGAACTGTATATTTTGAGCTGCGTTACTTTTACAAAAAACCAAGAGATTGAAGAAGCTAATGTGAATGAAAGCTTTATTTAAGTTTTTGAAGAGATTGCAGATTTCATTACCATTAGCCATTAAGGGTTTTCCTTTGTTGTACCTTTTGAGGTCATACCCACCCCAGCCTTTATGGTGGTTTCCATCTGGAGGTTGGCAGTCGTAGTTAGCGTGCCTGTTTGTAGGTTCTTGCGAATATTTATTTGTGTCCTACCTTTCTGTTCAGAACACTCAAGGCAGCTAACAAATGTGAAACCTTGTAAGAGCAGCAGTGGCGAAGTGGCTAAGAGCAGGTGCACTCTGATCTGGAGGAACCGGGTTTGATTCCCAGCTCTGCTGCTTGAGCTGTGGAGGCTTATCTGGTGAACCAGATTAGCTTGTGCACTCCCACCAACGTCAGCTGGGTGACCTTGGGCTAGTCACAGCTTCTCGGAGCTCTCTCAGCCCCACCTACCTCACAGGGTGTTTGTTGTGAGGGGGGAAGGGCAAGGAGATTGTCAGCCCCTTTGAGTCTCCTGCAGGAGAGAAAGGGGGATATAAATCCAAACTTTCTTCTTCTTCTTCTTCTTCTTCTTCTTCTTCTTCTTCTTCTTCTTCTTCTTCTTCTTCTTCTTCTTCTTCTAATGCCAGGGGCTACTGGAAAATTATGCCGGGGGCTACTGGAAAACAACAGAAAACTAGGAAATCTGAAATCCTATTATAGAACATCAAATAATTAACTGTTAACTCAAAAACTCCCCTGGCAAAAGTCAGTAGGATTCTAAAGCTAATTATCTGTTTTTAGGGAACATACCTACCAAACTTCATATTCTTCCTTATACCGTTCATATGAATCCGGAGAGCAGGGTTATGAGATGGAAGTTCCACCTCCTTTCTAGAAAGGTCAATTATCCTGTGTTTGGAGAGGAAGCCTGTAAATGTTCCTGGCTGCCTAGATTAATTCCCCAGGAAGAACTGGCAACTTCAGATGGTGGACTTCAGGATCTCCACACAGCACCACCCCCTCCCCCAAACTCTCCCCTCCCCAGGCAACACCTCCAAACCTCCAGGAATTTCCTTGCCCAAAGCTGGCAACCTATAATGTCAGCTGTTTTCTGGAAACCAACAGGAACGTGGCGGTGGGATGGACACGGTGTCATCTGATACTGCGTCATGACTTACAGACTTGGAAGTGACGTCAACGCATCACAATGGTGACATCGCTTTCAGATACTTGCCTGCAAGTGACGTCACAGAGTCATGAAACATCAGCCCCCTGAGGGAGGCTGAGGGATGGGGACGGAATGGGAGGTTGCCCAACAAATTTGGCAACCAAGCATTCATGGGTGCAGCCCTTTCATAGTGTTGGGAGAACCACACCTGGTGCGTGTGTTTTCCCTTGCAAAAGTAGCAGAGCGGCACAGAGGCTAGAACACAGGGAATCTTACCTGGGCACACACGCGCGGCTGAGCTTGCTAGAGAGAACTTCAGACACAAAAGAAAGCCAGAGTCGTTTGTAGTTTCTAATCTAATGAAAAGAGTATTTATTAGTGAACTCCATTCTGGATAGAAAGGTGGAGAGATAGGTTCACTAACTAATCCCCTGAAATCCCTAGCTGGATGGAGGCAGATGCACCAGGAGGCAATACATCCTCCTCCCTAGAGCATGAGTAGAGAAGTAAGATGGAGAGGTTCTGAGAGAAGAAGAGAGAAGCGGAAGCAAGGGAGGAAGTCCCCTAAAGAGTATCAGTCTACATCAGACCTGGGCATTATACGGCCCGCGGGCCACATCCGGCCCGCCGGATGACCCTGACTGGCCCCCCTGCCTTGCTAGGGAGCGAGGCGCCTTTGAAAGCCCCGCAGAAGCCGGCAACCAAGGCAACCGGCTTCTGCGGGACTTTCAAAAGCACCAGTCTATAAAAAAAGTAAATGGAGTCCAATGGGACTTAAGTCTCCCCACTTGCTTGATTGTCACAGTGGGCAACTGAGCAGGTAGGTTAAGGCTGTGATTCTTTGCGCCAAAATAGTGTATTTGTATACCCAGGGAACTGTTGCCACTGATTCCAAGTTGATCTGTGCACCTGTCTGTCACTTATCAACCCCCTATTATGCAGAACTGAGTTCAGCCTTTTGGCCCGGCCCTCCACAATATTTTCTGTTTCTTATGCGGCCCCATGGAAAAAATAATTGCCCACCCCTGGTCTACATCAAAGGGATAGAGTCAGCATGATAGAGTGACAAATTCCTAAGTCCCTATCTAGCCACTAGCTCGCTAGTAAAAAAAAACCCTGTAGGATGAGGCAGGAAACAGCATAAAGTCCCTTTCTTCCAACACAAAGTAGCTCTGTCGCCTGCATTTCCACATTCTTCCCAGTCCTCCTGTAGCTGCAGCCTCCATCTTTCACCGCAATAGTGCCCCCTCCACCTGCAACTTACTAAGGAGTCTCCCATTGTGAGAGATGACAAAATGTTGCTTTTACGCAAAGATAGTATTAAGTATTTTCCTAAAATGTAAGACTATAGTAAGTATTTTCACAGATAAACATATTTTAGTGCACAAATATAAGCATTATTTAGAAGTCACAAAGAATGTAGCCTTCACAGAAAATACACAGGTTGTTGAACAGTACTTAATAGCACTGTGTTCAGTTCTGGTCGCCACCTCTCAAAAAGGATATCGAAGAGATAGAAAAAGGGCAGAGAAGGGCAACGAGGATGATTGAAGGATTGGAACACCTACCTTATGAGGAGAGGCTGCAGCGTTTGGGACTCTTTAGTTTGGAGAGGAGACGTCTGAGGGGGGATAGGATTGAAGTCTATAAAATTATGCATGGGGTAGAAAATGTTGACAGAGGGAAATTTATATTAAGTGCCGAGATGGCGAGATGAAGCGGCCTGGGAGACAGGCGTTTTTGCCGATCCCAGGCCATCATATTCATGCGTAGATGCGAGGCTTGGCCTAAGTGTTTTTTTAAAGATCCATACTTTAAAACCAAACTCCTGCATGAGAGTAATTGACACATTCTGTGTTACTGAAACTGCGATGAATTGGCTTGATTTCTATTCGTCTCTTTCTGTTTTGTTTTGTTATTGGTTCGGTTTGTGTAATAAACGTAAAATGCAAAGCTGCGAGATCGTACCACTGATAGGGAGCAGATAGCAGCTTGTATTACACATTCAAATACAGGTGTTAATCCTCAATTAAGTAATCTTAAATTAAAGATAGATCCATTTTGCCGGGCAAGCTCGACCCTCTATTACTTGAAAGAAACTAGGAGATAGAGATCTTGGCACAGCGATTGGAAGGAAGTCAATAAAAGGTTTACCACCTTATCAAATCTAATGCTTTAGAACGACCTCTGTTTATTTGCCAAAAAAAACTCATTGAAATGGAGTGATTAGTCATTGCAGGTTGATTGTTTTCGAATGGCATTCACTTTGGGTTGCCAGCTGGCTAGGAGGAGAATATCCCATCCCTTTAAGGGAGCCTTAATGTGGGGAAAAGGGCAGTTGAAGCCAGTGGTGGGATCCAAAAATTTTAGTAACAGGTTCCCATGGTGGTGGGATTCAAACTGTGGCGTAGTGCCAATGGGGCTGGACGGGGCACAATGGGCGTGGCCAGGCATTCCGGGGGCGGGGCATTCCTGGGCGGGGCTGTGGCAAGGACGCTAGCCACTGTCACCCTGGTCCCTTAGGCGGAGAAGCAGATGCACGCTTGTCGTGGGCTGCCACACACGCCTTGGTGTACCCCTCCTGCTAGACTAGCTTCAAGTTCCTGCACGCTACTGCTGGGAGGAGGCGAATGGCTCAAGGGCAACAATCAATGCGGGTGGCAAAATCACCCATTAGTAACCCCCTCTCGGCACACACAAATAATGAGTAACCTACTCTCGGGAACCTGTGAGAACCTGCTGGATCCCACCTCTGGTTGAAGCTTTTCTTGAAGTGGAGGGAAATAGCATCATTTCCTGCAGATCAAACTGATATTAAAGGGAAAGGTTATTCTCTATTTCTAGATTGCCCTGTTTCCTGGGGTTTTTGATAGCCATGAAATTTCTCCAGGAAACTGGTTGTGGTGGGTTTTCTGGGCTGTGTGGCCATGGTGTAGTAGGTCTTGTTCCTAACATTTCACCTGCATCTGTGGCTGGCATCTTCAGAGGTGTATCACAGAGGGAAGTCTGTTACACACAGTGTACTGGACACAGCGTGTAACAGACTTCCCTCTGGGACACACCTCTGAAGATGCCAGCCACAGATTTTATTTATTTCATTCCACTTCTAAACCGCCCTACCCCCGGAGGGCTCAGGGCGGTGTACATGCACATAAAACAATTCACACTCACCAAATGTAATAAAACCACTTAATATAATTTAATTCAGATCAATAATTCCTATGTCAACTAATGGCGACCTTCCTACCCTATCCCGCCCACAGGAGACCAGGGTGGTATGAGCCGAGGTGTATCTAGGCAAACTGGAGCCCGGGGAGAAAACCTTCGCCGCCAGCCGGCATGGAGTGTGCCACCCTCCTTCCACGACTGACCTAATTAAACAATGATTTTTTTGCACCAGCTCACAGAGACACCCCCCACCCTCAACAAAAGGCATGCATGGCTCTCCTCCCCACTGCACTTTCCATAGTGCTTGTCCCTCCCACACCAACCCTGTGAGGTAGGCTGCTAGCCTGAGAAACAGCTCCAAACCAGCGCAAGGGGAATTAACTTTTCTGCATGCAAATCTCTCACAAGTCACCCCCCCATCTGAAGATTTACCAAACAAACGTCAGCACCATCTCTCACAAATCACCTCCTACCCCCAGCAAAACATGCATAGCTCTCTCCCCAGCACTTTCCTAATTGTGTCCTCACACCAACCCTGTGAGGTAGGCTGCTAGCCTGAGAAACAGCTCCAAACCAGTGCAAGGGGAATTAACTTTTCAGCATGTAAATCTCTCACAAGTCACCCCCCCCACTTAATTTAAGGCGAATAAGGCACGCTGGGTCAGAGGGAGGGGATTTCTCCCCCTGGACACTCTACGCCACCATACAGAGCTCTGGTCTCCTTAGGGAGCCTGTTCCGTCAGGTAGGGGCCAGCCGGATCTGTTTGGGGCCGGGGATTTCCAGCAGGCTCTCCTCTGTAGAACAGAGGGCCCTATTAGGGCAATTGGGGAGATGCGGTTCCTCAGATATGTAGGTCCAATGCCACTGATGGCCTTAAAGGTCAAAACCAGCACTTTGAAGATGGTCCGGAACTCGATGGGCAGCCAGTGTAAATGCTGTAGGACCGGAGTAATCTGGTCCCAACTAGCTGTTCTGGTAAGTAGTCTGGCTGCCGCATGTTGAACGAGTTACAGTTTCCGGATCACCATCAGAGGCAGGCCAGCGAAGAGTGCGTTGCAATAATCTAGTCTACAAGTAACCGTTGCATGGATCCCTGTGGCTAGGTCGGTGCGGTACAGATATGGGGCCAATTGTCGTGCCTGATACAGATGGTAAAAAGCAACCCGGGCCGTTTGAGCGACCCGGACCTCTAACAATAATGCAGGATCCAAGGTTCCGCTATAGATCACAGGTTCTTGATGCAGCTGAAATGTTAGGAACAATACTAGAGCAAGGTGTAACTCTTTTCCGTCAGTACATCTCCAAGGTCGCTTCTCTAATATTCCACAAAATGAGCGTTGCTGTCGATTTTGTCCTGATACAACTGATACACTTTCTCATATTCTGCTTCACTGTCCAAAATACAACAACATCAGAACTGATTTGAGAACTGTATGACCAACAGGATTTATGTTCCTTTCTGATAAGATAAAAATGGCTCAGCTTCTAAATAACTCTAATGCTGAAATCTCTGAAGCGGTTGCTACATTTTTACTCTGTGTACTGCAAGTTGTGCAATAATGATCTTATTATATTTGGAATTCTTGACACACACCGGTTTTATGCCTAATAAAGGTTTTGGATTTGTTAGGAACAAGATCCACCAGCCCACGGCCACACAGCCCAGAAAACCCACCAGAACCAGTCGAATCTGGCCATGAAAAGCCTTCGACAATATATTCTCCAGGAGAGTCCCTGATTGGTCAAACTGTTCTTCCTCTCCTGGTCAACAGATTCTTATGGAATCTATGGTCACTCAGGATAGCTCCCTGCCCAATGAACAAGCATCGTGGTGTGGATTAAAGGGAAGGGGTTTGTTTGCTTGCGGTGGCGCTAAGAAAAAATCAGAGCGACTGATTCAGCTGGCAGCCTGCTACTGGGGATGCCAACAGGGCTGGAGAAAAACGTTGCACTTCTTTAGCATAAATTTAATACGTGGAAATGGACAGTTGACATTTCTTACGACTCGAGGGCAAATAATATCATTTGGTAAATAACAACCCATTCAACCTCTGCCCATCTGAGTCTGCAAGAAGAAGAAGAAAAGGAGAAGAAGAAGAGGAGGAGGAGGAGGAGTTTGGACTTATATCCACCCCTTTCTCTCCTGCAGGAGACTCAAAGGGGCTTACAATCTCCTTGCCCTTCCCCCCTCACAACAAACACCCTGTGAGGTGGGTGGGGCTGAGAGAGCTCCGAGAAGCTGTGACTAGCCCCAGGTCACCCAGCTGGCGTGTGTGGGAGTGCCTAGGCTAATCTGAATTCCCCAGATAAGCCTCCACAGCTCAGGCGGCAGAGCGGAGAATCAAACCCAGTTCCTCCAGATTAGATACACGAGCTCTTAACCTCCTACGCCACTGCACTCCTCCTACGCCACTGCACTGGCCTCCCCTGATCGTGACAGAGTTTATAATTTAGAGTTTAGAGATGATCCCTTACATTTTTTAATATGGGTTTTAAGGACCTGGCAGTTTGAGGACTTGCCCTAATCTCACCTGATCCCAGTTTGTTCTGGGGTGGGGGTGGGAGGGTGGGCATGGAATAGGGTCCCAACAGTTTATATTCAGCCATCCCTAGAGTGTCTCTGGCTCACAAAAATTATGCCGGTGGCTACTGGAAAACAACAGAAAACTAAAAGGGCTTAATTTGGCAGGAGTCAGCCTTCAGTTATTTTATCTGTTTATTTATTTGCTAGGCAGCTTGCCTTCTAAGCCTTCCGAGAAAACAAACACCAGGCTTCACAGCCGCAAGAGCAAACCACACATTAAATAATGACGCCTCTTTCATCCCAGGCAGCTCCCGTTTAGTGCGACATAATTAATATCAATTTGAAAGACGGCTTTCCCTTGGGAGGCCAAACAAACGCTACGCGCTGATCAAAGAAATAGTCTGGGTATCAGATGGCCAGCTGATGCCATAACCTCAACGAACATCGGTCCGTTGTTGCCTGAATTTTTCTTTGACGTTCACTTCAACCTTGGCTTTGAAGGTGTAAGAAACAATCTGGACAAAGTCGGTGAATCAGGTAACAAAGCTTTTATTGGTTCTCGGTCTTGCAAGCCCGGGTGCCCTCCCAGAGAGAGACACAGAGTTCCTTGGCTGTGCAGCAGCTTATATTTCCTTTTTAGGACCACCCAATCCCTCCCTCTCGTCTCTATTGGCAGGAGATAAGAGGGCTTAGCCTATTACAGTGATGGCGAACCTTTTTGAAACCGAGTGCCCAAATTGCAACCCACGCCCCACTTGTTTATCGCAAAGTGCCAACCTGGCAATTTAACCTGAATGCTGAGATTTTGGTTTAGAAAAAAACGGTTGGCTCTCTCTTCCTCTGCCCCACCCGCTCGAGAAGGGGCCAGCCTGCTCTAGCCTCCAGCAAGTCCAGCGCACACCACTCTGTCTCTTTCTAGCATCTCTGCCTCCTATGCGCCCCCCCCCCCCGGGCAGCAGCCACCCGGAGCACAGGCACCAGGTCCCCCAGCCGAGTCCTCCCTTCTCACCCCGGTGTACGCACGTCGTGCTCAGTGGCCCAGGCCAGCCTAGATGTTTGTGTGAGGGGGGAGGGTGATTTTCTGCCCCCCACATGATGAACTATGTGTGCGCGTGCCCACAGAGAGGGCTCTGAGTGCCACCTCTGGCACCCATGCCATACGTTCGCCATCACTGGCCTATTACAATTTATCTGGACATATTATGTCATATACCAGGTGGCATCTCCTCCAATTAATATTTCTTTATATGGTCAATTCCTGCAATTAGTGTCAACCCTGTTAGTATCTTTATGATATATTTTCTTTCTGTGAGGACATCGTAGATTCATCCAAGAGTTTCTTATCAGCAGGTGCCCCTCTTGACACAAGGACCTAGGCCTGCTAATTGGAACCTGGATCCTGTCTCACCTTTCCTATAACTATTGAATCCGGGCTTCAGAAGCATCTTAAAATGTTTCTTTATAAGATTTAAGTCAATAAAAGTCAATATAGGAGCAGCAGTGGCGAAGGAGGTTAAGAGCTCATGTATCTAATCTGGAGGAACCGGGTTTGATTCCCTGCTCTGGAGGAACCGGGTTTGATTCCCAGCTCTCCCGCCTGAGCTGTGGAGGCTTATCTGGGGAATTCAGATTAGCCTGGGCACTCCCACACACGCCAGCTGGGTGACCTTGGGCTAGTCACAGTTCTTCCGAGCTCTCTCAGCCCCACCTACCTCACAGGGTGTTTGTTGTGAGGGGGGAAGGGCAAGGGGATTGTAAACCCCTTTGAGTCTCCTACAGGAGAGGAAAGGGGGGATATAAATCCAAACTCTTCTTCTTCGTCTCTTCTATATTGGGCAAACTGGTAGCTATCAATTTAAAAGGCTTAATTGGATTTCTAAATAGAGTTTCTGCTGGCCAGCTAGCATCTAGGGCCCTCTCTATAGAAGCAAACTGCCTTATGAACTGAGAAAAAGACATTTTCTTTGGCCATATTAAGGAATTATACAAAGATTCTCATAAAGCATACTTAAAACACATACATTCTTTAAGTTCCATTATTTCCTGCCTGCTCATTACTAAACCAGCACACATTATCACCACACTCCCTTTTTCTACTAACGGACTTCAAAGGAGGAGATACGATAGTCAAGCCATTCATCTCTCCTTCTGCTCCAATTAGTACCGTTCAGGTGGGATATGATCTCAGAGCAGGTGTGCTTCATCCCAATTAGCCAACAAATTTTAAGACTTCTATCTGCTGCCAAGGTCACTATGCTCCCTTCTTCAAAAGAGGAGACATGATAACCTTGGAGTCAACTGGACTTCTAACGTCTTTAAAGTGAACTTTATATGAACTCTACATAAACTTTTATAAAGCTAAATTATAGTCAGTGTTAAGAACATAAGAACGAGCCTGCTGGACCAGACCAGAGTCCATCTAGTCCAGCACTCTGCTACTCGCATTGGCCCACCACGTGCCTTTGGGAGCTCACGTGCAGGAGGTGAAAGCAATGGCCTTCTGCGGCTCCTGAGCATCTGGTCTGCTAAGGCATTTGCAATCTCAGATCAAGGAGGATCAAGATTGGTAGCCATAGATTGACTTCTCCTCCATAAATCTGTCCAAGCCCTTTTTAAAGCTATCTAGGTTAACGCCCTCGCGCTGCCCGCCTGGCGCCGAGCAGGCGTTTCCAGAGTGCGCTGGGAAGGTCCCAGCGTCGTCGGGTCGGGACCCGGTCCCAAGCGTGCGTCGAGATTGACGTCTCGAGTTACCCTTGACCAGGCCGCTTCCACCTCCACATCACAGGAAAGCGGCCATGGTTTGGCGGCCACAGCTGCTGTTACAACGGAGTAACGAATTAAAATAAATAAGCTCAAGGAAGCTCAAGCTGATACAGAATAAAATCAGAGAGATCTTTATTCGGCCAATTGCGGACAAGACAATATCAGGGGAGCCACACCTAAAATGGCAGTGTGTTCTCACTATTATAGTATTAATGACAAGCTCTATCAAAATGGCAGCAAAGAATACACCCCAAAATGCCCACATCATCAATCAATCACACAAAAGGTGGAGATTTTCCCTGTTCCCACAGCCCTTTGGGGTTGTCCAAAATTCCCATTGGAAGATGTCAGCATTTCACTCTTTGACGTTATATGAATCAAAAACCATTGTTTCTGCTTATCCTTAATGTTTCTAGTTGTCCTATGTTTTAGACAAAGAGCCTGAACTTTCTCATAGGCCTTCCTATTGTCTCAGGAAAACAAAGGGCAACTTTCTCTTTCTCTACATTCTCTTTCCCTTTCGTCTACATTCTTTTTCCCTTCTGTCTACATTCTTCCTTCCGCGCCTACACTGCCACCACAGCACAAGGATTTTCATGTGTAACTGAAATTAAGCCATGGCTGCCATTTTGTGACTAGCTCCGCCTCCTGAGGCAGCCATTTTGTGGGTGCGTCTGCCACACTGCAGTTGAATTTTAAAGGTGTCCACAGGCTCAAAAGAGTTGCAGACGCCATACTGTGAAAATTGGGCAGCTCTCCTCTGAAAAGAGCAAAGATGGTGGAGCTGAGATAGTCCTGAAAGAGAAACCTGAGTTTCTATTCATTGGGGAGAAAGATGGGGTAAAAAATAAGTAAATGCTCTGTAAATGGTGGCAGGGGATGCTGGCAGGGGATGATGGGAACTGTAGTCCATAACATCTGGAGGGCCACGAGTTTGACACCTGTGTGCTAGGATATACTTCTTTATGCAATAAGTGATTTGCTTCCAGAGGATGCATCGACAGGCATAGACCACTTTAAAAGGGGATTAGGCAGTTTGGTGGAGGATAGGGCTACCAATGGGTGGCCAGCCAGCCATGGTGGCTAAAATAGTAAACCCTTGAATCCCAGGGCCAGGAAGCAACATCAAGAAGAAGAAGAAGAGTTTGGATTTATATCTGCCCTTTCTCTCCTGCAGGAGACTCAAAGGGGCTGACAATCTCCTTGCCCTTCCCCCCTCACAACAAACACCCTGTGAGGTAGGTGGGGCTGAGAAAGCTCCGAGAAGCTGTGACTAGCCCAAGGTCACCCAGCTGGCATGTGTGGGAGTGTACAGGCTAATCTGAATTCCCCAGCTAAACCTCCACAGCTCAGGCGGCAGAGCTGGGAATCAAACCCGGTTCCTCCAGATTAGATACACGAGCTCTTAACCTCCTACGCCACTGCTGCTCAAGACCTTGACTCTATGTTCTGTTGTTTGCCCTCTGGTGTAACTGGTCAGCCACCGTGCAAGACAGAATGCCAGACTAGATGGACTTCTGGCTCTTCTGACTTTCTTAATTGAACATCTGTATGAGGAATTAATTACTGTGGTTGTTTATGGGGAAATAATAAAGACCCTGCAACACTGGATTGTGGCAACAGGTTTCTGTGGGGTGGGAAAGCCCCCTTAGCTGCCACGTTCTCTCCCTTCCCCCTCAAAACCATCCAGGGCAAACTCCGAGTCAACAATTATTAAAGAAACCCTAATAAGATCCATGTCTGCACAAATCCGGTCTGCCCCAGAATTGCTTTATTTGTGCGGGTTTGTGGTCGGCTGCTAAAGATCCCAGCTACTTAAACGGGTTGCCAGGCGACGCACGGAGAACATTAGGGTTAATGACGGCAAGGCCCGAAGCCGTCTGTTCAGTCGCGCAGGTCCTGAGTGGAACGGACAAGAACGCCGGCTCGGCCAGGAAGCCGGCCACCTGCGCGGCCCTGTTATTAGAACATTTCATGTCAAAAGAGTTTGCGGCGCCTCGGCAAACGGGCCCAATTAAGAGGCCCGAAAGCCTCACTCCATCCATCCGTCATTAACACCCGAGATAAAAATTGACATCTTTTTGAGGGGGGGGGGTGTCCCCTTTCACGAAACACTAATTAATGGAAATGGCCGAACAAGGGGATTGACTGAAGCATTTGCCACAAAGGCCTTCTGCGGGATAATCGGCCTCCCTTGGGGCCACCTCGGGTCTCTCGCGACTCTGGGACTTCCTTTTGTGGAGACGTAAACTGCAGCTAGGATTGCCGGTTCTGGGAAATTACTGGATATTTGGGAGATGAACCATTGGGAACGTGAATTTTTTGAAGGGTTAGGGACTTCAGCAAGCTATCATAGCATAGATAAGGGGTCTGCAACCTGCTGCTCTCCAGATGTTCATGGACTACAAATCCCATCAGCCCCTGCCAATTGGCCATGCTGGCAGGGGCTGATGGGATTTGTGGTCCATGAACATCTGGAGAGCCGCAGGTTGCAGGCCCCTGCCATAGATTCACCCTCCGAAACATGACCAATCGGCCATGCTGGCAGGGGCTGGTGGGATTTGTGGTCCATGAACATCTGGAGAGCCGCAGGTTGCAGACCCCTGCCATAGATTCACCCTCCAAAACATGACCAGTCGGCCATGCTGGCAGGGGCTGATGGGATTTGTGGTCCATGAACATCTGGAGAGCCGCAGGTTGCAGACCCCTGCCATAGATTCACCCTCCAAAACATGACCAATCGGCCATGCTGGCAGGGGCTGAGGGGAATTGGAGAGCCACAGGTTGCAGACCCCTGTTCTAGGAGCTCTCCAGGGCTTACCTGGAGGTTCAACCATAACGAAAGTGGGGGAGGTTGATCAATGGTTAACAATCCAAGCAGCACCTGTATGGCTAAATGGTATTAATACACCAATGTCTCTAATATTCAATGTACAATATCCACTTGAGTAATCATAAGTGGGGATTAAGGGTTTTGTGTGCTTTCTTTAGAATCTGAGAAATATGTGATCCGTTACTGGTTGTTTTAGTTCCTTCTTTAAAAGGCTTTGTTTTGAATGGTTAATGGTTTTATTTTAACAGTTTTTAGTTCACTGTTTGAACGGTGTTCTTTTTACGTTTATGTCCCCTTAAGCATGACTTTAGAGAGGCAGCATATAAATTTTCTAAATCTGTATTTGCAACTGGATCGCTTCCCTTTTTGGCCGCTTCTTCCCAGCATCCCAGGGGCACATGGCAGGGCACAATGTGATAGCAGCACTGGCACACCCTTTGCCCACTGAGGTCGGCTAAAGACCCTATACAGGCATAATAAGGCTAAGAAAAAGAGGCTTAAATATAGGCTGTGAGATGCCCCTTTCCCCATACTTGAGCCTAATGAAGAATTCTGAAATGGCTGTTAATTAAAAGCATTTCATGGTACTTGGTTTTGGATATGTCCTTTTGTTAGTGGAATGAATTTCTGTCCATTCTATATAACAGCGGTGGCGAACCTATGGCACGGGTGCCAGAGGTGGCACTCAGAGCCCTTTCTTGTGGGCACGCGTGCACAGAGTTCATCATGTGGGTGGGGGTTGGAAAATAACCCCCCCACACTCACACACGATCCTTTACCTGGGAGTAAGCTCGGTTGCTGGCAATGGGGCTTGCTTCTGAGTAAACCCTCCTAGGGTCGTGATTCACCCGTTTGAAGCATTTCACGGTTGCTTCGCCAAGCTTACTCCCGAGTAACATGCACCTTGGAACCAACAGTTTTTTCTAAACTAAAACCTCAGTATTCCGGTTAAATTGCCAGGTTGGCACTTTGCGATAAACAAGTTGGGTTTTGGGTTGCAATTTGGGCACTTGGTCTCGAAAAGGTTCGCCATCACTGCTATATAATATGCTCAAAGCAAGAGAGACCAGGGGTTTCTGAAAGATAAAAAGAAATGGTTGACCACAAATAACAAACAAGATCTTGTGCATTACAGCATGTATTCAAATGCAAGACTAGATTTCCCCATAAAAAAAGAGAGGGGGTCAAATTACATTTGCGTACCAGTTCCGGTTATATCCAATCATATTCTTTGCATGTATGTTTTCCAAGTGGCTTGTCTTCCTTTTGAGTAAATATAGTACAGTGGTGGCGAACCTATGGCACGGGTGCCAGAGGTGGCACTCAGAGCCCTTTCTGTGGGCACACGTGCACAGAGTTCATCATGTGGGTGGGGGTTGGAAAATAACCCCCCCACACTCACACACGATCCTTTACCTGGGAGTAAGCTCGGTTGCTGGCAATGGGGCTTGCTTCTGAGTAAACCCTCCTAGGGTCGTGATTCACCCGTTTGAAGCATTTCACGGTTGCTTCGCCAAGCTTACTCCCGAGTAACATGCACCTTGGAACCAACAGTTTTTTCTAAACTAAAACCTCAGTATTCCGGTTAAATTGCCAGGTTGGCACTTTGCGATAAACAAGTTGGGTTTTGGGTTGCAATTTGGGCACTTGGTCTCGAAAAGGTTCGCCATCACTGCTATATAATATGCTCAAAGCAAGAGAGACCAGGGGTTTCTGAAAGATAAAAAGAAATGGTTGACCACAAATAACAAACAAGATCTTGTGCATTACAGCATGTATTCAAATGCAAGACTAGATTTCCCCATAAAAAAAGAGAGGGGGTCAAATTACATTTGCGTACCAGTTCCGGTTATATCCAATCATATTCTTTGCATGTATGTTTTCCAAGTGGCTTGTCTTCCTTTTGAGTAAATATAGTACAGTGGTGGCGAACCTATGGCACGGGTGCCAGAGGTGGCACTCAGAGCCCTCTCTGTGGGCACGTGTGCACAGAGTTCGTTATGTGATAATAGTGTAATTATTTCAGGAAGATTATTAGCATTAAACCTAAGACCTAGTTTTGGGGAAGCAGTGTAGGTAACCCTGTTAAGCGCTGTTAAACCCTACTGATTTTCATGCGAAGAACTAAAGCATGATCCTTTACCTGGGAGTAAGCTCGGTTGCTGGCAATGGGGCTTGCTTCTGAGTAAACCCTCCTACGGTTGTGATTCACCCTTTCGAAGCGTTGCACTGTTGCTTCAAAGCAAAGCCACCGACTGCCACCAAGCTTACTCTCGAGTAATGCGCGCCTTGAAGCCAACTGTTTTTTCTAAACTAAAACCTCAGTATTCAGGTTAAATTGCTGTGTTGGCACTTTGCAATAAATAAGTGGGTTTTGGGTTGCAGTTTGGGCACTCGGTCTCGAAAAGGTTTGCCATCACTGATATAGTAGCAAGACTGGTATCCTTTGCAGGCTGGCCTGCGCATTCAGTGCGGTCTGCTTCCAAGGGAATAACGTAGGGCAGATCTACCAATGAAAAGAGTTTCCACAATTTTTACATGTAAAAATCAAGCCGGGGAAGATCCATTTTGCTCAGAACTGCCATGGAAGAGGAGAGGTTCCCCACGTGCCATCGTCACCAATCTCAAAAACACAGCTCAGGGTTGCCAACGTCCAGGTGGGTCCTGGAGATCTCTTGGAGTTACAATTTATTTCCAGACCACACAAATCAGTTCCAAGTGAGGTATATCTCTCGACTCGCTTTTCCCGCCATCTAGTTCAGAATCCTACAACTTGTTAAAACAAAAATTGTTGGAAAGCGAATGGATTGATTTATTTAGGGCTGCTATGAAAACTTGTTCACCCTTACATCTTTCAATACCCCTATATCAAAACAGGATGGCTCCCTATTTGTATTATTTGACTAATCCAATGCAGAGAAGAGCCCTCACACTTGCTCGCTTCAATGTTTTCCCCTCCGCTTTATTGTGTGGTAGATTTAACAACTTGGAAACGAGCAAAAGGGTATGCTCTTGTGGCGAACAACAAATTGAAACATTGGCACATCAACTGCTTTGCTGCCCTAAATCTGCTAATATCAGATCAAAAGATTCCAATATTCTTTCTAGGATACCTAGTGAAATGGGAGAATCAGGTAGACTTCCTTTCCTTCTGGACAATTCTGACAATGAAACTTGTGAATTGGTAGCATGATTTTTACTGGAGGTGATGCACAATCAAGAATTTATATTCTATCTTAAACCTTTGTATTTGTACACCTTTTATCTCAGGTTTTTTATTGTGTTATGATTATTGTTATGCCAAATAAAGGCTTATTATTATTATTAAATCAGTTCCCTGGAGAAAATGGCTGTATGGCACGATACCCCTCTGAGCTTCCTCCTGTCCACAAACCCTCCTCTCCTCGGGTACCAACCCCAAACCTCCCCAAATTTCCCAAGCTGAAGTTCCCAGCTGTTATTTGCCCCACTGGAGAAGATGTTGGATCTGAGTCTCGTTCCATCCTTGTCATTTCATAGCCCATGATTTTAAAAAATGTAAACTTTTCATAACTGTTTGCTGCTTTTGATTCTGCATCCATTTTTCTCTGTGCGATTATGCATTGCCCCTCGGGCATTCAATTATGATTTCATCAAGGAAGGCTATTGGAAAAAAAAGATAGCTTAAAGATGATTTGTGGAGAAGTTCCTTCTTCCCCCTAATAAACCAAAGTGGATTCGCTTAGAGGAGTGCAGACATGTTTGCTGTATTTCTTCCCCTCTCCTTTGCCGCTTTCTCGTCAAAATGGTTTCTGGAGCGGTCTCCTGGAATTTTTGAATCTTTCATACGCTTCTGAATTGCAGCCACGTTGAGTAAAATCTACCCCAGGTTCTTTACCACAAACCAGTTTCCTTTAATGAAAAAGGCAGTCCCAGATCGTCGTTGAGAATATTTGACTCATGTGTTAAGGTGTCGGACTAGGGTTCCAATCTCAGGGTCTGCAACCTGCGGCTCTCCAGATGTTCATGGACCAATTGGCCATGTTGGCAGGGGCTGATGGGAACTGTAGTCCATGAACATCTGGAGGGGAATTTCTTTTTCCCAAATTCACTTTTTAAAAATACACTGATTTTTTTTTTTAAATTTTTTTTTAAAATAGTCACTGATTCCTCTTTTTTTTCAAAAGAAGAAGTGTGCTATCATTTCTCTTTTTCGTTTTCTGTTCCTCCATTAAAAAAAACAACCCTTCAGCCTTTGCAGGGTTTGGTTTGTTTTTGTTACGTCACGCACCAAAGGGTGGGACCGATTGGGAAAACAATTTCTCACCATCCTTTATAGGACAGCCCTTCAAGTTCTTGAAGATGCCTGTCATTTCTCTTAGGGATGCAACTGGGGAGGCCTCAGCATTCACCCCAGTTTCTTCCCTCCCATTTCCCTCCCCCCCAAACTGGCAGCCCTAGAGCAGTTAAGAGAACTCCCCTTAACGACACTAATTTAGGCAGAGAACAGAATCAGACTGTCAGGCCCCTTCCGCACACGCAAAATAATGCGTTTTCAAACCACTTTCACAACTGTTTGAAAGTGGATTTTGCCATTCCGCACAGCTTCAAAGAGCACTGAAAGCAGTTTGAAAGTGCGTTATTCTGCGTGTGCGGAATGAGCCTCAGAGTATGGCTTAAACAAACGTAACTATGTATTGTCGAAGGCTTTCACGGCCGGAATCACTGGGGTGCTGTGTGGTTTCCGGGCTGTCTGGCCGTGTTCTAGCAGCATTCTCTCCTGACGTTTCGCCTGCATCTGTGGCTGGCATCTGTGGCCCACACAGTCAGATCCTCTGAAGATGCCAGCCACCCCAATGTCAAGATAGTCCCCCAGCCCCATAGCTAAATATATAACCCCAGTCATACCAACAAGAAGGGGAGGGGACATGGGGGGGGGGGAGGGAAGCCAGTTATGATGAACACAACCCTGTTGCTGCCCTCAACTATAGATCTGGTGGAACAACGTGTGCCTGGGCTCAACCTTTTTCCAACCTCCCAGGAGTTGGGGGGGCTGCATAAATCGCCGTGCCCCACTATGGAGGTGTGTGGCGAGGGCGTTCCGGAGCGGGACAGGGGCAGAGGGGGTACTTTTCCCTCTCGCTACACCTCTGTTCCCACCTCACTGGGTTATTGTAAGTATAACCCGGAGGAGAATGACATAGTAAGGTGCTTAGGGAGAAAAGTGGGATAGAAATATTTAAATAAATGCATTAAACAAGGAAAGTGGGACAGGTGTGCGCGGACATGAGACTTCTGCTCTGTGGCAAATGCAATGTCTAAAGGCTCCAACATGTATTCAACTCCTGTTGTCCTGATTTAATGCTTTCTAGAGCATTAAGACCCCATCAAGTTGCCAGCTTTCTGCGCAACCTCCGCCTTGTCGTGCGAATCGCTCATCGCAGTGCTTCAAAGTGCCTTTGAGGTTGGTTCTGCAGAGTTCTTGCACTTAGGGGGAAAGGGGGGGCGGCGGAGTTTTTGATAGTTTCTCTCTCCCCAAGTCGTTGAAGCAAACATCTTCTTAATGCGGGCAGAATTTACTATGCAAATGGAGCTGCGGAACTGTAGAAATAAGGCTGAAAAGGATATTTAGTGTCTTCTGTTAATGGCTAGAAGGGAATTCTCCGTTCCCTCCCCGGCTTCAGATGTGAAACAGAGCATCCATAAAATTGGGAAGGCGCCTGATTTGGGATAGATAAGCCAGGGGAAATCGTTTTATTGCCTCCGATCAGCATGGTTCTCACCTCTAATTACTGAAGAAATAGAGTTAGCAAGTTAAAACACACATTGGCTTTGACCTGAATAATTCCCATTCTGGACCACCGTTTGAACAGAAGGCAGCTTTTAAGCAGAGTGGCGAAGATTTAATGCGTTGCTACAGAAGAATTATAGTCGACGGGCCATTAAGTTCTGAAATGGGTGAGAGGCGTCCCTAGACTCCAGGACGGTTGACAGCAAGCCGAAACTGTGCCCAAGAACAGCAGCTTCATCCAATTCAAGCACATTTCAACAGAGTGACTACAGATGCCAACGAGAGGGAATTCCTGGACATCTAGGGGTGGGTCTTGGGGAGGGGAGCAACTCCACAGACTCCAACCCCCAAAACTCCAGGTATTTCCCCAACTTGGAGCTGGCAACCCTAGTTGCCAACCTCCAGGTGGAGGCTGGGGGTCTCCTGAATTACAGCTGATCTGCTGAGATCAGTTCTCCTTGAGAAAATGGCTGCTTTGGAGGATGGAGTTTATGCAGTGGCAGAGCTAATAGGGGCTGGGGGTGCGCATTGTACCGGGCGCACACCTGGGGAGGTGGGAAATCGCCGCCCGCCGCCCCCACACTTACCTTAGTTCAGCCTGAAAGTGCAGGTTGAAAAAGCGGCCTGTTCACTAGGCCTGCAAGCCCCAAGGTCTCCTGGGAAGGGTAGTTCCCACCAGGCCGTTTTCAGCCTCAAGTGAACAGGCCGCTTTTTCCAGCCTGCACTTTCAGACTGAACTAAGGTAAGTGTGTAGGGTGGGCGGGGGGGGAAGGGTGGAAAACACAGAGTGCCCACCAGGCCCAGCATGGCCCAGCTATGCCTCTTGAGCGTATGGCGCCATACCCTGCTTAGGCCCCTCCCCAAACGCCAGTCTCCCCTGGCTCCACCCACAACATTTCCCAACCCAGATCTGATAATCCTATATAGCAGTGGTTCTCAACCCTCCTAATGCCGCAACCCTTTAATACAGTTCCCCATGTTCTGGTGACCCCCAACCCTAACGTTTATCCATTTTACAGATGGAGAACACTGATGCAGAGAGTATTAGGCGGCCCCTGTGAAAGGGTCGTTCGACCCCCAAAGGGGTCCCGACCCCCAGGTTGAGAACCACTGCTATATAGGATGTATCATAGAGCAGGGGCGTAGCTAGGGGAAATGGAGCCCGGTGCAAAATTAGAGTTTTGCTCCCCCATGTTCGTTTGTGTTTTATGTATTTTTTAGTGTTTTTCAGTTTTTGGCCTGCAGGGGGTGTAGTTTTAGGCTAGCAACATCAAAATGTCAGGGTATCTTTAGGAGACTCCCTTGATGAGACCTCCCAGGTTTGGTGAAGTTTGGTTCAGGGGGTCCAAAGTTATAGACCCTCAAAATGGTAGCCCCATCTACTATTAGCTCCCATTGGAAACAATGGGAGATGGGGCACCCCCTTTGGGGATCCATAACTTTGGACCCCCCTAACCAAACTTCACCAAACCTGGCTGGTATCAGCAGGAGACTATCTTGATGATACCACCTAAGTTTAGTGATGTTTGGTTCAGGGGGTCCAAAGTTATGGACCCTCAAAAGGTAGCCCCATCTACTGTTAGCTCCCATTGGACACAATGGGGGATGGGGCACCTTCTTTGGGGACCATAGCTTTGGACCCCCTGAACCAAACTTCACCAAACTTGGCTGGTTTCAGCAGGAGTGTCGCCGGACGAAATCCTGAAATTTTGGTGCCACTATCCTAAAAACTATGTTCCTTGCCGGCCAACAAAGTAAAAACACTAAAAATATCAAAAATGCATTTTTGCTCCTCTCCCCACCCCAGGCGCGCGCCCTGGTGCAACGCGCGCACACACCCCGCGCCCCGTGGTAGCTTCGCCACTGTCATTAGAGTTTTAGTAAAATGCTAGAGCGTCCCCATGTGACTTCCTGTTTTTACCAGAAGTATGTCAAAGCCCTGGCGTGATGCTGTTGTGCACTTCTCCCCATTTCTTCCTGCTGGTGCCGCCAGAGAGGAACAAGCCTGGATACCGGGAGGTCTGGCATCCTTATAACAGACTCTGGTATACCAGAGAGTCTAAAAGTCCTAGAGTGACATTGCATCTCCACTGAGCTATAAAATTATGCATGGGGTAGAAAATGTTGACAGAGAGAATTTTTTCTCTCTTTCTCACAATACTAGAACCAGGGGGCATCCATTGAAAATGCTGGGAGGGGGAAGAATTAGGACTAATAAAAGGAAACACTTCTTCACGCAACGTGTGATCGGTGTTTGGAATATGCTGCCACAGGAGGTGGTGATGGCCACTAACCTGGATAGCTTCAAAAGGGGCTTGGACAGATTTATGGAGGAGAAGTTGATCTATGGCAGTGGTGGCGAACCTTTGGCACTCCAGATGTTGCAGAGTACAATTCCCATCAGCCCCTGCCATCATGGCCAAATTGATGGGACTGATGGGAATTGTAGTCCATAACATCTGGAGTGCCAAAGGTTTGCCACCACGGATCTATGGCTACCAATCTTGATCCTCCTTGATCTGAGATTGCAAATGCCTTAGCAGACCAGGTGCTCGGGAGCAACAGCCGCACCTCCTGCTAGACTGCTTTATCCATTGCTTTCACCTCCTGCAGGTGAGCTCCCAAAGGCACCTGGTGGGCCACTGCGAGTAGCAGAGAGCTGGACTAGATGGACTGTGGTCTGATCCAGCAGGCTCGTTCTTATGTTCTTACGTTCTTAGCTCCCTTCCTTACCCAAACTCTATTCTCACCACGTCTTGCCTTGAAACCTGCAAGAATTGTCCCAGCTGGAGATGGCAAGTCTGCTTGTACCACCGCAGCGTCCCGAGACCATTCTCCTCCAGCCCGTTCTTCAAAAGAGGTGGGTCTGGATGGAATGGGATCCCAGCCTCATGCCCGTGAGGAAACCAGAATGCCTGGGTAAGCCAGGGAGGGCCCCTCTTTGCCCCAGAGAGTTTCTGCCGCTTGCCGTCTGACATTCCAGATTATGTCAGCTCCTGAGCTTTTCCTGCATTCGGTCACTCCCCGGGATTTTTTATTCTGGTTACTATGTCAGCGGCTCCGGCAGCATAAGGCCCTCGAAAGGGGTGTGGGGAGGGGAGAGATCTGCGCGCCAGTCAGCGTGGATCAATTTATTACGATTTATCCTGGTTATTTAACTCTCCAAGAATGCAAAGCTGCTGCTACATTAGATTACGTTGAAGCCTGGCTTTCTTCAAGCAGGGCTTTGCCCGGCAGCTGTTCCTGGCTTGGGGAAGCCCCGTGGGAACGACGCGCTTATTACCCACAAATGTCGGAGAAGCTGCCGTTCGCTGGGCTGTTTGCAAGAAGGGACGGGGACATTGTGGCGGAGGAGGAGGAGCAGTGGTGTAGGAGGTTAAGAGCTCGTGTATCTAATCTGGAGGAACTGGGTTTGATTCCCAGCTCTGCCGCCTGAGCTGTGGAGGCTTATCTGGGGAATTCAGATTAGCCTGTGCACTCCCACACACGCCAACTGGGTGCCCTTGGGCTACTCACAGCTTCTCGGAGCTCTCTCAGCCCCACCTACCTCACAGGGTGTTTGTTGTGAGGGGGGAAGGGCAAGGAGATTGTCAGCCCCTTTGAGTCTCCTGCAGGAGAGAAAGGGGGATATAAATCTAAACTCTTCTTCTTCTTCTTCTTCTAAAATCTTTGGCCAGTGTTTTCCATTTTGTGAATCACTTTTGAGTGTTTTGAACAAGTCTTTGCAGGCCGTGCCGTCTCCCCTCTTCGTCCGCCCTGAGTCAGAACTAAAAAGGCAGACGGCACCGAGGATTTCCTTCCCCTGAAGTAACTCTACCCCAGCGTTCCTGTTGTACACACAGGGTTCGGTTTGACACGGAGTTCTGTGGAATTTGAAAGCTTGCCTATTGGCCCACCTGTGAAACTACCTTACACTGAATCAGACCCTGGTCCATCAAATTGAAATTGGGCCAGAGAATTGGGCAATAATTCTGTACTCAGACTAGAGTTACCAACCTCCAGGTGGTGACTGGAGAGAGCCAGCGTGGTGTAATGGTTAAGAGCACTGGACTCTAATCTGAAGAACCAGGTTTGATTCTCTGCTCTTCCACATGGGTAGCAGACTTTAATCCCGTGAACCAAGTTTGTTTCCCCACTCCTCCACATGAAGCCAGCTGGGTGACCATGGGCCAGTCACAGTTCTCCCAGAACTCTCTCAGCCCCATCGACCTCACAATGCATCTGTTGTGGGGAGGAGAAGGGAAGGACTGGTTCTGGTGGGTTTTCCGGGCTGTGTAGCCATGGTCTGGTAGATCTTGTTCCTAACGTTTCGCCTGCATCGATGGCTGGCATCTCCAGAGGTGAATAATAGACTTTTCTCTGTGATACACCCAGTGGTGGGATCCAAAAATTTTAGTAACAGGTTCCCATGGTGGTGGGATTCAAACTGTGGCGTAGCGCCAATGGGGCTGGGCGGGGCACGACGGGGACGTGGCCGGGCATTCCGGGGCGGGGCTGTGGCAAGGACGCAGCTGCTGCGCCAGTCTTGGGCAGGAAACAAATGCACACAGGCGCAGGCTGCCACGCATGCCGGTGCACCTCCTGCTAGACTGCTTCAAGTTCTGTGCGCTACTGCTGAGAGGAGGGGCGTAACAAAGGAAAAGTCACGTGGCAAAATCACCCATTAGTAACCCCCTCTCGGCACACACAAATAATTAGTCACCTACTCTCGGGAACCTGTGAGAACCTGCTGGATCCCACCTCTGAAGATGCCAGCCACAGATGCAGGCGAAACGTTAGGAACAAGATCCACCAGACCACGGCCACGCAGCCCGGAAAACCCACAAGTTGAATCTGGCCGTGAAAGCCTTTGACGATACAGAAAGGGAGGACTTTGTAAGCCACTTTGAGACTCCTTGCAGTTGAGAAAAGCGGGGTATAAATCCAAACTCTTCTCCCGTGACAGAGATTTCCAGGCGACGGAGATCAGTTCTTCTGGGAAAAAAATGGCCACTTTGGAAGGTGGACTCTGGCATTATATTCCGCTGAAGTCCCTTCCTTCCCAAACCTCCCCCTCCTCCGGCTTTACCCCACAAGTGTCCACGTATTTCCCAGCCCTGAGCTGGCAACCCTAACTCAGGCACACGCAACCCTAGCAGGTACATGCAACAAAGATGCGAGAGCACACAGACTCAGGGCGGGAATGTGACAGATTCCAGCAAGGTTTTTAAAGCAACGTGACAATTTCCAGCCTTAACTGTCGTCCCGTCCCGTGTGGCTTTTATCCACGTGGGGGCCGTGATCCCCTAACAGTGGCCTTCTGGTGACCAGAGGGAACCTTCCTCCTCAGAGGGAGCAGCAGTGGCGTAGTGCTTAAGAGCAGGTGTTCTCTAATCTGGAGGAACCGGGTTTGATTCCCCGCTCTTCCGCCTGAGCTGCGGAGGCTTATCTGGGGAATTCAGATTAGCCTGTACACAGATTAGCCTGTACACTCCCACACATGCCAGCTGGGTGACCATGGGCTAGTCACAGTTCTTCTGAGCTCTCTAAGCCCCACCTACCTCACAGGGTGTTTGCTGTGAGGGGGGAAGGAAAGGAGTTTGTCAGCCCCTTTGAGTCTCGTATAGGAGAGTCTCGTATAGGAGTCTCGTATAGGAGAGTCTCGTATAGGAGTCTCGTATAGGAGAGTCTCGTATAGGAGGGAAAGGGGGGATATAATCCAATTGTTATTCTTTGAGTCTTGTATAGGAAAGAAAGGGGGGATATAAATCCAACTGTTATTCTTCTTTTTTCCACCAACAGAAAAGGAGGAGGAGGAGTTTGGGTTTATACTCCACTTTTCTCAAGCATAAAGCGCCTTACAAACTCCTTCCCTTCCTCTCTTCGCAACAGACACCGTATGAGGTCGGTGGGGTTGAGACAGTTCTGAGAGAATTGTGACTGGCTGCTATAATTCTAGACTTGTTTCATGAAAAGGAATCAGTATTTTAGAAGGAGAATTTTTGTTTATGGATGACCAGTATAGGAAAGTTGATGACTTTATTTGTCGGAATTGAAAATTAGGGAATAGGCGAAAGATTATATTCCCTAGTAGAGACTCAACTCCCCCCCTTTTCTGCTATAGATAATAGTACCAAGAATAAGTAAATTTAAAAACATGGCGGACCCAAGCTAAGACATTAGATGCATTGGCCCAAGGTCACTAATCAGGCTTCATGTGCGGGAGTGGGGAATTGAACCTGGTTTTCCAGATTAGAGTCTACTGCTGATTTGGTCCAACCCAACATGAGGGGCAGAGGCAGGTGAGAATCAGTGTGTTGCAGAAGATTATCTTCTCTAGTGAAGAATGTTATCAGTCAGTGATGGCGAACCTTTTCAAGACCGAGCGCCCAAAATTGCAACCCAAAACCCACTAATTTACCGCAAAGTGCCAACATGGCAATTTAGCCTGAATACAGAGGCTTTAGTTTAGAAAAAACGGCTGGCTCCGAGGTGTGTGTTACTCGGGAGTAAGCTTGGTGGTAGTCGGTGGCTTGGCTTTGAAGCAACCGTGCAACTCTTCCAGCGGGTGAATCATGACCCTAGGAGGGTTTGCTCAGAAGCAAGCCCCATTGCTGAGCTTACTCCCGGGTAAAGGATCGCGCTTTGGTTCTTTGCATAAAAATCAGTGGGGTTTAATAGTGCTTAACAGGGTTACCTACACTGCTTCCCCAAAACTAGGTCTTAGGTTTAATGCTAATAATCGAGCCCAGCAACCCAGGCCAGTCTAGATTTGTGGGAGGGTGGGGGGGATTCTGTTTGCGTGTGCCCACAGAGAGGGCTCTGAGTGCCACCTCTGGCACCCGTGCCATAGGTTCGCCACCACTGTTATAAGTAGTAGTGGGATTCAGCCGGTTCGCACCACTTCGGCAGAACCGGTTGTTAAAACGGTGCTTGTGAACAACCTAGTTGTTAAATTATTGGAATCCCACCACCAGAACCGGTTGCTATGTTATTTGAATCCCCCTGCTGGCAGGGGCTGATGGGAATTGTAGTCCATGAACATCTGGAGCGCCGTAGGTTGGCCATTCCTATTATAGGGCAACCAACTCCAGGCTGGGATATTCCTGGAGATTTGGGAGTGAATCCAGGGAACAGCAGAGTTCTGAGATGGGAGCAACCTCAGCAGATTATAATGCCCCTGTGTCCACCTAGAGCAGTGGTGGCAAACCTTTGGCACTCCAGATGTTATGGCCTACAATTCCCATCAGCCCCTTCCAGCATGGCCAATTGGCAAGATAGATATTTATTATTACGGCCTTTTGGCCAGCCAATAGTTTAAAATCAGAGTACATGTGAATACATAGCACTCCACTTATATAAAAATATAATGTAAATTAAAATCCATTATAAAATCTATTAATAAATAACATTAGCTTCAGGCATTATTACAGTCCTCATCACACAGTGCGGCTCTTTGTTTTAATAAGGAACTACGCTTGTTGTGTACCAATATACAAAATTTAGCTACCTTCTGTGAAATGGCAGAAACACGATCTTCTAATAATATTCTTACAGAATTCGTATCTGAGTTATCTATGAATGGATATACATGACGAGTTAACAATGGTTGGATCAACAGCTTCCTTTCACCTTCATGTAACTTGCAATGCAGTAAGATATGTGACATTGAGTCTACACACAGGTTCTCCTGTGCCTTGGAATATTTTGGAATCGTCCCATCAGATTAGCTGACGGGAAGGCATCGAAGCGAGCCCTAGAAAAAGCCCATCGGCTTCTTGCTGATGTTATTACAGATAGATAAGGCGCAGCTGAAATACCTATCCATGATTTTAGTGGTTTATATAGGACAGGTAGCCGGGGAAAATCTGTTTGCAACTCAATGTCAGTAAGACGTTGGTGGACCATACCCACTGCTCTGCTACTTCCAATCTCCAAAAGTTGCATTGGATCAAGACCACACTGTCTAAGTTTTGATGTAATCTTTTCTAGCCAATTGGCCAATTGGCAATGCTGGCAGGGGCTGATGGGAATTGTAGCCCATAACATCTGGAGTGCCAAAGGTTTGCCACCACGGACCTAGAGTCTTTCTCTTTTTTCCAGAGAAACTGCTTCTGTAGCTGGGAAATCACTTGTAATTCCACGAGATCTGCAGGCCCCATTAAAACGCCTCCATTAGTGTTTTGACATCAATATGAGTTTAAAAAATCCTGATGCCGAATCTTTATTGTGTAGCGGGAATACATTTTAAAATGGTTAAGCTCAGGGACATCATCATTGTCATTTTCATACACAAAATGGGGGAAAGCTGTGCGAATGGGGTAATTAAACATACGGAAAGATCACGACATGGTACGATACCAGCGCTTAAAAGCGATGAGGTTTATGAAATTTTGCAATGATTTGAAATGTTGACGCTTCCTTGTTTCCAGCTGAGGTATAAACTCACAGCCTTGTACAAAATGATCTGTTACAGTTGACTAGGAGTAAATTTGAAAACCTTGCATAATGAAGATTATAACTCAGAAGGTTTTATTATTTATAATTTATAAGATATTATTGGAGTTTGAAAATCATTTGGGCCATAATTTTCTGGTAAGATGGGGAAACTGTCTTGGGGTGGTAATTATCTGAGGAAAATTGGAAAAATATTGTCGCAACATCTCTAGCTGTATTTCTACTGGCAAATGTTAAAGGAAGCCATTATAAAATTTTATATCTGTGGTATTTAACACCTGAAAGGATAAGAAATATTTATAAAATAAGAGATGCAAATGGTTGGAGACCTAATAAAATAATTCTAATTTCATGTGCGTTTATTGCTTTAAAATTAATGTCGGAAAGAGACTTAAACAAATTGAAGACATAATCAAGTGTGGGATTCTGTTAAAACCTAAAAACATAGAAGTTTGGAAGCATCAAAGACTGTGAAAACAAATGGCCAATAATTAGATGGTAGTAATAGCGAAGATCTGCATTACTCCTAAACAGCAGATGCCAAACAATCCTACAGTAACTTAACTGTAGAATAAAGCAATGGTATATCACGAAATTAATGAAACAAATGACAAATGCCCATGAAAGATCCCGTTGTTGTGAATGTTATCTTATTGGGAAGCCTGTCTTTCCTATTAAAATGTTCCTTTTAACTTCTTTTTTAATGGAGTCTTTCGCAAAAGCCCATTATGGTGTTATTGAGAATATGTTGTGGCTTTAAAAGAATGTATTTAACAATGCAGAATGAAATAGACGTTTTAAAAACAAAGAAGCACATATGCGAGAGGCTGGCTTGGACTTCTTCGTCGGTTTAAATAAAGATCGTCTTAAAATAATGATGCTTGAAACAATTGGGATCTGGGAAGAAGTTCCCCCCTCTAAAATGCTTACCTCAAAAGGATCGTTATGGTTAAATCTCCTTCTGGAGGACTGAATCTGTGATCAGATTACCTGAACATTGGTTGAATCTGCCTTCCTCTAAGGCTCATTCCGCACATGCAGAATAATGCACTTTCAAACTGCTTTCAGTTCTCTTTGAAGCTGTGCGGAATGGCAAAATCCACTTGCAAACAGTTGTGAAAGTAGTTTGAAAACACATTATTTTGCGTGTGCGGAAGGGGCCTAAGGCAGTGTTTTAAAGATACTCAGTGACATCTCTGGGAATAAGGTTTTTGCAAAAGGAGGACTCACAGACAGACACGAGGCCCCCGACGGAAGGACAGACCGGGCCACCGCAGCCGTTTTTCCCTCACGAAAACATGCGGGGGAGGGAATGTCGAAGTTCCTTTCCTGCCAAGCCACGCTCTGGAGCAGAATCAAACTCCACAATGCTTTTTAAAGCAGCCCTCCCATCATGTGTATGACTTAGGACTACTAACATTCAAGTTGAGCGTGTAAGTACCGATTGGGTACTTACCGTGAAGGGGTCTTCTGCTGGATGACGTGAGGCCGTCTTGTTCGGGTTTTTGCCGCTCTTGGTTCAGGAGGCAGGATCCAACTTTTGGCCACTCCCACTTGCATCGCGACGCCATCTTAGACCCAGTATCTGAGTGCCGGGCGTAGTCTTATGCAGCATGTATGCAACAAAATACCAACAGGAACATAGAAACGACCTAAAAATTCATAACTGGTCAACAAACAACCATGGGAGTGACTATTAACGTAGTAGGCTCTCAGTGAAAAATGTCTAATTTGAAGTGAGGAAAGAGAAATGCATGATGGGGGAGAAAAACAGCAGGGTGGGCCAAGACGGCCTCACGTCATCCAGCAGAAGACCCCTTCACAGTAAGTACCCAATGGGTTGTTCTACTGGATGCCGTGAGGCCGTCTTGTTCAGGACTTCCCGAGCAGTATGCCCCAATAGGGTGGGCTTGTTTATTCCCCCACGATGTGTTCCAGAATGCGTCCCCCAAAGGATGCCTGAACTGCATCAATTGAGGACATCCTATAGTGACGCACGAAAGAGGAGGGGGAGGCCCAGGTGGCCACCCTGCATATCTCCTCCAAGGGTATCTGTTTGAATAAAGCAACTGTGCCGCGTGTAGAGTGAGCAGTGATCTCCTGCGGGATCGGGAGTCTGCTTGCCCTATGGGCTTCCACGATGCATGTCCGGATATTAGCGCTTATGGCGGCCGTGGACATGGCCTCTCCTAGCCTAGGTGGAACGACGTTAACAAAAAGGCTCTCAGTCTTTCTGATTTGTTCAGAACGGATAAGGAAGGCTTTCAGAGAACGTCTGACATCCAGGTGATGCCATACATGTTCCCTGGGGTGTCTTGGGTCCAGACAGAAATTTGGGAGGATGACCTCCTGTCTGATGTGGAACCTGGAATCCACCTTGGGTCTGAAGGTGGGGTCCAGTTTGAGAACTACCTTATCTGGAAAGAATTGACAGGGGTTGGGGTTAGTGGAGAGAGCCTTAATCTCCAAAACCCTTCTGGCCGAGGTGATGGCTATTAGGAATAGCAGCTTCATTCTCAGCCACCTGAGGTGAATGGATTGCACGGGCTCGAAGGGTGACCTAGTGAGCGCATCCAATACGGCGTGCAAACACCATGTTGGGAATCTATGTACCACTGGTGGTTGGGATTTCCCTCTGAGAAATTTTTGTATGTCTGGGTGGACAGTAATGGGAACCCCTCCCACCGGTGGTAGGACCGTAGCTAGAGCCACTAGCTGGCGCCTGAGGGTGACACTCCTAAGTCCGCCCTTGTATCCCTCCTGGAGAAAACTTAGGATAGCGGAAAGCGGTGGTTGTTCGGGGTCCAGGCTCTTACGCCTGCACCATCTAACGAACGCCTTCCAGGACGAGTTGTAGATTTTTATGGTGGACTTCCTATGTGCTGCCAGCATGGTGTTAACTACCTCACAGGAGTAGCCTTTCTCCCTCAGCCTGCGCCCCTGGGATGGGACCCTGGGATAGGAGGTCCGGAGTCACTGGTAGTCGGAAGGGGGGAGCGATGCTCAACTCCTGGATGACCGAGGACCAGGGCCTGCGGGGCCAGTGGGGTGCGACCAGGATCAGCAGCCTCCTCTCCAATTGGACCCGATGTAGGAGTTTGGGGATGGTCCGGAAGGGTGGAAAAGTGTATAGGAGGCCTTTGGGCCAGTCTGCCGTCAGAGCGTTGGTTCCTAGCGCCAGAGGATAGTGACATCTGGAGAAGAAGACTGGGACCTGTCGGTTCTCCTGAGATGCGAAGAGATCTACCGCTGGGTGCCTGAATCTCTCGCTGATGTCCCGAAAGATGATTGGGTTCAGACTCCACTCTGACTCCCTCATCTTGGATCTGCTGAGCCAGTCCGCTTCTATGTTCAGAAGGCCTTTGATGTGTTCTGCTCTTATGGAGGCCAGATTGAGCTCTGCCCACGTGAGGATCTTGAAAGCCTCCCTGTGTAGGGTCGATGACCTGGAGCCGCTCTGGTGGTTCAAGTAACACTTCGCTGAGATGTTGTCCGTGTGGATGATCACATGTGTGTCTCTGGAAGTGCTTTAGGGCCAGAAATATAGCTTTGATCTCGAGCACGTTGGTTTGCAACGACTGCAGTAGGGCCGACCATTGTCCCTGAACATAATGTGGACCGAGCATTGCCCCCCAGCCCGACAGGCTGGTGTCCGTGAATAGGCAACGGGGATCTGGAACTGCGAAGACCTTGCCCGCTGTCAGATGTTCCCGACGAAGCCACCATTTCAGGCTGAACCTCACGGCTGGTGGTAGTCGTATTAGGCGGTCCCTCCTGAGGATGATCTGTCTGGCAAAGGGTCTTAAGAGGGATTGAAGGGGTCTGGCGTGTGCCCTGCCCCACTGAACCATGTCCATGGTGGATAGTAGAAGGCCCAAGAGACTCACCAGCTGTAGAAGGTTGCATTGATTGCATCTGAGGGTCTAAGAGACGGTCTGCAGAATCTTCGTGACCTTGACGTCTGGCACTGACAGCGTGCAATTGATAGTGTTGATCCTGGCCCCCAGGTGTTCCATGATCTGGGCTGGACAAGTTGAGCTCTTCTCCTGATTGACGACGAACCCATGTTCGGCAAGGATCTGTTGTACCAGAATGACATCCTTCACTGCCACATCCCTTGATCTCGAACGGATCAGGATGTCGTCCAAGTATGGGTACAGATGAATGCCTCGGCTCCTGAGGAGGGAAATTGGGGCCACCAACACCTTTGTGAAGACCCTGGGAGCTGTGGCCAGGCCGAAAGGCAACGCTGCAAATTGGAAATGTAGCTGGTTTATGGCGAGCCATAGAAACCGTTGGTGAGCCCTGTGGATTGGAATGTGCAGATATGCTTCTGCTAAGTCCAGAGAGGTAAGGAAGCCCCTGCGTTGGATCATCTCCACGGTGGATCTGAGCAATTCCATCCGGAACTTGAACCTTCTGAGATGACCGTTGATGTGTTTCAAGTTGAGGATAGACCTGACCTCTCCATTCTTTTTGGGGACAATGAAGAAGTGAGAATATGTCCCCTTGAACCGTTGTTCTGGAGGTACAGGTATGATAGCCTTGATGTCTAGGAGATGTTGGACTGCGGCTGTTAACTTGAGGGCCTTGGAAGGGCTGGAACTGACTGTAGATGGAATGAATCGATCCCTTGGCCATAGTTTGAATTCCAAGGAGTAGCCTACGGAGACTATCTCCTTGACCCAGGCGTCTACGTGACCCCCCACCCAACGGGGACTGAAGGCCAGCAGACGACCTCCGATAGGAAGGTCTGTGTAGTCATGCTTTGTTTCTGCCAGACTCCTGGCGAAAACTCTTGCCTGGTTTACTGGCCTGTCTGTAGTCCTGTCTCTGGCGAAAAGAGGATTGTGTGTGCCATGGCTGCCTTCTCCCATCCCTACCGGTGCGAAAGGATGGTCTGTAAGACCGAAAGGACTGCCTAGGTGCAAATTTGGATTTGTCCACCCAGACAGATCGGGGCATGGACTTTTTGTTATCCTTTGTCTCAACCCAAATGCGGTCCAGTTCGGAGCCGAACAGAATGCCCGCCTCGAAATCAAAACTGGACACTACCATCTTAGAATGAGTGTCCGCCTGCCAAGGCTTAAGCCAAAGGAGGCGACGGACCACTGAAGCGGTAGCCATGGTGCGTGAGGAGGTTAGGAACGCATCCAGGGTAGCATCTGCCAGGAAGGATGTAGCCAGGAGCACACGCTCCACTCCCTCCCTGATCCCTTGGTCTTCGGGTGGAATGCGCTCAAGTAGGCGATTGAGCCACACAATGGCGGCTCTGGAGACAGTGGCTGCCGGTGCCAGGATCTTGGAGGACATGGCCATGCCCCCGTGCACCCTGTGCAAAAGATGATCCGCCTTTTTGTCCAGGGGATCCTTAATAAATCCCTCCGCATCTCTGTAGACCACGCCCCCCGACTGTAGGGCTGAGACAGGCCCATCCATTAATGGGGTCTTGGTAAAGGAAGATAAATGGGGAGGGGTCAAGTAGGTTTTCTTGAACACTGAGGGGAAACCTTTGTTGGAGGCTGGGGTTGCCCACTCCTTCTTGTATTTTCTCTCAAACAACTCAGGGAGTGGGGAAAAATTTTCTCCTTCATCTTCTTTGGGAAAAATGGAAGCTAGGCCCTTTGGGCATCCCTTGATGGCTTTGGCTTTTTTCTCTGATGGGCCTTCCGCATCAGCGGGGTCGTGCAGCTCCAGGGCTGCTATAGTTTTAGAAAGGAGATAGGGCACATCCTCCACTTTAAAAAGCCTATGGGACTGCTCATTAGGCCTTGCAGTAGGGGCTTCTGTGTCTGAGAAATGATCAGAGTCAGCCAGTTCTCCCTCACTGATGAAGCTACTGTCTGAATTGGGAGATAAATCATGCCAGAGCCTGTCCCTCCTCGCCCTGCGTGGCGACCGTGACCTGTCCCTGGGGACTAGTGAGCCTTCTGAGGTGGGAAGGGACCCAGGGAACCTGTAGCGTCCCACCTCCTCCCTGATGGAATCTTTCATAATGGCTATAAGCCTGTCTGGGGTGAAATTGGCCCACTCAATGCCTGGACGGCCCGAGGGCATGGCTGAAACCGCCTCCCCCTTGCCTACGCGCCAACACCGATGTGGTCAGCACTCCTTCGTCTTCAGATGCGCGCCGGGGCAGGGCGGGCTGCTGAGGAGCGCTGTCGGTGGCTGCGCGAGCTCCGGGCTCCATCCGCTCCTCCATTCTCTGTGCGCTCGAGCGGCTGCGGCGGCCTGGGCAAGGCTCTGCCGAGGAGGACCGTCTGGCTCCCATTTGTCTGTGTGGGAGCTCCCTCGACGGGGACCACCGGCCAAGCTCTCGGCTGCGCTGGGTCCCTGCGCTCTCTCCCTCTCTCCCAGCCCGTCGGCTGTACGAGGAGGAGTTGGCGCTCTTCATTGCCGCCCGCGTATTCTCGGCGGCTGATCTAGTGAAGAGCTGTCTGGGCGGAGAGAAGGGTGCGGATCGGCTGATTCCGTCAGCCATGATGGTGGAATCTTTTTTGGCGGGAAGTAGGGCCTCACCACAAAAAACACCCTTTCAACCGCACAGAGACAAAACGGAGAACTGGGGAGGTGGGAAGGCAAAAAATACAACGAAAGGAACACAAAAACACCTGAAAACAATCACAAACGCTCACAAACACTCAAAATCAGTAAGGAGCCTACTGAGGAACCTGCTCTCCCTTAGCAAGGCACTCAGATACTGGGTCTAAGATGGCGTCGCGATGCAAATGGGAGTGGCCAAAAGTTGGATCCTGCCTCCTGAACCAAGAGCGGCGAAAACCCAAACAAGACGGCCTCATGGCATCCAGTAGAACTCCTGAAATCATAACTGATCTCCAGGTGACAGGAAGCAGCTCCCCTGGAGGCAGAGGCGGAGCGAGGGGGAACTGGGCCCGGGGCACATGCGTGCCCTGCGCCCCTGCCACACCCCTCCATGCCCCCTCCATATCCCGGCCACGCCCCCGCACCAGCGCGCATCTGGGGTATCGCATCCTCCCCCCTGTCCCCTTGGCGCTACGCCACTGTCTGGAGGAAATGGCTGCTGTAAAGGGTGGACTCAGGGTTGCTAGCCAGTGGCGTAGCTAGGGGGCAGCGGTAGTCCATGAACATCTGGAGTGCCATCGGTTCACCACCACGGTCCTAGAGCTCAGCCACCAAAGTGATTATTTTCTCCATGTGAACTGGCCTCTGTCACCTGAGCTCTGCTGCAAGAGCCACTACCTAGAGTTGTTGGCAACCCTATTTTTGAGATGTATGGCTCTGGGAGATAAGCTGTCATTCCAAGAGAGGCTAGCAACTTGTTCCAGGTTGGTAGCTGTTTTAGGCTGATTCCCCACTGCAGAGTCGACTAGATTCGACCCGGTTCCCTGAAGAGGAACTGACCTAGGTCGACTCCATTGTTACTCCCCACAGCAGCCGAGTTCGTCCCACCAGAGCTGAGCTCAGAGGGCGGGATCACCTCAGCGCCTCTTCTGCTCTTTGTTCCCGATTGGCTGTTGTGTTACCATGGGAACGTGAACGTGCGTCCTTTTTTTTTTTTTTACATAACGGCAACATAGCCACAAATCAGTGCTCTATGTAGCTTAAAGCAGCGTGTAAACGTGTGCTGTTTATATGTATGGCCATCGCTTCATATACAAGAAGAATTTTTTTTAAAAAGGGCACGCTTTTCCCCGCCACGAGTCTTTCGTTCTGAGCATGCCCAAAACACTGAACTGTGATTGGTTGACCGGAGGGAACAGTTGCTCGATGATTCCCCACTTTACCGGCTTCAACCTGAGTTCGACCTAGGTTCGCTGAAAAAGTTGTACCTCCCTGATGGAGTTGGAATTTGACAGTTTGAGGGGGTGAAGCTGGGCCGGAACCATGTTGAACTCAGCGGCTGTGGGGAATACCTAAGTCAAACCTAGGTTGAACCTAGGTCAGGGGTAGGGAACCTTTAGCACTCAAAGAGCCATTTGGACCCATTTTCCACGGGAAAAGAAAACACTTGGAGCCACAAATAATTTTTGACATTTAAAATAAAGATAATACTGTATATATTGGGGATTTTTACCTTTTACTCTACTCATTCTGAGAAGCGCATGGATGCGCCCACCTTGCTGCCTGCAGGGCGGGCAAGGATGGGGCCAGCGGCTTGGCCTTGCCGGCTGCTGGGAAAGCGCCCGCCCCGCTCAAACGGGGTGGGCGAGAGGGGAAGCCCGCGGCACTGCTCAGCCGGCCACGGGCAATTGGTGCGCCTGCCCTGCTGCCTGCAGGGTGGACAAGGATGAAGCCGGCGGCTCGGCCTCACCGTCCGCTGGGAAAGCGCCCGCCCCACTCCAACGGGGCGGGCGAGAGGGGAAGCCTGCAGCGCGGTGCGGCCGTCCGCCCGCAGGCAGTTAGTGCGCCTGCCCTGCTGCCTGCAGGGCAGGCAAGGATGAAGCCGGCAGCTCGGCTTGTGGAGCCGCAGTGCAAGGGCAGAAGAGCCGCATGCGGCTCTCGAGCCGCAGGTTCCCTACCCCTGAACTAGGTCGACTCTGCCAGTGGGGAATCGACCATAGTCAGCGGCACCAAAAGCAACAGACAGCGATTCCGGATTGTGTCGCCGTTTATTGTAAAGGCTGGTCTCTATTTCTTTAAAAAAAGCCCTCAAAAGAAAAGATATGGCGTACAGCACCCCCCACCTCACCCACAGAAATTCGGCGCACATCATTTCTAGCCCAGCACAGCGTGAATGCTTTTGTTCCTGAATGAATTAAATATGAATGTTGTTAATGTTTAATATTGTATATGATTTCAAATTCATTCTATTTAGGAAGAAAAGGGGGGGGGGGTGTCATGAAAATCAAACTAACAACAGGGTGTCATGGCTCCAAAAAGCCCGGGAATTATTGACTAGGGTGGAATGCTCCTACTTAAAGGCTAACAAATTTATTGTAGCAGAAGACTTCAGAGGTCATTGCCCCTGGTTAAATGAGCAAAGTGCTTACCAAGTGGGTAGGTATGAATGTACTATAAGAAGAAAAGGATTTTTTGTTAGTTAACCCAGCATTAAATGGCGGTAGTGGACTTTCCAAGCTGTGTAGCTGTGGCCTGGTAGTTTTTGCTCCTCATATTTCACCCACAACTGTGGCTGGCATCTTCAGAGATATCTCACAGCGAGATGTGTTTCTCTCTGTAGCACAGTGTGGAGAGATTGTATGGTGGGGTATATATATTTTTGTCCACCTCGTGGAAGGATGGGGGGAAAACTCATTTTCATGTGTCTGAGTGAAGTGCATTTACAGTCGCGTTGACAATCACATTCACAACTTCATTCGTGTTTGCAACAGTATTAGCATATGTCTGGGTCGGGGGTCTGCAACCTGCGGCTCTCCAGATATTCATAGACTACAATTCCCATCCATTGGCCATGCTGGCAGGGGCTGATGGGAATTGTAGTCCATGAACATCTGGAGAGCCGCAGGTTGCAGACCCCTGGTCTGGGTGGAATTCGTTTGCAGTTGCCTTTGAATGTCTAGTTTTTGGTTTGGGTGGGGTTTTTTTAGTACTGGTAGCCAGACCCTCTTCCTTTTTGTTGAAACTTTCCCGGTGTTTGTAAATTTCAGTGGTTTCCCTGTGAAGTCTGACATAGTAGCTGTTGGAGTTATCAAGAACTTCTGAATCCTCAAATAAGATCTTATGTCCAGCTTGGTTTAGAGCAGTGGTGGCGAACCTATGGCACGGGTGTCAGAGGTGGCACTCAGAGCCCTCTTTGTGGGCACGCGCAAACAGAACCCACCCCCCCCCCCTGACTGGCCTGGGCCGTTGGGCTCAATTATTAGCATTAAACCTAAGACCTACTTTTGGGGAAGCAGTGTAGGAAACCCTGTTAAGCGCTGTTAAACCCCACTGATTTTCATGCAAAGAATTAAAACACAATCCTTTCCCTGGGAGTAAGCTCGGTTGCTGGCAATGGGGCTTGCTTCTGAGTAAACCCTCCTAGGGTTGTGATTCACCTGTTGGAAGAGTTGCACAGTTGCTTCAAAGCCAAGCCACCGACTACCACCAAGCTTACTCCCGAGTAACGCACGCCTCGGAGCCAACCGTTTTTTTCTAAACTAAAACCTCAGTATTCAGGTTAAGTTGCCGTGTTGGCACTTTGCGATAAATAAGTGGGTTTTGGGTTGCAGTTTGGGCACTCGGCCTCAAAAAGGTTCGCTATCACTGGTTTAGAGCATGTTCAGCTACTGCTGATTTCTCAGGCTGGATTAGTCGGCAGTGCCTTTCATGTTCTTTAATTCTTGTCAAGATGCTGTGTTTTTGAGATATCAAAGCTAAGGCTGGACAGGTAATGGTGAGTGTGTCACTGTACTATAAGGTTAGGAATGGATGCTCATCGCCAAGTGAATATGCACTCCTGCCGACATGGATGTGACCAATTTCTTCTAGTTGGGTAGAACATGCAGAATTGTGTCAGTAAACATTTGAGAAGGGAAACGGTCTCTCTTGGGTGACAGCTCTCCACTCCTGCACATGAAGCCTGCTCAGTAAACTTGGGCCAGTCACAGTTCTCTCAGAAGTCTCTCAGACCACACGGAGACAGTCAATGGCAAACCAACCCCAAGCATCTCTTGTTTTGAAAACCTTACGGGGGTCATCATCAGCAGGCTGTAGCTTGATGGGACTTTGTACGCACACCGACACACTTTGTACGCACAGACACACCAATCCTGTTTCTAGTCCACCTTTCTCACTGATACGCAGGGCAGATCACGCAGTGTAAGTCAAATACAATTGTTACGATTAATTATTATTATTACATTAAATTTCTAGACCGCCCCCTCCCCTTTTCGGTTTACAGTACCATAGGGTTTGGAGTGCAGAAATCTGAAATAGGGTTTGGAGTGCGGAAATCTGAAAACGGAGAGAACTGAAACAAAGTATAAGCATGCACACATTTTAAGCATTTAAAATGGTGTGGAAACTACCTAATCCGAAACACACAGTGATAAGTAGCAATACAATAGTATAGGCCTCAGTTTCTACCTTTTCACCAATGCAACTGTTTGAACCATTTGATTACAATCCAGTCTTGTTTACCTGTGCAAAAAAGCCCTCTTGAATAATTCTGCTTTGGGTGCTGTGTGGTTTCCAGGCTGTATGGCCGTGTTCTAGCAGCATTCTCTCCTGACGTTTCGCCTGCATCTGTGGCTGGCATCTTCAGAGGATCCTCTGAAGATGCCAGCCACAGATGCAGGAGAAACGTCAGGAGAGAATGCTGCTAGAACACGGCCATACAGCCCGGAAACCACACAGCACCCAAGTGATTCCGGCCGTGAAAGCCTTCGGCAATAAATTCTGCTCTGCTCTCACTGATGCTGTGAATGCAAAGGTGTTTCCGGTAACAATAGAGAATCTCCGCCGGAATGTCTCTATGCTTTCTCCTTGTACCTGTCATTCCCTCACTTGCTCGTGGTTGGAGAGTTTTCGCTGGTTTTTTTTTTTAAGTAGTGGGGCCATCAAATGGGGCCATTAAAGTAAATGCCATCAAGTCACACTTGACGCATGTCAATTCCAGTGAGGGGCTTTCAGGGCAAGTGAGACGCAGAGGTAATTTGCCATCCCCCTTTTTCTGCAGAGTCTTACTCGGTGGTCTTCCTTCTAAGTTCCAACACTTCCAAAATCTGACAAGATGAGGCTACACCCTGCCGCTATCCTTTCAGAAATCCATACCTTCTCATCCACTCGCTCTCCCCAGACCCTCTCTAGGTATGATATTTGTGGAAAGACTGCATCTAGGCAGGTTTTGGAAACTACAGAGCAGAGCAAGAGAAACCTCGGAGGTGGACAAACACCTGACTAGCTGTAGGTTTTTTGGAAGGAGGGGCTAGGACAAGAGCTCTGTGTGGAAGCGACCCTTGAGGTTAAATTACTGTAGCATGTTTTGCACACGGTTGTCCTTGGAATTATCTCACAAAGGCCCAGGAGTAAAAAAAAAACCCACAGCTGCCTGCCTACCAACAAGTGATTACAACCACAATTTTTGAACTATTCCTTTGGTTACCTGTCTACTCCTGGCCTTGGTCACAGGAGGGTTTTTGAAGCTTTTTTTAAAAATGGGCAACTGTTAAATTGCTGTAGCTCAGTAATATTCTAATGATCTGCTACCATGACCTACTAGCTCCTCCAAATACACTTGGATTTTCTTTTTTTAAAGAACATAAGAACAAGCCATCTGGATCAGACCAGAGTCCATCTAGTCCAGCTCTCTGATACTCGCAGTGGCCCACCAGGTGCCATTGGGAGCTCACCTGCAGGATGTGAAAGCAATGGCCTTCTGCAGCTGTTGCTCCCGAGCACCTGGACTGTTAAGGCATTTGCAATCTCAGATCAAAGAGGATCAAGATTGGTCGCCATAGATCGACTTCTCCTCTCCATCAATCTGTCCAAGCCGCTTTTAAAGCTATCCAGGTTAGCGGCCATCACCACCTCCTGTGGCAGCATATTCCAAACACCAATCACACGTTGCGTGAAGAAATGTTTCCTTTTATTAGTCCTAATTCTTCCCCCCAGCATTTTCAATGGATGCTCCCTGGTTCTAGTATTGTGAGAAAGAGAGAACAATTTCTCTCTGTCAACATGTTCTACCCCATGCATAATTTTATAGACTTCAATCATATCCCCCCTTAAACGTCTCCTCTCCAAACTAAAGAGTCCCAAACGCTGCAGCCTCTCCTCATAAGGAAGGTGCTCCAGTCCCTCAATCATCCTCGTTGCCCTTCTCTGCACTTTTTCTATCTCTTCAATATCCTTTTTGAGATGTGGCGACCAGAACTGAACACAGTACTCCAAGTGCGGTCGCACCACTGCTTTATAAAAGGGCATGACAATCTTTGCAGTTTTATTCTCAACTCCTTTCCTAATTATCCCCAGCATAGAGTTTGCCTTTTTCACAGCTGCTAGCAGTTTCTGTTGTAGCATAAGAGATCACCTTTCCCCTTATATCTCCACAATGAAAAGGGGTTAGAGGTGGTTTTTTTTAAAAAATAACTGTAGCTTTTTGGCAAACTAGCAATTGGAATTTGTTAAAAGCCGCAAAAACGACCTCCAGTGGATTGGGGATATTGAATGGAGAGACTGACCTTCAATTGTGTGTACCTTTCCATCTACATGATGTGCAAAAGAACTTTGAATGCTGTTTCTCCAAAAAGATTGTATTGCACCAGGATTGGGAAAAAGTGCATCAAAATAGAAAAGCAGACAGTTAAGGGTTGGTGCTGTGTGGATTCCATCCCCCCAAAAACCCTACCACAGTTTGGTAGCTCCCACACAGAGGTTTTGATGTGGTTTGGCAACTAAAACAGTTTTTATTCATCAGAAAGAAGCATAACTGGCGGATTATGAACCAGCCTATCGAACAAGTCTCTTTGTACAAATACCTGGGGTTAATCTCCCAGACATTTCTTTCCTGGTAGACTCAATTAAAAGAAAAGATCTCCATAGCAAAACGTACTGTAAACATACTTATAAAGGTTTTTTTTTAATGGCAAAGGAAGTAAATGGAATCTTTCGGTCATTAAAGTGTTTCAAAGCAAAGTCCTCTCCCAGGAGCAGTTGGAAGATCAAGTCAGTAGAAAAATTAGAAATTATTCAAAGTATATTCCTAAGAAGAAACTTAGGTTTGCCGCCATCTACCCCGCTCCCCTACTCTATTTGAAAGTGGACTTACCAGCTATCCCTACTAGGGTATTCCTGAGGAGCAGCAGTGGCGTAGGAGGTTAAGAGCTCGTGTATCTAATCTGGAGGAACCGGGTTTGATTCCCAGCTCTGCCGCCTGAGCTGTGGAGGCTTATCTGGGGAATTCAGATTAGCCTGTACACTCCCACACACGCCAGCTGGGTGACCTTGGGTTAGATCAGGGGTAGGGAACCTTTAACACTCAAAGAGCCATTTGGATCTGTTTTCCACGGGAAAAGAAAACACTTGGAGCCGCAAATAATTTTTGACATTTAAAATTAAGATAACACTATATATATATGGTTTTTTTTAACCTTTTACTCCATTCTGAGAAGCACATGGATGCGCCCACCCTGCTGCCTGCAGGGCGGGCAAGGATGAAGCAGGCGGCTTGGCCTCGCTGGCCGCCAGGAAAGCGCCCACCCTGCTCCAACGGGGCGGGCGAGAGGGGAAGCCCGCGGCGCGGCCCAGCCGACCGTGGGCAGTTGGTGCGCCCGCCCTGCTGCCTGCAGGGCGGGCAAGGATGGGGCCAGCGGCTCAGCTCGTGGAGCCACAGTGCAAGGGCAGAAGAGCCACATGCGGCTCTCGAGCCGCAGGTTCCCTACCCCTGGGTTAGATCTTCTTCGGAGATCTCTCAGCCCCACCTACCTCACAGGGTGTTTGAGGGGGGAAGGGCAAGGAGATTGTAAGCCCCTTTGAGTCTCCTGCGGTAGAGAAAGGGGGGATATAAATCCAAACTCTTCTTCTTCTACTACTTCTTCTTCTACTATAAAAGGCTATCAAATTTAAATAATGACCACTTGGTAAGTCTGAGCCATCAATTCCAGGAGAGATTAAACATCTGGGGAAGTCAAATTCATTCTTTACTTGAACAACATGAAATACCTCCCTTGGAGAGCATTATATCTATTGGGTTTAGTGGGAGGGGGGTGGGTTTGTTGCCATCTGTTTTTATGTGTTTTATCCAATATGGACCTTTTACTGAATTGTTTATATTGATGTTATACTGCTGGTCCTCATTGTAAGCCACACTGAACCAGAGGTGGGATCCAGCAGGTTCTCACCAGTTCCCGAGAGGGGGTTACTAATTATTTGTGTGTGCCGAGAGGGGGTTACTAATTGGGTCCGCTTTTCCACCTCCACGCCCTCACCTCCCCAAGGGGCACCCTGCCTTTGAACGTGAAGGTTCCATATAGCAATTGCGACTAATAATGTAACTCCCTGAACTGGGTTAATCCCTTTCAGGTACTGCAATTCATTGATTCTCAGCCTTTCGTGCCTTTTATCTCACCAGTCGCTATCAAAGGACCTGTGTGTTTCACCATTGCTGTGTTCAGATTTGGGAGTTGGGGCATTTTCTATAATGTGATGATGATTTAGAAATGACCTGGTGCAAAAAATTTTTTTGGGGTAGTGGTGGGGTGGCTGCCCATTGGGGGGGGCATCCAACTCAGGTTTTGCCCAGGGCTCAGGTTTGCCTAGGTACGCCTCTGCCCCCTTTGCTGAGGGGGGGGCTGGCGAGGGAACCTGTTACTAACATTTTTGGATCCCACCACTGCACTGAACCCTTCGGGGGAGAGCAGATTATAAATACAAACAAACAAATATATATGTGACTGGGTATTCATTAAGGATGCTTTACAAGATAAAGCCCAAACTGCCAGGATGAATTATGCCCCCTGGCTTCCTAAGGTTAAAAAGGACAAATGTCTAGACTCTACCAGGGGCCTGCAACCTGTGGCTCTCCAGGTATCCATGGACTACAATTCCCATCAGCCCTGCCACTGGGCCATGCTGGCAGGGGCTGATGGGAACTGTAGTCCATGAACATCTGGAGAGCCACAGGTTGCAGACCCCGGCTAGCCCAATACACTTAAAGAGCCCCATTGAAGGATTGCATTTACAAGCTTAAGATTTCAAACTTTTAGGTCAGCATACTTACAAGGGAGACTTGACAAACGCCCAAAGGAGTCTAGGTTATGCAAATGTGGCTCAAAGCAGGTAGAAGCTCATAATGGAGTCAAGGTGCAGGAAAAGAGATTCCACCTAAACATCAGGAAGAACTTCCTGACCCTCAGTGCTGTTCGACAGTGGAATGCGCTGCTTTGGAGAGTGGTGGAGTCTCCTTCTTTGGAAGTTTTTAAACAGAAGCTGGATTAACATATTATCAGGAGTTCTTTAGTTGTGTGTTCCTGCATTGTAGGGGGTTGGACTTGATGGCCCTTGTGGTCTCCTCCAACTCTATGATTCTATACATTATATTCTATATTTATTTATTTATTTATTTATTTTTCGACTTGATATACCGCCCCATCCCCAGAGGGCTCTGGGCGGTGAACAACACAGTGTACATAAAATCATTAAAACATAATTATCATAAGTATCAATTAAAAACAGCGATTACTTCCTAACCTTGGCATCCCACAAAAGTCAGTGCTTACCATAACTAAATCATATACGCCGCAAACATCGACACAACATCGTAAGAAATTTGACATGTAATGAAGATGTCTCTCAGGATGTCTCATATAATGTTGCAACCTTTATTTTCTTCGCTGCTAGGATTAGGGAAAAATTAATTGATGCACTAGCTAGAAGAGCTAAATGGTAGATATGCCTGTTATGTAGGATTTTAATATTTCTATTCCGGAACCGGAGAAGTTTTATACTGCTGATTTCGGTTATGAATGGTTTTAGTGTGTCTTTGGATTCTTAGATTGTATGTTTTATGTACACACGTGCCGGGCCCGTGGCCATCAAAAAACGTGTTGTTGTTCAATTAAAAAACAAACCAGTTTTTATTTTGCAAATCCACTTCTGAGGTCCTCCACATCTTAAACTACAGTCTCCTTCTCAACCACTAGGGGGAAACCTGGTACAAACTTCATATCTCCTAACAAACCAGAGTCCACACCAAATTTAGTTGCACGGGTCGGGAGTAGCAGTCATGTTCAGTGAGCATAGCTGGGGGAAAGACTAGGGCGAGGCTACGCCAGCAGCACAGTCAAGAGGTTCCTTTTTAATGCGAATGCCACTGCGAGCATTATTATCGTCGCAATGGGCGTGCTCCAGCTGGCGCCTGAGTTTTGCAACTGGAGCCGATGCCATTATGTTAAAATTTTTCCGGAGTCATAGGTTCTACCCTCCTGCGGTTTTACTGGAAAACATTTAGTGTAGGAGCTAATGAAGGCGCTGACTCTGGCGTTTGCATCAGATCAGCCCGGGAGCTTTTCGCCGAGCCATTACAGAAATTACAGTGGAGAAAGTCGAGTTTACTGGCACGGAACGTGCTTGGTTGGAGTTATCCTTCTGGCCTTTGATCTCCGCCGACTGTTGACATCCTTAAAAGGAGCCATCCCGGACGGTGTCCTGGAAGGTAGCGAAACACCTGCCGAAGAACCCAGTGTGGGAAGGCTGGGTGTCTGTCCGAGAAAGGGTTTGCAAAGAAGCCCTGTGGTGAGAATTGTTGCTAGGAGGAAACAGGAACAGACGCAAGGCGCCCCCTCCCCTTTCCCCAAGAACAAGTGACATTCTTAACATCTTCAGGAATTCACCTGTGTTAAAAAAAATAATTATAATCGTTGGCTGCTGGTAGAAAGTGCTGGCAAGTCCCGTGCAATTTAAGCGATGAGCAGAGTGGGTTTGCCTTGCTTGCTTCTGCACGGCAACCCTAGCCTTTGTATTTGTCGAAGGCTTTCACGGCCGGAATCACTAGGGTGCTGTGTGGTTTCCAGGCTGTATGGCCGTGTTCTGGTAGCATTCTCTCCTGGCGCTTTGCCTGCATCTGTGGCTGGCATCTTCAGAGGCTCTGACGCAGGGGTGGGATCCAGCAGGTTCCCACAGGTTCCCGAGAGTAGGTTATTAATTATTTGTGTGTGCTGAGAGGGGGTTACTAATGGGTGATTTTGCCACCTGATTTTTGCCTTAGTGCGGAAACACATCTGGTTCACCAGATAAGCCTTTGCCATTTAGGTGGAGGAGTGGGGAATCAAACCCGGTTCTCCAGATTAGAACCCACCTGCTCTTAACCACTGCACCACGCTGATGTATGTATGTATGTATGTATGTATGTATGTATGTATGTATGTATGTATGTATGTATCAGAGGTGGGATCCAGCAGGTTCTCACAGGTTCCCGAGAGTAGGTTACTAATTATTTGGGTGTGCCGAGAGGGGGTTACTAATGGGTGATTTTGCCACGTGATTTTTGCCTTAGTGCGGAAACACATCTGGTTCACTCAGGTGGAGGAGTGGGTAATCAAACCCGGTTCTCCAGATTAGAACCTAGCTGCTCTTAACCACTGCACGACGCTGATGTATGTATGTATGTATGTATGTATGTATGTATGTATGTATGTATGTATGTATGTATGTATGTATGTATCAGAGGTGGGATCCAGCAGGTTCTCACAGGCTCCCGAGAGTAGGTTACTCATTATTTGTGTGTGCCGAGAGGGGGTTACTAATGGGTGATTTTGCCATGTGATTTTTGCCTTAGTTACGCCCCTCCTCTCAGCAGTAGCACGCAGAACTTGAAGCAGTCTAGTAGAAGGTGCACTGCCGTGTGTGGCAGCCTGTGCCTGCGTGCATTCATTTCCCACCCAAGGACCGGTGCAGCGGCTGCGTCCTTGCCACAGCCCCACCCAGGAGATATACCGCCCATGGCAGATTCCCGGCCCCATTACATTAGCTCCTTTGGTTTAATCCCACAACCATGGGAACCTGTGCTGGGGTGTTTGGATCCCACCACTGATCTGACGGTAGTAAAGCAAGTGGAGTATATATACCTGTGGAATGTCCAGGGTGGGAGAAAGAACCATTTACCTGTGAACAAATGTAAGGGGTGCAGTTAGAAAGCTTGATTTGCATGTGTTGGGTGGGATCCACCCATTTAGCATGTGAGTAACGATGAAGATAGCATAATCAATTAGCGATTTCCTTGTGGGAGTCTGTTATGGACCCCCAGGCCAAACTCCAGAGTTGGATAATGCCTTCCTGGAATAGATGACCAAACTTTCAGAAAGGAGAGAAGCAGCAGTAATGGGAAATTTCAATTATCCTGATATTTGTTGGGAGTCAAATTCTGCAGGGGTCTGCAACCTGCTGTTCTCCAGATGTTCATGGACTACAAATCCCATCATCCCCCCCCTCTTTGTTTGCTCTTATAGAAGAGGCCGAACAGGTATTGAGAATCTGAAACTCGGTTTGCGATGGCATGCAAATTGAATCTTCACAATGGCTTGAAACCCAATATTGAATAATATAGATGGCTGGCCTTTTACGTTTTGGCGCGGCCTTAACCCAGGAAAAGAAAAGCCGTTAAACTACAGGAGTAAGGAAAAAAAATATTACAGCCTACAACAATCGTAAGTGCATATGGGAGGGTTCCCTGGGTTTTTGTTAATTATATGAAAATGAAAGGATGAGACAGAGTTTTATATCTGTTGCTTCCATTATTTGTACACACATTTCAGATTGAAGCTTGATAAAGGACTGCCGAAGTAAAACTTTAAATAAAACATAGCCCATACTTGACGGTCTACTTCGCCTGTGGAATTGTTTTTGAACTTTGGGCTTGGAATTATCATTTGTGATGGCGAGATGTTAATGAAATGATGCTGCACTTAGCCAAGACGAGCAGTAGGCGTATTACGGAGGGTTAAGAGGCTACCGTGTATCTAATCTATGGAGAGGAACCGGGTTTGATTCCCCGCTCTACTGCCCTGAGCGGTGGAGGCTTATCACAGAGATTCCAAGTTAAGCCTGTGCACTCCCACACATGGCTTCTAGGTGACCTTGGGCTAGTCACGAAGCTCTTCACAGGCTCTGTGGCCCCACCCACCTCACAGGGTGTTTACATTTGCTTGAGGGGGGAAGGGCAAAGAGATTAATGAAGCTTGCTTGAGTCTCTCCTGCAGGAGAGAAAGGGGGAGGTCCTCATAAATCCAAGCGCTTCTTCTTCTTCTTGCCAAGTGATGAGTTGGAGTCACGCGTGGGTGTAATCTTGCGGGCGTTTACTGTTGTACACCTGCGCGGTGCGATTTTACCTGTTGGCCATGCTGGCAGGGGCTGATGGGATTTGTAGTCCAGGAACATCTGGAGAGCCGCAGGTTGCAGACCCCTGTTCCAGGCAGTAGCTGAAGCTGAGAGGTCAGCTCACCTGCCTGGAAATGCAGGTGGACCCTACCAGACAGCCCCATTGTAGGTCATTGAGGAAAATCACCTGCAGGGGGATGCAGATAAGCTTGGGCTGCCGAATGGCGGCCCCTAGAAAAACACTGCTGCAGCTTTTGCGGATACAGCATTGCACGACCTGTGTCCCATTATCACTGAAACAAAGTTCCAAAACGGTACATTTATGGTGGGGGAGATCATCGGGCCCTAGCAAAGAGAAAAGGGGGATATAAATCCAAACTCTTCTTCTTCCTCCCCAGACCTTCCCCTCATCCGGATTCATCCTCAAATCTCCAGAAACTTCTCAGTTCAACCCCAGCTGCCGATCTTTCAGTGTACTTCCGTTTGTCACTTTTTAAAATTTTTTTACCTGTACTAATGATGCCTGGAAACTTCATTTTGCTGGGCACGGATAGAAAATAATGTATTCACAAGGGCATGCGACAGGTCACTTAAACACACACACGCACACACACACACACAGACACGGACTTGTTTAGCATAAGTACACAATCCCTGAACTATGAAACAAAAGAAGGCAGAGTGGCATTTTGGCAGGTCCGAGCAAGCGCCTTGCAAATATGAATGGCATCTAATGAATGCAACCATTCACGGGGAAATCAACAGCGAAAAAGGCCCAAATTTGCCTCGGGCGCGCCCCCCCCTTTTCCTAAAAAGCCTTTTGGAGAGGCTGCTGCCTATACATATATTAAATAAATGCACATTTTTGTAACAGGATAGGAGTCGTTATTTTATTTAAAAACAAGCATTCGCATTTCCAGTTAATAGCTAAGCAAAACCCAACGCTTGCATGAAAAGCAAGTTAACTGGAGAAGGAATATTATTATTCCTCGTAATGCAACCGCCAGCGCCGGGTTCCCAATCTCCAGTTGCAGCCTGGAAGTCCGCGCGAATTCGGTACGTTCTCCAGGTTGTACCGAGGATCCATTCTTCTACTCTAAATCAATTGGCCATGCCAGCAAGGGCTGATGGGAATTGTAGTCCATGAACATCTGAAGCACCAGAGTTGGACGCTCCTGATCCAGAGAAAATGGCTCCTGTGCAGTCTGGCCTATGTGGCATCATCACCTGCCCAAACCCTGCCCACCCCCGAATCTCCAGGAATTAGCCAACTGGACGTTGGCAACCGTATCTGGCCCAGAGCCCCTAGAGGATGGGGCGGTATAAAAGTTTAAAAAATAAAATAAAAAAATAAATAAATTTATTTTCTCAGTATAGAATCGATCAGTATAGAATCGATCAAGCTTTCCTCAAGCTACCTCCCCAGAGTCCAGGGTGGGGCATTTTCGCAAAGTAAAAACAGTACCGTAGAATGCCAATGTCAGAATTATTGGTAAGAAGAAGAAGAAAAGTTTGGATTTATATCCCCCCTTTGGCAGGGGACTCAAAGGGACTGTCTTGATCCTTGGCGCTTGCCCTCTGCTTCTGTTGCCCTGGGAGGTGGGTGGGGCTGAGAGAGCTCTGGGAAGCTGGGCCTGGCCTAGGGTCTGGCTGGGTGTGTGTGTGGGAGTGCACAGGCTAATCTGAATTCCCCAGAGAAGCCTCTCAAGGCTCTCAGTGACGGGAGAGCTGGGAATCAGAGCGGGACAGATTAGATGCCTGCAGGCTCATGCCAAGCCTCTCATGCCACTGCTGCTCCCTGGGGTGGGAGGGTACACAGAGAGCTGTCATTCAGTCCGTCTAAGATGCTGACTGACCCAGCTCTGCGGGATGGATTGGCCTTTGAGAGAAATGCATCAGGAGAAGTCTGAGTGGGCCAGAGCCCAGTAAGGTCTGAATGGTCTTGTGGCCAATGGTGGCTTCAGGGTGAGGAAGCGTGCACAGACCAAGATCTCCGTTGTGCACGGGGCTGTGGGATTAAAACTCTAGTCATCGCTTCTTTCCCTCCTTCACTGGGGTGGTGGATCCAGGCAGAGGTGGGATCCCAACTGGGTCTCATAGTTTCCCAAGGAGTAAGTTACCCCAATTATTTGTGTGTGCAGGAAGGGGGACCCACTAACTTCCAGGTCAAGCTTTTCCGTCTCCACGCCCTTGCCTCCCTGAGGGCATCCTGCCTTTGAACATGAAAGGACTCCACATGCCATGAGTACAGCCTAATGTGTCCCTCCACGAGACTGGGTGAATCCCTTTCAGGTACTGCAATTCATGGATTCTCAGCCTTTCGTACCTTTTATCTCACCAGTCTCTGTCAAAGAACCTGGGTGATTTCACCATTGCTTTCATATTTCGAATTTGCTGGGAGTTGGGGAATCCCATTTCCATAATGTGATAATGGGTTTGACAGTACAGAATTTTAAAAAATGGGAGGGTGTGAAGTGGTGAAATTTAAAACACTTGAAACTCCTGGTTTTGCCCAGGGCTCAGGTTTGCCTAGGTACGCCTCTGCCCCCTTTGCTGAGGGGGGGCTGGCGAGGGAACCTGTTACTAAAATTTTTGGATCCCAGCACTGGATCCAGGTCCTGTTTTCCTCTACTAGTCTGCCCCTGGTCAATTCTGACTCATGGGGAGACATCACATCACAATGTTTAGAAGAAGAAGAAGAAGAAGGAGTCATCCCCAGTCATCCACGCCTGGCAGAAGGAATGTTTTTTGACTTGGTACCAAATGGAAAGAAGGGAAGGCACCCAGTGAGCCTCTGGGGGTTTTCTAGAAGTGAGGGGCCACCACTGATGCAGCCCTGATTCTGCATTAGGAGGCATCAGAGCAGAAGAGAATCACTTGTTAAAGGATGAAGGTGTTATATTTGGATTGAGTTCAACACGAGAGCCAGTGCGGTGTTGTGGTTAAGAGTGGAGGACTCAAATCTGGTGAACGGGGGTTTGTTTCCAACCTCCTCCACAAGAAGCCTGCTGGGCCTGTCACAGTTCTCTCAGAACTCTTGCCAACGCGGAGGCAACCGTAATGCTTAAACGTACAAAGATTGTCATGCCCTTATATCTAAAGCAACCGATGGTCGCCGCGACCGCACTTGCCAAGTCTATCTGTGTTCTAGTTCTAATTAAGCCACATTTCAAAAAGGATATCCAAGAGATAGAAAAAGTGCAGAGAAGGGCAACGAGGATGATTGAGGGACTGGAGCACCTTCCCTATGAGGAGAGGCTGCAGCATTTGGGACTCTTTAGTTTGGAGAGGAGACGTCTGAGGGGGGATAGGATTGAAGTCTATAAAATTATGCCTGGGGTAGAAAATGTTGACAGAGAGAAATTGATCTCTCTTTTTCACAATACTAGAACAAGAGGGCACCCATTGGTAGAAATGCTGCGAAGGGTAAGAATTGGGACTAAGCAAAGAAGCCACTTCTTCACTACAATGTGCTTAGATTGGTGTTTGGAATATACTTTTCTCCCACAGGAGGTGAGTGATGGCCACTCACCTGGATGATGGCTTTAAAAGGGGCTTGGACAGATTTATGGAGTAAGAGATCGATTGGAGCTCCCAATCTTGATCCTCAGCTTGATCTGAGGATTGCAAATGCCTTAAGCTGAGACCAGGTGCTCAGGAGGCAACAGCCGCCCAGAAGGCCATTGCTTTCGCATCCTGCAGGGTGTTGAGCTCCAAAAAAAAAAAAAAAGAGCACCTAAGGTGGGACCCACTCTTGGAGTAGCAGAGAGCTGGACTAGATGGACTCTGGTCTGATCCAGCAGGCTCCTTCTTATGTTCTTACGTTCTTACGTTCTTATCTCGCCTTGAAAAGGCAATTGCCGTAAGTAAGCTGTGATTTGACGGCACACCCACACACCACGTGTCAGGGGGTGGGATAATATGTTATTTGCGAGGTACCAATTCAAAAATAAATAAATGGGAAATGAATCTCAGGACTCCGTCTGAGTCAGTAGAACCAAACAGCTGCAGAGTTAGAAAATGTGTAAATTCTGAGCCGGATCCAGTTAACTCTCTTCCCCTGAAACCAGCGGGACCTTGACGTGTTTTGCTGTGAAACCTTGGTTTGAGTATTAGTGACGACCGTCGTGTTTGCAGATGCCCTGGGAACACCCTCTTTTGGATCCCACAGGGTTCTTTTTTTAGAAGGGAAGGTCCACACCAGATCTCCGCCCAAAGCAGCTTGCAAGTAAAAACCATCCCATAAAAAGTCATAAGGTTCCACCTTGTCCCACCTGTGACCAAATAGAAAATGCACGGGATATCCTGACCCGTTGTTCCCAGATACCCAAAGTTAGATAACCCAACATTCCATAGGCAGTTCAAGGAACCGTGACATTATTCACCTTTAACCTTCCGTGTCTTCCCAGGAGCAGCAGTGGCGTAGTGGTTAAGAGCAGGTGTACTTTAATCTGGAGGAACCGGGTTTGATTCCCCGCTCTGCCGCCTGAGCTGTGGAGGCTTATCTGGGGAATTCAGATTAGCCTGTGCACTCCCACACATGCCAGCTGGGTGACCTTGGGCTAGTCACAGTTCTTTGGAGCTCGCTCAGCCCCACCTACCTCGCAGGGTGTTTGTTGTGAGTGGGGAAGGGAAAGGAGATTGTAAGCCCCTTTGAGTCTCCTTACAGGAGAGAAGGGGAGTTACAAATCCAACTCTCCTCCTCCTCCTCCTCCTCCTCCTTCTTTTATTTGTTTGTTTGTTTGTTATATTTATATACCGCCCTCCCCGAAGGCTCAGGGCAGTTTCCATCAACAATAAAAGTTTAAAACATCATATATATAATTTATCTAAAATACTACTACTACTACTACTTCTTCTTCTTCTTCTTCTTCTTCTTCTTCTTCTTCTTCTTCTTCTTCTTCTTCTTCTTCTTCTTCTTCTTCTTCTTCCATCCCTCCTCTCTCTCTCTTGCCTATAAAGATAGCCAAGACAGGAACACACAGAAATGGGTGCCTGCAAGGAGGAATTACAGAGACTGGTGCATGCGAAAGGAAGTCTCAAAGGAATCTGTTCTCCTCTTTCTCATATACTGGAAGTGCACATGTTTTAAATGTGAGACCTTTCTCTTGCCAGCACGCTTCTTTCTCTGTCTGGCTCACAAATCCCAGCTGGGTGGGTAGAAGCAATATCGACTGGATCTTCCTCCAGCCCATGAAAAGCGGGCTCCGCCAACCAATATGCCCCTCCCCATTCAAAGTGGCCCACCAATGAAACCCAGGGACTGAAGAAAAAAAAACAGCCATAGCTTCTGTTTTATGGGCCTCTCCAGTGTGTCCAGTTAGAAGAAGAAGAAGAAGAAGAAGAAGAAGAAGAGGAGGAGGAGGAGGAGGAGGAGGAGGAGGAGTTTGGATTTATATCCCCCCTTTCTCTCCTGTAGGAGACTCTAAGGGGCTTACAATCTCCTTGCCCTTCCCCCCTCACAACAAACACCCTGTGAGGTGGGTGGGGCTGAGAGCTCCAAAGAGCTGTGACTAGCCCAAGGTCACCCAGCTGGCGTGTGTGGGAGTGTACAGGCTAATCTGAATTCCCCAGAGAAGCCTCCACAGCTCAGGCGGCAGAGCGGGGAATCAAACCCGGTTCCTCCAGATTAGATATATAAGCTCTTAACCTCCTACGCCACTGCTGGAGATTCTCTATTGTTACCAGAAACACCTTTGCATTCACAGCATCAGTGAGAGCAAAGCAGAATTATTCAAGAGGGCTTTTTTGCACAGGTAAACAAGACTGGGTTGTAATCAAATGGGTCAAACAGTTGCATTGGTGAAAAGGTAGAAACTGAGGCCTATACTATTGTATTGCTACTTATCACTGTCAGAGTGTTTCGGATTAGGTAGTTTCCACACCATTTTAAAAGCTTAAAATGTGTGTATGCTTATACTTTGTTTCAGTTCTCTTCGTTTTCAGATTTCTGCACTCCAAACCCTATTTCAGATTTCTGCACTCCAAACCCTATGGTACTATAAACCGAAAAGGGAAGGGGGCAGTCTAGAAATTTAATGTAATAATAATAATTAATCGTAACAATTGTATTTGACTTACACTGCGTAATCTGCCCTGTGTATGAGCTCAGGCGGCAGAACGGGGAATCAAACCCGGTTCCTCCAGATTAGATACACATGCTCTTAACCTCCTACGCCACTGCTGCTCCTAGGCGAAGAGACCAGTGGCCACACTCCTGTGAATCTAAAGCCAAGCCGCGGTTTGTTCCAGCCATGCTCCAGTCTCCATAAACCGATGTATTTGTATTTTTTTTGCTGTGAACCTCTTAAGTCAACAAGGGCTCAGCAGCAAGAGGTGGATTTGACTCCCATGAAAACATTCTCCCACACCCTCTGTAATTAAAAGTAATCTTAAATTTCATCTTTATGCCCTGAGAAATGAGCACTCTTGCAGCAACCAAAATGGGACTGCGGGCAGAAGGAATGTGGACTTGAAAGCGCTCTGAATTTGCCCTATAAATCTTTCCTTCAGCTTTTCTCCTTCGTCGCAGTGGTGCGTTTTTTTCCTTCCACGGTCAACTGGGGAATTGTTACTTTTTCCTTGCCTCCTTCAAGGACGGGGAGCCCATGTTCTTTGGGAAAGAAAACAACTGATCGGATGGAGTTTGTTTTATTAATACTGTAATACGATTACTCCTTTTGGGGTCAGAGTTGTGCTGCATTCTTCGCAGCGGAACAAGAGTGCTCTTTCTTGAGTGATTTATTAGCATGGATGTAATTTCTGGGCTGCGCAGTCGGGTCACAGCAACGGAGAACTTTGCTCCTCTCTCGGATGTCTTGTTTACGCAACCGGATTCTCCGGCAGAGGGTCCGTAATTGCAGATGCTGCAATCTGGCCTAAATAAAACAACATCAAGGTTGGGCAACCTGAAATCTTGGTGGCAGGTTGCACAGAGGAAGCCGGGAGGCAGATCTGGCGCCATTTTGATTGCATCCCAGCCTGTAGCATCTCTGGAAGTCAGTGGCGATTGCGGAAATGTGTGTTTCGGATGGGCGTTCTTTAGATCAGGGGTCTGCAACCTGCGGCTCTCCAGATGTCCATGGGCTACAATTCCCACCAGCCCCTGCCAGCATGGCCAATTGTAGTCCATGAACCTCTGGAGAGCCGCAGGTTGCATAATAACATAAGAACAAGCCAGCTGGATCAGACCAGAGTCCATCTAGTCCAGCTCTCTGCTACTTGCAGTGGCCCACCAGGTGCCTTTGGGAGCTCACATGCAGGATGTGAGAGCAAGGGCCTTCTGCGGCTGTTGCTCCCGATCACCTGGTCTGTTAAGGCATTTGCAATCTCAGATCCAAGAGGATCAAGATTGGTAGCCATAGATCGACTTCTCCTCCATAAGATTGGTAGCCATAAATCGACTTCTCCTCCATAAGATTGGTAGCCATAAATCAACTTCTTCTCCATGTAGACCCTGAGATTTGAACTCTAGTCCGACACCTTAACACCTTCGTCAGATATTCTCAACGACGATCTGGGACTGCCTTTTTCATGAAAGGAAATTGGTCTGCGGTAAAGAACTCGGGGTAGATTTTACTCAACGTGGCCAACTGCAATTCAGAAGCGTATGCAAGATTCAAAGATTCCAGGAGACCGCTCCGAAAACCAGTGTCTGACTAGGGTTCAAATCTCAGGGCCTGCAACCTGCAGCTCTCCAGAGGTTCATGGACCAATTAGCCATGCTGGCAGGGGCTGATGGGAATTGTAGTCCACGAACCTCTGGAGAGCCGCAGGTTGCAGACCCCTGATCTAGACAGAAGAGGAAGAGGAAGAAGAAGAAGAAGAAGAAGAGGAGTTTGGATTTATATCCCCCCTTTCTCTCCTGTAGGAGACTCAAAGGGGCTTTCAATCTCCTTGCCCTTCCCCCCTCACAACAAACACCCTGTGAGGTGGGTGGGGCTGAGAGAGCTCCGAGAAGCTGTGACTAGCCCAAGGTCACCCAGCTGGCGTGTGTGGGAGTGTACAGGCTAATCTGAATTCCCCAGATAAGCCTCCACAACCCAAGCGGCAGAGCTGGGAATCGAACCCGGTTCCTCCAGATCAGAGGAGGCCAGGACTGTCCCTGTACTGGCAGATTGGAAAGGGGGCCCCGCAAGTTGGTGGTTTTATCCCGGCATGCATGGAATCCTCGCTCATTAACCGAGCTTACGCAGGGCGCTGGCACCGACCCGCCGGCTACGAGCAAGATTAATACCGTGCGCTATCTAATTACAGCCTTGCCGAAGGACGTTGCTAGAATTTTAGCCTGTGTTTTTCTTCATGTTTCTGCCTCCTCCTCCTCCTCCTCCTGCCGTCCCCTTCCATTCTGCAGTTTATGAAAGATGGCAGCGGGAGGGAGGGCTCGCGAGGCATGAACCACGTTTCTGAGCAAGAGAAGCGAAGCAAAATTAAATAAAAAACGCCGATCGTTCCCAAAGTGGGGCAGACCCAGACAGGGAACGCGGTTCGCTTCTGAACGGGCCATCTGGGGTCCCATCGGTGTTCCAGCCGGGGTATGAAGTCATGTTTGAGGACTAACAAAGAAGGTTTTCTTCCCTCTGGTTTGTGCGCAGTTGCAAATGTCTTTCATCAGATAAGAGCCGGCTCAGGAATGCCTTGAAGTGATTCTGTAACTTTTACTGCCCAGGTTTCAGAAAAAGAAAATGGAGAAGAGGAAACTAGGAGGGGGGGGGGTGTTTCCACAGACAGGGCGTGGTCTCGGGACTGAAGCCAAGAGCTGCGTGGCTTTCACCTGGAAACATTTGCCTACCTTTTTTTGCTATGGGCTATCAAATGAAAGGAGAACACCATTGGGGTGGTTTTGGGGAAGAAAAATTGAATTTGTCCTCCCCAGATAAATGTCCTCCAGGAAGATTCTGGGTAGCATTCGCAGTGCTTCGGTTTTTAAATAAATATTTTTAGATGTATCCGTTCTTCTGTCCTACCACAAACCTTTCTATGACATTATAAGTGTAAGAGTTTGGGTTTATCTCCCGCCTTTCTCTCCTGTAAGGAGACTCACGGTGACTTACAAAAGCTCCTTTCCCTCTCCCCACAACAGACACTTTGTGAGGTCGATGGGGCTGAGAGAGTTGGGAGAGAACCGTGACTAGCCCAAGGTCACCCAGCAGGAACGTAGGAGTGCGGAAACACATCTGGTTCACCAGATAAGCCTTTGCCATTCAGGCGGAGGAGTGGGGAATCAAACCCGGTTCTCCAGATTAGAACCCACCTGCTCTTAACCACTGCACGACGCTGATGTATGTATGTATGTATGTATGTATGTATGTATGTATGTATGTATGTATGTATGTATGTATGTATGTATGTATGTATCAGAGGTGGATCAGAGTTCTCAGTTCCTGAGTAGGTTACTAATTAGTGTGTGCCGAGGGTTACTAATGGGTGATTTGCCACGTGATTTTTTGCCTTGGTTGCGCTCCTCTCTCAGCAGTAGCGCCAGAACTTGAAGCAGTCCCTAGCAGGAGGTGCAGGCGTGCGTGGCAGCGGCGCCCTGCGTGCGTCGTTTCCCGCCCAGGACGAGGCATGGCGGCTGCGTCCTTACCACAGCCCAGCCAGCAATGCCCGCTTGAATGCCTGGCCATTCCCGTGCGATGCCACCCAGTCAGTAGCACTCATACAGTTTGAATCCCACCACCATGGGAACCTGTTACTAAAATTTTTTGGATCCCTACTGGTATGTATGTATATGCTTATGTATATGTATGTATGTATGTATGTATGTATGTATGTATGTATGTATGTATCAGAGGTGGGATCCAGCAGGTTCTCACAGGTTCCTGAGAGTAGGTTACTAATTATTAGTGTGTGCCGAGAGGGGGTTACTAATGGGTGATTTTGCCACGTGATTTTTGCCTTAGTTACGCCCCTCCTCTCAGCAGTAGCGCGCAGAACTTGAAGCAGTCTAGCAGGAGGTGCACCGGCGTGCGTGGCAGCAGCTCTCGCGTTACATTACGTTCGCCATGAGGACGGCGCAGCGGCTGCGTCCTTGCCACAGCCCCGCCCAGCAATGCCCCGCCCTTGGAATGCCTGGCCATTCCCCCGTCGTGCCCCACCCAGTCCCATTGGCACTACGCCACAGTTTGAATCCCACCACCATGGGAACCTGTTACTAAAATTTTTGGATCCCACCACTGGTATGTATGTATGTATGTATGTATGTATGTATGTATGTATGTATGTATGTATGTATGTATGTATGTATGTATGTATGTATGTATGTATGTATGTATGTATGTAGGAGCAGCAGTGGTGTAGGAGGTTAAGAGCTCGTGTAACTAATCTGGAGGAACCGCGTTTGATTCCCAGCTCTGCCGCCTGAGTTGTGGAGGCTTATCTGGGGAATTCAGATTAGCCTGTACACTCCCACACACACCAGCTGGGTGACCTTGGGCTAGTCACAGCTTCTCGGAGCTCTCTCAGCCCCACCTACCTCACAGGGTGTTTGTTGTGAGGGGGGAAGGGCAAGGAGATTGTAAGACCCTTTGAGTCTCCTACAGGAGAGAAAGGGGGGATATAAATCCAAACTCTTCTTCTTCTTCTTCTTCTTCTTCTTCTTCTTCTTCTTCTTCTTCTTCTTCTTCTTCTTCTTCTTCTTCTTCTTCTTCTTCTTCTTCTTCTTCTTCTTCTAACTCTATGTATGTATGTATGTATGTATGTATGTATGTATGTATGTATGTATGTATGTATGTATGTATGTATGGAGAGAGAGAGAGAGAGAGAGAGTAAATTATGTGAGCATAATTGGCCAGAGTGGCTGAAAAGTAGCAAGTGACCTTTCCAGACATTACAGTCGTGGACATATGCTAGAAACCTGAAAGCTAGAATCCTGAAATCTCGAGGCATTGGGTCTGGATTGCTGAGATATTTTCCGGGCTACTCTGTTCCACCCCAGGGACAAAGTTTCCTGGTGACGGGTGAATTTGGGGGATCTAGAGGGGAGAGGGCAACGCGCTCGATGACACGACCCCTCTCGAAGGTGTTTTTATTTGACTGGAGTGTCAGTCTTTTTGATGGATTAACCGCGGGTTTCCCTCTCCTGATTTAATCTGATGGATATTGAAAGAGATTAGAAGCAACACGAACTTTAGCCAGAGGATAAGAGGCAGTAGGAAAGTTTTCCCACTCCTCTAAGCAGGCAAGAATCGCTGCCTTCCTTTGTGCTTCTGTGTAGAGTGCAAAGCATTTTGCATTACTCGGTCTGGTGACCCAAACAACAGCCCAGCAGAGCAGGCTAGTATTGTCAGGGTTAGTTCTGCAGGCAAACCAGCTGTGTGACTGACTACTGCTGGAGGTGGGACAAAGGAAAGGGCCACGATTCACCACCAGGGCTCCACTTGTTCCCAGTTATCAGCAGTATAGATGACTGCTCTGCTACCTTTGGATTGGGTCCCTCAGGTGAGAGAAGAGGCCTAAGTGGGAGTGGGTGTACTTGTTAAACATTTACTTCATTTATAACTCGTCTTTCTCTCCAGTGGGGACATGAATTGGCTTACCTCATTCCCTTCTCCGCCATTTTATCCTCACAGCAACCATGTGAGGTAGGCTAGGCTGAGAATATCTGACTAGCCCAAAGTTACCAAGCAAGCTTCCATGCAGAGGGCAGATTTGCACCTGGATCTCCTAGATCCTAGGCCAGTGATGGCGAACCTTTTCGAGTGCCCAGATTGCAACCCAAAACCCGCTTATTTATCGCAAAGCGCCAACACAGCAATTTAACCTGAATACTGAGGTTTTCGTTTAGAAAAAACGGTTGGCTCCGAGGCGTGCGTTACTCGGGAGTAAGCTTGGTGGTAGTCGGTGGCTTGGCTTTGAAGCAACCGTGCAACTCTTCCAACGGGTGAATCACGACCCTAGGAGGGTTTACTCAGAAGCAAGCCCCATTGCCAGCAACCGAGCTCACTCCCAGGTAAAGGATCGCGCTTTAGCATAAGCATAAGCATTTTATTGTCATTGTGCAAGCACAACGAAATTTACAGCAGCATTCCTCGATGCACACAATTTCAGACTCATCCCCCATCCTCACTTTCCCCTTCCTCCACCCATCCCAAACACATCAACACGAAGCCACAGAGTTCAGCATCGCCACAGCTCTAGAGTACAAGCTGTCTCTAAGCCTCTTTGTCCTAGTTTTTATAGACCTGTATCGTCTGCCAGATGGTAATAATTGTTTAGTTCTTTGCATGAAAATCAGTGGGGTTTAACAGCGCTTAACAGGGTTACCTACACTGCTTCCCCAAAACTAGGTCTTAGGTTTAATGCTAATAATCAAACCCAGCAGTCCAGGCCAGCCTAGATGTGAGGGGGGGGGCTCTGTTTGCGTGTGCCCACAGAGAGGGCTCTGAGTGCCACCTCTGGCACCCGTGCCATAGGTTCGCCACGACTGTCCTAGTCCATCACCCTATCACCTGCACCAAACTGACTACGCCTTGGCCAGTTTTTCATGGCAAAATTGCTCCTCTGTTGCCACAGGAAATGCCCCGGTGCAATAGGGAGTTCTTCACGGCGCCCGGTGCTGCTGCGTGGCTGCCACGTTTTTGCCCCGGAGCCGCCCCCAGCATTGGCTTTGCTTTGCAAATTTTATTTATTTATTTATTTATTATTGGGTCTGGTATACCGCCCTACCCCCGAAGGGCTCTGGGCGGTGAACAACATAAACACATATATACAATAACCCTTAAATCCATTAAAACAATTTAAAAGCAGTGATCAGTAACAAACAATGTCAGCATTAACACTCATTAAAACCCTCCCAGAGGGTGGGGGAGAGTGGGTCTCATAAATGACAAGAGACCCAAAGGTGAAGAAGAAAAGGAGAAGGGACACCATCAACGACTGGACACTCCAAAAGCCCGGCGGAACAACTCCGTTTTACAGGCCCTGCGGAACTCACCAAGGTCCCGCAGGGCCCGGACAGCTGGAGGAAGAGTGTTCCACCAGGCAGGGGCCAGGGCTGTAAAGGCCCTGGCCCGCGTGGAGGCCAGTCGCATCATTGAGGGGCCAGGGACCACCAGCAGATTGGCCTCTGCTGAACACAGAGGCCGAGTGGGGACATATGGGATAATGCGGTCCCGAAGATACGAGGGTCCCAGGCCGCGTAAGGCCTTAAAGGTGAGCACCCAAACTTTGAAGATGATTTGGAACTCAACTGGGAGCCAAATTTCCTGAACTTCAAAGGTTGAGGTTCTTTTGAAATGCTCCTGTGTTGCTCCGGAGGCTTTTGGTGCCGTGCAAAACTCACCTGTAGCAGAATCGGGGTCATTTTCCCCGCCTCGCCGCTCTGGCCCGCCCCACCAATGGACAGGTGCTGAGAATCAGCGCCTCCCCCCCTGCAGTTAAAACAAAACGGAGGGAGGAACCTTGGGCAGAAAAGCAGCGTGTGCAGGTGCTGTGAACGGGAGGGCGGCGATTCTCTCGCACACGCAAGGATTTGAGATTGTAGACGGGGGTGGAGGACAGCGATTCCGTCACACAAGAAAGGATTTTAGACGGGGAGGGCGGGGAGGCGAGGGTGCCAATTCTCAGCGCCTGTTTTTGTGTTCAGAGTCATTTAAAACTAAAATAGTGAAAGTGAGTGGGGGGAACGGGGGGGGGGGGAGATTCAGCCAGTCAGAGCACGGGAAATGGAGCTTGTCTGCGCAGGTGTGGAAGAGCTCGTGGTGCAAATGGAGAAGCTTCGAGCTCGTGAAGAAACATTTGGGGCATAATGTGGTGGCCCTGCTTTGACTCCCTCAAAAAACTGTAGCAGGCACGCTCCCCAGATCTACCACGGTGAAAAATTAGCCCTTGATTAAACACTCGTGCAGGTCCCGAGTGGTAATATTCCTGCACTGTGGATTGGAGAGCAGAAGCCTAGAGTCACTGGCTCCCCTAAGAACACAAGCAACGTTGCTACATGGGTTTGATTCCCCACTCTGCCACTTGAGCTGGGGAGGCTTATCTGGTGAACTAGATCAGCTTGTGCACAACACTGCTGGGTGACCTTCGGCTAGTCACAGTTCTTCAGAGCTCTCTCAGCCCCACCTACCTCACAGGGTGTTTGTTGTGAGGGGGGGAAGCAAAAGGTGATTGTCAGCCCCTTTGAGTCTCCTTACAGGAGAGAAAGCGGGGGATATAAATCTAAACTCTTCTTCTTCTTCTACACATTGCAAGAAAAATCTTTTTTCAAAGAACAGTGTCAAACATTGGCCAAACAGGTGAATCCCTATTCAAAATAATGCATTAAAAACAGCAACGTTCAGAAACCAATAGGTGAATATTTTAACTTTTCCAGGACATTCAGTTGCTGATCTGTTCTCACTGTTCTCCTGCAAAATAACTTCAAAGATAGAATCCAATGGGAAATTGCTGAATTGGAATGCATCAAGAAGTTTAACACCAACTTTTAACAAGGGGCGTTTCCCCACTTACCTTTGCTGCCCTTTGTTGTGCGCTACTCTCAGCGCGCGGCATCTCTGGTGCGTGCCCGGGCGTCCCCGACTGACCCACGTCGCCGATTAGGGGTCATCAAAAGGTGCCGTTTTGAGCAGCGCCAGGAGTGCAGCAGCTGAGGGGGCACGAGTGGCGGTCGGTGTACGAGAGTGGCCCGTCCTGCGAGGTGGGCACGAGAGTGAGGGGAGACCCCACGAGAGAATTGCCGAGGACTTAAGGTAAGTGAGGAAAGGGCCCTTGTCTCAGGATTTGTCACTGACTATAGATGCTAATATCTTGTACTGCCTTCCTCCTTGTGGATACTACCGTGTTTCCCCAAAAATAAGACAGTGTCTTATATTAATTTTTGCTCCCAAAGATGCGCTATGTCTTATTTTCAGGGGATGTCTTATTTTTCTGTGTTCTGTTCGTCAGGAATGCTTCCAAACAAAAACTTTGCTACGTCTTACTTTCGGGGGATGCCTTATATTTCGCACTTCAGCAAAACCTCTACTATGTCTTATTTTTCGGGGATGTCTTATATTCGGGGAAACAGGGTAGTTCAGCTATACTTCTGTATCTTGTTAATTGGATCTGCTTTTCATGTTTTATTCTGTACCTTGCTAGGTCAGTTTTTATGTTAACACTATTTGCTTATCTAACCATAGTTTGTTTGGGTTGTCACCCACTCTGAGTGGACTGACGGCACTTTTAGTTGGATCCTCTTTTTAAATTATCCTCTCTTTTGAACATCTCCCACTCCACCGTACCTTTTTATTATTTGCATTCTTTAACATGAATTCACTGCCCTGTTAGATGTCCGCTTCATATGTCTGACGAAATGAATTCTGGCCAATAACAGTTTACGCTGGAATAAATTCGTTTCGTCTCTAGGGGCTGAAGTCGAGATTGGGGAGAGCTGGGTTCAGAGTGGCCAAACGCTCAGCAAAGCTTTCCACGGTGGGAGATTTGTTGGAGTAGTTTATGGATTTGGTTTTGTTCTGCTTCTTTTGCATGCTGGAATCTACAGCGTGGTCAGAGTCGAAGGGGGAATCTTATATAATCTCTCTGACCCAATGCCCCAAGAGTGGCTTGTGTACGTCGGACGTTTTGAGAAAGTGGCCGCTTTTCGGAGTGCCCGATACTACGTGTTGCGTTTATATAACAAGATTTGGTGCTCCTAAGCGCCATCTGGCTCTGCACGGCATTGTGAAAAGCCAATAAATACATTTGGCAGCACGCTCTGGGAGTTTGCTGGCTGAACTCTCCGCCCTGATCCTGCCTGCGCATTTCCCCGAGATTTCTCATGGCGATGTGCGTCCAAATAACTATTGCTGCTGCAATCCTCTTTCCAGGTTTTGGAGAGCCTTAGCGCCGAGGGGGGGAGGGGGGGAGGCGAAATCAGAAGTCAGCACCAATGTGCAGACTTTCCAGATTCTCAATCCCATCTATTTCCCTGTATTTTGCCCCAGGGCAGCACTGGCAACTGAAACCCCCTCACACAGACTGTCTGGGGCATCCTTTCTCTGAGTGGGTGTATTGTAGTGGCTGACAGTGATTGGTGTTTGGAATATGCTGCCACAGGAGGGGGTGATGGCCACTAACCTGGATAGCTTTAAAAAGGGGCTTGGACAGATTTATGGCGGAGAAGTCGATCTATGGCTCCCAATCTTGATCCTCTTTGATCTCAGATTGCAAATGCCTTAGCAGACCAGTTGCTCGGGAGCAGCAGCAGCAGAAGGCCATTGCTTTCTCCTCCTGCACGTGAGCTCCCAAAGGCACCTGGTGGGCCACTGTGAGTAGCAGAGAGCTGGACTAGATGGTCTGATCCAGCAGGCTAGTTCTTATGTTCTTATGACAGGGGAGTATTGCTCAATGGTTGGAGCACCTGTTTGGCATGCAGGAGATCTCAGCTTCAATTCCAGGCACCTCAAGTTGAAAGGAACAGATACCAGGGGTGTGTGAAAGACCTCAGAGCAGAGGCGTAGCTCCAAGGGAGGGCCGAGGGGGAGCATGCGCGGCTCTGGGCACACACCACCCTGTGGGAGGGGGGCATTCCAGAGGCCGAGTGGGCCCGGGGAGGGGGGTGTGGCAGGGGCGGAGGACGCACCAGTGCACCAGGTGCCTCCCCCCTTGCTACGCCTCTGCCTCAGAGAGCCAGCCTGAGTAGGCAGTGCAGAATCTGATGGCCTAATGGTTTGATTCGGTTCAAGGCAGCTCCATGAGAGTGAGGGGGACAAGGCTTCGTGCCCAGTTGGACCTCCACCATAAAGGCCAATATGAGGATGTAGCCCCCCCCCCCAAAGGCTATTATAGGAACCAGTGTGGTGCAGCAATTAGAAGGTCAGACGAGTGTCTGGGAGACCCAGCCTGCAATCTCCTCTCTGCCATGGAAGCTTGCTGGGTGACCAGCAGTGGCGTAGGAGGTTAAGAGCTCATGTATCTAATCTGGAGAAACCAGGTTTGATCCCCAGCTCTGCCGCCTGAGCTGTGGAGGCTTCTCTGGGGAATCCAGATTAGCCTGTACACTCCCACACACGCCAGCTGGGTGACCTTGGGCTAGTCACAGCTTCTCGGAGCTCTCTCAGCCCCACCCACCTCACAGGGTGTTTGGTGTGAGGGGGGAAGGGCAAGGAGATTGTCAGCCCCTTTGAGTCTCCTGCAGGAGAGAAAGGGGGGATATAAATCCAAACTCTTCTTCTTCTTCTTCTTTGACCAATTGCTGTCTTTTTCAACATAACCAACCTTGGGGAGGATAAAACGAAGGACGGGTGAATGATGTAAGCTGCTTGGGAGCCGCTGGGGAGAAAAGGGGGGTTAAAAAGCCGCGTGCCTTTGCTTTGAGCCCCTCAAGACAGTCCTGATAAGAAACGTCAGTTCCTTTTCCACCCCTGCTTGTAGCATTCTTCGTAAGCAAGATGCTCAGCTGATGTTGTCAACCTCCAGGTGGCAGCTGGAGATTTTCGGCTATTACGATTGATCTCCAGATGAGAAAGGTCAGTCTGCTTTGGAGAGTGGGCTAAATGGCATTATGTCCAATGGTGGGATCCAGCCGGTTCGCAGCACTTCGGCAGAACCGATTGTTAAAATAGTGCTTGCAAACAACCAGTTGTTCAATTATTTGAATCCCACCACTGGAACCAATTGGCCATGCCGGCAGGGGCTGATGGGAATTGTAGCCCATGAACATCTGAAGCGCCAGAGTTGGACACCTCTTCTCTACGGCAACGTGCCGTGCAGAAGTCCCTTCCTTCCCCAAACTTGTCCTCTCTACGCTCCACCCCAAATTTTCCAGGTATTTCCTAACCCAGATTTGGCAGCCCTACAAGCATCCTCCAAAGCCCAGGTCAGAAGGCGCAGCGAAGACCGCCTGGCCTGACTCTTCGAGAGGCAGACTCCTAATCGCTCGTCTGTGACAACCTCCCCCCGAACAGCTTGTAGAGATAAAAATGTCAGCATACCTTGATGCCAGTTGGAGGAGGTTAAGTACGTTTGGTGCCGTTCCAGCTATTCTTTTCTGGCAGTTGCCCTAACATAATTAAGTTGTTTATACTGTCATGTTTTGATAAATTCCAACCTCCCCTCTGTAAAGCTTGTCTAATAGCTGTGGGCATAGACTGATTCTGCAGGGTTTCGAACAACAACAACCACCACCACCCAATCTTGAGGGAAAGGAAACCTGGGGTCTGTACATTATATTTCCAGAAGCACACCGAACGGCGCTTGTTTTTTTTATTTATGAGGGCCCAGCGGTTTGGAATGGACGTGACGCCTCATCCAAGAATATTCTAGAAATCAAACTAATCTAAACGGAGATATACTTGGCCAAGACGATTGACTTCCGTGGAGAGGAGACGGCTGAGGGGGGATATGATTGAAGTCTACAAAATTATGCATGGGGTAGAAAATGTGGACAGAGAGGAATTTCTCTCCCTTTCTCACAATACTAGAACCAGGGGGCATCCATTGAGAATGCTGGGGGGAAGAATTAGGACTAATAAAAGGAAACACTTCTTCACGCAACGGGTGATTGGTGTTTGGAATGTGCTGCCACAGGAGGTGGTGATGGCCACTAACCTGGATAGCTTTAAAAAGGGCTTGGACAGATTTATGGAGGAGAAGTCGATCTCTGGCTCCCAATCTTGATCCTCCTTGATCTGAGATTGCAAATGCCTTAGCAGACCAGGTGATCGGGAGCAGCAGCAGCAGCAGAAGGCCATTGCTTTCACCTCCTGCACGTGAGCTCCCAAAGGCACCTGGTGGGCCACTGCGAGTAGCAGAGTGCTGGACTAGATGGACTCTGGTCTGATCCAGCTGGCTTGTTCTTATGTTCTTAATTAGAAGGGGGCAGTTGCTCTGGAAGGGATTGCCGAAGGCTTTCGCGGCCGAAATCGGCGGGCTTTTGTGGGTTTTCTGGGCTGTGTGGCTGTGCTCTGGTAGTTTGGCCTCTAATGTTTTTCCCACAACCAGCCACCAAATGCAGGTGAAATGTTAGGAGTGAGAACTTCCAGACTGTGGCCACCCAGTCCAGAAAACTCTCAACAGTCAGTTGACCTGGGCCCCTTCCGCACATCATCATCATCATCATCATCATCATCATCATCATCATCATCATCATCATCATCATCATCATCATCATCATCATCATCATCATCATCATCATCATCATCATCATCATCATCATCTATTCGATTTGATAAACCGCCCTACCCCCGAAGAGCTCAGGGCGGGGCAGAATAATGCACTTTCAATCCCCTTTCAATGCATTTTGCAGCTGTGCGGAATAGCAAAGTCCACCTGCAAACAATTATGAAAGTAGATTGAAAGCGCATTATTCTGCATGTGCGGAAGGGGCCCTGGATGGCCCGGGCTAGCGTGATCTCATCAGAAGCTAAGCAGTCAGTCTTGCTAGTACCTGTGTGACGGACTACTAAGGAATACCAGGTGAGGGACTACTAAGGAATATGCAGAGGTAGGCAATGGTAAACCAATTCTGTTAACAACAACAACCTTTATTTGGCGTTTAAAAATACGTTCTAGACTCTAGAGCATTGCCAGACATTTTTGAAATACAAATCAAGAGTACATTCAAAGCGCAAACAGGAAGACTATATAGCAGTATACATTACTTAGAAAGTTCTGTCACTTGTAAAAGGAATGTTGCTACTTTTTCCAAGAGCACGACATCTGTGTTGTTTAACAGAAGCTCCACAACAGAACAGTCAGAGTCACTTTCAGATTTGTCTAGGGCCAGCCTGGGAGAGAAATTCCTAATGCCCACATATCTCGGACAGTCAAGAATGAAATGTGAGCAAGAGTCTCCACTTGGTTTTTACAGTGTGGACAAACCCAACCCTGGAAAGGGATAGATAAGTAGCGATCCTTCGTAATGGCTGATGGGAAGGTATTGGATCTGGCCCTTGTGATAAGCCATCTCTGTTGGGGTTCAGTTAATAATTCAAGATATTTGGCTATGTGCCCCTGTTCCGGTATTATTCCGACAGAGAGGGGTGAGCATGATTTATTTGCTTGCCCCAACAAGATATGATATTCCTGTTCCAGAAGTTTACTTTTCAAGGTTTGGAAAATCTCTCTGGGTGTCAGCCTACAGAGATCTTCCAGTAATAAACCCTAGGGCAGTTACATCAGGGTCCCCTCATATTGAGGGGTCCTGCCATCCCCCCCCATGGGGGTAGGTTTTAAATTGGGGTTGGACGCCTTTTATCTCTAGGGGGAAGTATTTGATATTAGGTATCGGGCGCCACCTATACCTATACTTGTGCTTTTACTCATTTCACATTTTAAATGTTAATGTGTAGTTAGTTTCGCTGCTTTTATAAGTTTTAGTTTATTTATGATATTTTATGATTGTATCCATTATATGTTGTGCGCCGCCCAGAGCCCTTCGGGGACGGGGCGGGATAGAAATTTGAAACATAAATAAATAAATAAATAAATAAATTTGAGAAGTTGATACCATTCGGAGGAACCAATTCTGTTAGTCTCTTGCCTTGAAAACCCTGCTGGGTTGCCGGGAGTCGGCTGCAACTTGACAGCCCTTTACACATGCACAACTTTTGCACTAGAAATTTCTTCAAAAATATGTTGTGACTGAGCCCCAAGATCCAGAGAAACGAGTCTAAAATCTGAAATCACTGCTTTTGAAAAGCTTGGCACATTTACTAAGGCTCGTTCCGCACATACAGAATAATGCACTTTCAAACTGCTTTCAGTGCTCTTTGAAGCTGTGCGGAATGGCAAGATCCACTTGCAAACAGTTGTGAAAGTGGTTTGAAAACGCATTATTTTGCGTGTGCGGAAGGGGCCTAAGTTTCCCTTATTTTTTTAGGGGCGGGGGGAGTGCAGTATTTGATTTCTTGGTTGTAGTATTTTGGCAAACTTTAAATCTGGAAGGCAGGGGACTATCGCCTTGCACATTAAAGTGCCCCGGACTCTCTCGACAGTTAATTTCATAAAATGAAAGATCCCTGTGTTTTGCCGGCATTCTTGTAAAATGCAGGAATTCCTGTCGCTGGCTTGAAACGGCAGAGGATGTACAAAGCGAGGCCGTCTCACATCAGCATAGAACAGGAAGCATCCCCAATAAACGTTCTTGGAACAATAGTGAAAATGGAGATTCTCCGTTCTTGGCAGTCTTTCCCAGAGAAGCCCTTAAACCTCTGCTCGGGATTCATGAGTTGAAGAGCCGGTCCACCCTTTTAGATTTTGCGGCTTTTTTTGGTGAAGTCGTTACGGACGACGCAATGAAGAGACGAGACGCAGCGATATCAGGATCCGGTGGAGAGAAGCCAGTGGCGATCTAGCGTGATCCGTGGATCTGGCTGATCCGTGGATCTGGCTGATCCATGGGTCTGGCCAATCTGCCGAGCTGGGGTCCCTGGCACCTTTTATTAAGGGTTTGGGGAAGGCGGGAGAGCGGGAGAAGGCTGCACAATCCATGACTCATTGGGGCTCGCGTCACGTCGCGAGGGAGAAAGCGTTCCCTGTCTAGGGCCTATAATCCACATACCTGGGGGTATTGTGACCCTTTGTCTGGGGTATCTTGTGACCCGTGAGTCAGAGTGGGTGTGCCTGTGCGCCCAGAAGGGGACAGATGGCGCAGGCATTCCTGTGCACTTTCTGAGGCTCTGCTGGGATCGCTGGCTCACCCCTACATTTGGGCTTTGGGATTATGGTAGAGGGCACCCGGCAAAAACCTCCTCCCCTTCTGCTACCTCCGGTTCACTTACTGCAGATTTAGACTCGTCCAGAGAGGGACAACGCTATCTGTCATTCTCCAGGGGTGGGTGTTTTTATAGCAGAAACTTAAGAATGCTGTCAGAAGAGTATCCCAGGAGGCTGTCTGACTGACCACCATAGAAAACTAGGAGGGTAGTGGAGGACAGTGGTTACTGGAGTATGATTGCAATTAGCAGTTAGTGACCAGGAGGAACCCTGTAGGTGTTGTGGACAGCAACAGGAGAAAAGCAGGGAATAAATAAATAAATAAATAAATTATTTATTTATTTATTCGATTTAAGAACATAAGAAGAACATAAGAACAAGCCAGCTGGATCAGACCAGAGTCCATCTAGTCCAGCTCTCTGCTACTCGCAGTGGCCCACCAGGTGCCCTTGGGAGCTCACATGCAGGATGTGAAAGCAATGGCCTTCTGCAGCTGTTGCTCCCGAGCACCTGGTCTGCTAAGGCATTTGCAATCTCAGATCAAAGAGGATCAAGATTGGTAGCCAGAGATCGACTTCTCCTCCATAAATCTGTCCAAGCCCTTTTTAAAGCTATCCAGGTTAGTGGCCATCACCACCTCCTGCGGCCGCATATTCCAAACACCAATCACACGTTGCGTGAAGAAGTGTTTCCTTTTATTAGTCCTAATTCTTCCCCCTCCCAGCATTTTCAATGGATGCCCCCTGATTCTAGTATTGTGAGAAAGAGAGAAAAATTTCTCTCTGTCAACATTTTCTACCCCGTGCATAATTTTATAGACTTCAATCATATCATAGATTTGATAAACCGCCCTACCCCCCAAAGGGCTCAGGGCGGTGTACAACAACAAATAACTAGACAATAAAACAAATCGAATAGCCCCAATTAAAACAATACCAAACCTGAAAACTATTAAAACTATAGCAGCAGTAACCTGCAAAAAATGAATGATAATAAAAGCTGTCTGGGATCCAACCCCCAGTGGACAAACCCTGGGTGGGAGGGGGTAGGCAGATGGTCAGATATACAGCCAATGCGCGGGCAACAAAAGAGGGGCGGGCTCAGCGGCCACCGCCCCCCCCCCCAAAGCCCGGTGGAACAACACAGAACAACACAGTTTATATAAAATAAAGAGTGAACAAATAATGAAGAGATAATCCCGTGGCAGGCAATGGCAATGGCAAACGACCTCAGTCCGTTTCTTGCCGTGAAAACTCTCCCTAGGCTCTGCCCTCTGTGGGCTCCACTCTCAAAATCTCCAGGGATTTCTACACCCAGAGATGACAACCCTGCCCCTAGTCACCTGGGATTCCCCAACCTGGAGTAGGCAAACTTCTCTCCCTTTGTGCAGGTCTTTTAAAAATAACGGGGGTCCGAATTGTATTTCTTTTTCGGGAGAACAGTTGCAAACTGGGGCATCCCCAATTGGGAACGAGCTTCAAACCAGCTAGAACAGATCCAGACATGTAGCTGTTGCTGTTAAACAATGAGTATTAAACACAGGGCCTTTCCCCACTTTTCCCTCGGCCGCCGTCGCTGCGCGCAATTCCTGGCGCGCACCCGGGCGTCCCCACGACCCCGTGCTCTGCACGGGGTCATCAAAAGGCGCCCTTTGCAAGAGCCCCAGGGATGCCTCGCGCTGAGGGTAGCGACAGCTGGCTTTGGCACTGCATCCAGAGGCGGCTGCTTTGGCGCCCGCCCGCCCTAAGTTAGGGGAGTGCAGGGGGACCCACGCTACTCTCCCCTCAACAGAAGTAGCCGGAGGGCTTAAGGTAAGTGGGGAAAGGCCCACAGAGGCCCCTCCCGCTCATGCAGAATAATGCACTTTCAATCCACTTTCAACGCATTTTGAAGTTGGATTTTACTGTGTGGAATAGCAAAATCCACTTTCAAACTATTATGAAAGTGAATCGAATGTGCATTATTCTGCATGTGCCGTAAGAACATAAGAACATAAGAACTGGCCTGCTGGATCAGACCAGAGTCCATCTAGTCCAGCACTCTGCTACTCGCAGTGGCCCACCAGGTGCCTTTGGGAGCTCACGTGCAGGAGGTGAAAGCAAGGGCCTTCTGCTGCTGCTGCTCCTGAGCACCTGGTCTGCTAAGGCCTTTGCAATCTCAGAGCAAGGAGGATCAAGATTGGGAGCCATAAATCGACTTCTCCTCCATAAATCTATCCAAGCCCTTTTTAAAGCCATCCAGGTTAGTGGCCATCACCACCTCCTGTGGCAGCATATTCCAAACACCAATCACACGTTGTGTGAAGAAGTGTTTCCTTTGATTAGTCCTAATTCTTCCCCCCAGCATTCTCAATGGATGCCCCCTGGTTCTAGTATTGTGAGAAAGAGAACAATTTCTCTGTGTCAACATTTTCTACCCCAGGCATAATTTTATAGACTTCAATCCTATCCCCCCTCAGCCGTCTCCTCTCCAAACTAAAGAGTCCCAAACGCTGCAGCCTCTCCTCATAAGGAAGGTGCTCGAAGGTGCCTTAGATTTCCTACATGTATAACTGAGGTTCCCCTTGAGTGGGATGCGTGGGCAGCTGATTGTTTTCTAGTGGGGAGTAACATAAAAACCATCACAGAATTATCTTTGTCTCCCCTTCTTGAAGTCAGAATGTGAGTCATTTGGTCATTTTATGAGTGGGAAAACTGAATGAATGTGAGTTATTTGCTGTACACAGAAGAAAATCCTCTTGTGCCCCTTATTTCTAAACCGTCAGAATATAAGCGCTCCCCCCCCCCTTTGTATATTTTATTGTGTTCTCCTGAAAAATGTTTTTTTAATTAAAAGGGAACAGAGAGAAAGAGATCTCTCTCTCCCCATAAGAAAGCCAGACCGTTCCTTCCTCTCCAAACGACCGAAAAGATCAAAATGTAACATACCCTGTTTATATAAAATCAGATATCCTATCCAGTTTTGCAAACTACAACTGGACAAAAATAAACAGCGGGGAGAAGCAGAAAATGATTTTTTTTTAAAAAAAAAAAAAAGCCTGAAAGAGACTCCATGCCAAAAGGAGAGGCCGCTACGATGTTCATTTCCCGTTTGATTTAGCAACCCCAGACTTTTGTCTCCGTGCGGTGAGCTCTTCCTTGCATGATTCATGACAAACATGAACTTATAAACAAATTGCAACTTGCCCGGCCCTTCACGGGCAGCGTGATTGCATGAGCTGACTCCTAGGTGGGACCAACAGAGCGTAGGAGCTTGGGATGTTGTGCTGGCCCATGCCCCTAAATATCCAGGAATTTACCAGCCTGGAGTTTTGTTTTTTTGTTTTTTTAGAACTAGCCTGCTGGATCAGACCAGAGTCCATCTAGTCCAGCATTCTGCTACTCGCAGTGGCCCACCAGGTGCCTTTGGGAGCTCACAAGCAGGAGGTGAAAGCAATGGCCTTCTGCGGCTGTTGCTCCCGAGCACCTGGACTGTTAAGGCATTTGCAATCTCAGATCAAAGAGGATCAAGATTGGGAGCCAGAGATCGACTTCTCCTCCATAAATCTGTCCAAGCCCTTTTTAAAGCTATCCAGGTGAGTGGCCATCACCACCTCCTGTGGCAGCCTATTCCAAACACCAATCACACGTTGCGTGAAGAAGTCCTAATTTATTAGTCCTAAGTCTTCCCCCCAGCATTTTCAATGGATGCCCCCTGGTTCTAGTATTGTGAGAAAGAGAGAAAATTTTCTCTCTGTCAACATTTTCTACCCCATACATAATTTTATAGACTTCAATCCTATCCCCCCTCAGACGTCTCCTCTCCAAACTAAAGAGTCCCAAACGCTGCAGCCTCTCCTCATAAGGAAGGTGCTCCAGTCCCTCAATCATCCTCGTTGCCCTTCTCTGCACTTTTTCTATCTCTTCGATATCCTTTTTGAGATGTGGCGACCAGAACTGAACACGGTACTCCAAGTGCGGTCGCACCACTGCTGTATCTAAGGGCATGACAATCCTTGCAGTTTTATTATCAACTCCTTTCCTAATTATCCCCAGCATAGAGTTGGCCTTTTTCACAGCTGCCATGCACTGAGTTGACATTCCCATGATGGAACTATCAACTAAGACGCCCAAATCCCTTTCCTGGTCTGTGACTGATAGCAGTTGACAATCCCATTGCTTCTTCCCTGCGAAAGTACCTAGTTTCCTGGTCCACATGGAGTTAGGTTTGACAAGGAAGGGCATGTCGTTCTCCCAGAATGGCCACTGATTTTCCGGCTGTAGAGATCAGTTCCTCTGGAGAAAAAGACAGTTTCAGGGCCATTTCGCACTTGCAGAATAATGCGCTTTCAATCCACTTTCAATGCACAGTGCACTTTCAATGCAGCTGGATTTTACTGTGCGGAATAGCAAAATCCACTTGCAAACAGTTGGGGAAGTGCATTGAATGGGCATTATTCTGCCTGTGCGAAAGTGCCCTCAGAGGGCAAACTGTGTGCTGTACCATCGGTCCTTTGTGCCCTGTCGTCTGCTACAAATCAAAGGTCAGATTCTCGATTGCGCACACAATTTTCTCGCTCCTGAACTCACTGCGTGGCAGATGAGAGAATCCCCCATGGTTTCCAAAAGCAAGGAAAATGTAACTTTCTCTCGCCTTTGCAGGGAAGGTGAAGCATTACTCCCTCTTTCAGTTTTCTTTCTCCTCCCTGCCTTGCCCCACTCTAGTTCCGACATTTGAGATAGTTCAGAAAGGCTTCTTTTAAAAAAAAAGTTTAAAGGTCTATTGATGCAGCAAAAGACTGTGCCAACGAAGCAACGCAGAAGTTATTTTGAAAAAGCAAGAAGTCAGCAAACAAACAGGCAGACAAACAAACAAATGGAAAAAATGGCAGGCCACAGAAACAAGGAGGCGACAGACTGACAGTGGTTCCACCATTACCATTTTTAAGCATCAGCGAGCAAAGAACTATCCGTAATCCTGCAAAGTAATGCTAAACAGGATAAAAGGCATGAAACAGGATAAAAGGCATGTACTCCCGTGGGTACATAAAGAGGGGAGGGAGGGGTTGAAGCCATCTATAGTCTTGGTATTTTATGTATTCTTTTATGTAAATTTATATATTATGATGATGTTTTAAACTGTTTTATTACTGATGGACACCGCCCTGAGCCTTTGGGGAGGGCGGTATATAAATATAATAAATAAATAAATAAAATAAAAGGTGATGGCACAGAAGCAAACAAGGTAGCAGGGGCAGGCAAAATGGCGGATCAGATTGGCTCGTATAGGGATGCTTTGCAGCAGGACTGTTCTTTTTTGCAGAGAAATCTGCAAGGAAACCCCTCTGGGAAGCACACAGTTGCACTGCATACGACAAGTGTGCAAAAGGCCGCAGATTCCAGGTGAAATCTGAAGTTGTTACGGGCGACGCAATGAAGAGACGAGACGCAGCGATAGTGGTTAAGTGCTTGCACTGCCACTCACATGGTCAGGAGTTCGAGCCCCCTGTGGGCCAGATATCCTGGCAGCTGGCTCATGGTCAACTCAGCCATCCATCCATTCCTTGGTCCATAAATGAGTACCTAGCTCATAGCTAGGGGGTAAAGAATAGCTGGGGTCCCTGGCACCTTTTATTAAGGGTTTGGGGAAGGCGGGAGAGCGGGAGAATGTTGCACAATACATGACTCATAGGGGCTGCGTACGCGCGGGAGGAAACGTTCCTGTCTGGCCTTAATCCATACCTGGGGGTATGTATCCTTTGTCCCTTTGTCCGGGACATCTTGTGACCCGTGAGTCACGGGGGTCTTGTGACCGGTGAGCGTGTGCGCCCAGAAGGCAACAGATGGCGCAGGCATTCCTGTGCTCTGTCTGAGGCTCTGCTGGGTTGGCTGGCTCACCCCTACATCAATCGTTTCCCAGTTTCCCCCTTCCACAAACATTGCCGCCAACTCTCCAGGAATTCCTCAAGGCAACCTTCGATGTTGTGCCTTCTTCCCCTTCAGGGGTGGCCAACCTATGGTGCTCCAGGTGTTCATGGACTACAATTCCCATCAGCCCCTGCCAGCATGGCTGCTCCAATGTCCACTGGTCGTCCCCCCCCCCCGCCTGCCTCTATTGCCGTGGTGGCGAACCTTTGGCACTCCAGATGTTATGGGCTACAATTCCCATCAGCCCCTGCCAGCATGGCCAATTGTAGGGGCTGATGGGAATTGTAGTCCATAACATCTGGAGTGCCAAAGGTTCGCCACCACTGCTCTATTGTCTAAGCAGCCCAGCAGCAGAGGCTGCCAGGCATGGGTGGGATGGGCAGTGGTGGGGCGGGGCACGGGCGGCAGCGCTGATTGACAGGAGTCAGAGCAGGTCCAGACCAAACGATTTCATGGGTCTTATTCAACCCCCGGGCCAGATGTTCCTCATTCCTACACGGGCCTTCCCTTGCATTTGATCCGGAAATTAAAACTGGTCCAGCATGTGGCGGCTCGTTTGCTCATAGGGGGCGCCTACCGTGATCATATTCAACCTGTGTTGCGCCGCCTGCATTGGCTCCCGGTTGAATTCCGAATCATTGTCAAGGTGTGGGTGTTGACCTTTAAGGCCTTGCATGGCCTGAGACCCTTGTACGTTCGGGACCGCATTACCCCATATGTCCCAACTCGATCTCTGCACTCAGCAGAGGCCAATTTACTGGAGGTCCCTGGCCCCTCAATGATGCGGCTGGCCTTCACTCGGGCCAGGGCCTTCACGGCTCTGGCGCCAGCCTGGTGGAACACTCTACCACCAGCTGTCCGGGCCCTGTGGGACCTTGGGGATTTCCGCAGGGCCTGTAAGACTAAGTTGTTCCACCGGGCCTTTGGAGAGACCGGCCGCTGAGGGTGCCCCTGCCCCCTCCTCTTTACCCCCATGGGCCCTAATACCATCAGGACCCATTATTTCGTATTAGGAGGGTTTCGTAAGGGCGCGGGCGATGTTCTAAGATATGACTGTTGTTTTAATTATATGTATGTTTTTAGCTGATGTTTTATCTGTACACCGCCCTGAGCCCTTCGGGGATAGGGCGGTATACTAAATTTAATAATAATAATAATTAATAATAATAACAACAACAACAACAACAATAGAAGAAGAAGAAGAGGAGGAGGAGGAGGAGGAGGAGGAGGAGGAGTTTGGATTTATATCCCCCCTTTCTCTCCTGCAGGAGACTCAAAGGGGCCTACAATCTCCTTGCCCTTCCCTCCTCACAACAAACACCCTGTGAGGTGGGTGGGGCTGAGAGAGCTCCGAGAAGCTGTGACTAGCCCAAGGTCACCCAGCTGGCGTGTGTGGGAGTGTACAGGCTAATCTGAATTCCCCAGATAAGCCTCCACAGCTCAGGCGGCAGAGCTGGGAATCAAACCCGGTTCCTCCAGATTAGATACATGAGCTCTTAACCTCCTACACCACTGCTGTAATAGTAATAATAATTCCTGCGCTAAGGGGTGCCACAAAGGCACAGGGGCTAACGTCTGGGCTCCCCCACACAAAACGGATGCCTCTTGAATAATTCGGTTTTGCATCATTTGTGGAAAGCCGGAGAGAAGAAGCCCTCCTGACCCCTTCAGGTGTTTACAGAAAAGACGTGTGTAAGGACAGCTGTTGATTTTTCCAGCCTCTGTTTACAAGGCCATTGAACTGCACTGAAGAGCTGTTCGAAAGATGTATGGGCCTGCATTGAGAAAGCCAGTGGCTCAGTGCATGGAAAGGATTGCCTCGGGTGTTTACCACTTAGGGCTTCGTGCATGACCTACGGAGTAGACAGAAATCTCTTCTGTTTGTTTGTCAAAGATGTTATCTGGCGAGGCGCCGATAGGTAAGGGCAGGTTGAGGGCAGATCTTCCAGCTTCCATCTGTTTGGGACGTCAGAAGGAGCCAGGGTGGGTCTTAGCAAACCAAATCTCTGGTTGTCAAGTGTTTTGCATCAAACAGCCACCTCCGAAGATATCGCCCTCCTGGTAATAAAAACAAGGTTTAATTGATGGCTGGTGTGAAAGTGGGGATAAAGGTCTGTTCTGCGCAGACAACACAGATGAACAGATGCCTTCCACTGGATCAGACAGCTGGTTCATCAAAGTCCGTATCGTCTGCTTGGACTGGTGGCAGAGACCTATTGCTTGGTCCTTTTAACTGGAGATCTCGGAGACGGAGTGTTTTGATTGCCTAAGAATTCAGCCTAGCATCAGATAGACTTCTCTAGGAGAATGTGAGCACCTCTCTGCCGGCCATACCTGCAAGGCCAATTAGCTATGCTGGCCGGGGCTGGTGGGAATTGTAGTCCATAACATCTGGAGTGCCAAAGGTTCGCCACCACCGCCTTATAGGAACTCAGCTACCCTTCCGAAACAACATAAGAACATAAGAAAGAGCCTGCTGGATCAGACCAGAGTCCATCTAGTCCAGCACTCTGCTACTCGTAGTGGCCCACCAGGTGCCTTTGGGAGCTCACCTGCAGGATGTGAAAGCAAGGGCCTTCTGCTGCTGCTGCTCCTGAGCACCTGGTCTGCTAAGGCATTTGCAATCTGAGATCAAGGAGGATCAAGATTGGTAGCCATAGATCGACTTCTCCTCCATCAATCTGTCCAAGCCCTTTTTAAAGCTATCCAGGTTAGTGGCCATCACCACCTCCTGCGGCAGCAGATTCAGACATGACTCAGAGTGTGGTGGAGTCTCCTTTGGGGGTTTTTAAACAGAGGCTGGCCAACTGTCAGGAGTGTTTTGATTGTGTCTTCCAGCTTGGCAGGGCATTAGGCTTGATGGCCCTTGTGGTCTCTACCAACTCTATGATTCTATGACTCTGTCTTCTGTTCACAGGCTCTTTTTTTGCATCAGGCAGTTAACAGCATTCTTGCAATCCTGAGCCCGTGCACCATCACAACCTCCTCCCTCTTGTCCTGCCTCCCTTTTATCCTTCTCAGGAGGTTCCCTTCCTTCTGGGAGTTTCCTGTCTCAGCCTGCTAGTGGCTAGCAAGCTGTCTGTTGTGCGCCTTCTGGTCTGGGACTGGCCCTACAGTTTTCTTGGCCCTCCTCCTTGATTGCAGCCTGGCTAGGGCTGTGTTGGCCCTCTGCTGCACACTCTAAGACTGCAGAGAACTGCTGATTGCAGCTCGGCTAGGGCTGTGCTGCCTCCACCCTGTTCCCTGGACCTGTAGACCTGTTGCTGCTTAGGCCCTCCTGCTATTTCTCTGCAGTTACTCCCAGCTTCTGGCTTCCTGGAGTCTCTGTTCCTTTTGGCAAGTCGAGGGGCAGGGCTGCCAGCTGTGGGGTCCTCCAGAGTCCCTGGGAAGGCATTTGTGACAAGGAGGGCTGTGGAACAGAGAGTGTAGGGGTGAGCCAACAAACCCGGCAGAGCTCCAGACAGAGCACAGGAACGCCTGCACACTCACCGGTCACAAAACCCCTGTGACTCATGGGTCACAAGATGCCCTGGACAAAGGGACAAAAGGTGCATACCCCCAGGTATGGATTAGGCCCAGACAGGAATGTTTCCTCCCGCATGCACGCAGCCCCCATGAGTCATGTATTGTGCAACATTCTCCCGCTCTCCCGCCTTCCCCAAAACCCTAATAAAAGGTGCCAGGGACCGCCAGCTCGGCAGAGTAGCCAGATCCACGGATCACGCTATATCGCCACTGGCTTCTCTCCACCGGATGATATTGCTGCGTCTCGGGCTTCATTCCTGGCAGTCAGAATCGTAGCTGACTTCGCCAAGAGAGGATGTTGTGCTCCCTGTTTATCACTTGGTGGCTGCACCATCAAGGAATGACTTGGGTGTCTGGAGGGCACCAGCAGAGCTCACTCTCCCTGCCCCCTCTCCAGATAAGAAGAAGAGTTGGATTTATATCCCCCTTCCTGTAAGGAAACTCAAAGGGGCTTACAAACTCCTTTCCCTTCCCCCCCTCACAACAAACACCCTGTGAGGTCAGTGGGGCTGAGAGAGCTCTGAAGAACTGTGACTAGCCCAAGGTCACCCAGCTGGCGAGTGTTGGAGTGCACAGGCTAGTCCAGGGGTCTGCAACCTGTGGCTCTCCAGATGTTCATGGACTACAATTGGCCATGCTGGCAGGGGCTGATGGGAATTGTAGTCCATGAACATCTGGAGAGCCACAGGTTGCAGACCCCTGGACTAGTCTGAATGCCCCAGATAAGTCTCCACAGCTCAGGCGGCAGAGTGGGGAATCAAACCCGGTTCCTCCAGATTAGAGTGCACCTGCTCTTCACCACTACGCCACTGCTGCTCCAGAGAAACATTCTGCGAACCTGTATGTATGGCTTACAAACTCCTTTCCCTTCCCCCCTCACAACAAACACCCTGTGCGGTAGGTGGGGCTGAGAGAGCTCCGAAGAACTGTGACGAGCCCAAGGTCACCCAGCTGGCGTGTGTTGGAGTGCACGGGGTAATCTGAATTCCCCAGATGAGACTCCACAGCTCAAGCGACAGAGCTGGGAATCAAACCCGGTTCCTCCAGATTAGAGTGCACCTGCTCTTCACCACTACGCCACTGCTGCTCCAGAGAAACATTCTGTGGATCTGTATGTATGGATAATCAGCTTGCCTGGGGTAAAGTGTCGATGATGGGGGAAGGCAATGGCGAACTCCCTGTCAACAAAGCCCGCCTAGTGAACGTTATGATGGGATGTCACCCCATGGGTCAGTGATAACCCAGTTCTTGTATCTTTATGTAACCCCCATGCTCAGAATGGGTTGACCCAGAAAGGGGTGGAGACTCAAAGCTGCAGAGCTCATGTAGTTTGGAGGTGACAAGGCTACCAGACTCGGACTTTGATTTCTATGAGCCCTTGACACCTTGTTAAGGTAAACTGCAATGTTGTTGGGAACTAGTGGAAAGGTAGTTGTTTATTTTTGCTATGTTGTAAAGGTTGAAGTTTATTGTTTCAGGGTTTCTTTTTGTGGTTGTAATGGGTGAGAGTTCTCCTAGAAACCTTCATCATAACATTACTTCAGTGGTAGGAACCTGATGACTCCAGATGTTCAGGATCCACAATTTCCATCAGTTTCTGTCCAGCATGGCCACTGCGGTGGCCGTACGGTAGGGGCTGATGGAATTGTAGTTCCTGAACATCTGAGCGCTGGTAGGTCTCTACCGAGAGCCGCATAGTTCCCCACCCCCGATCATGTTGGAATCCAGTGTTCACATCGAAAGCCCTTGGAGTTTCTTTGCTAGGAGTTTCTCAAACCCACTCTGCAAGCAAAGAAGAATTTTGGGACTCTGGCAATATCGCAGACTGTGGTAAATATATGAATTTGAAAATGCAAACTTCTAACAGGACTGCAAAGTAACAATGCTGCTAAATGTTTGCGCGTGTTATTTGGAGTTAAAGAGATAAAGTGTTTTGTTTAGAATTTGGTTCTTTGCAAACTCCTTTCCGGCACCTCGCTGCCCACAGAACCAAGAGTTTCGCGTGGGAGGTCATCAATAGATCCCTGATTCGCCTCAGTCGTACCTCAAGGTGTGAATCGGCCAAGCAAAGCTTCTTGCACCAAGATTTACCTGCTGATTCAGGTGGGGGAAGGTAACTTCTGCTGTTGAATTCAGCAGAAGTTACCTTCCCCCACCCGAATCAGCAGGTAAATCTTGGTAGTTCACAGGGTTTTACATTTCATAACTTTGGTGCTGCTGCCGCCCAAACCTCCTGCAAACTGTAGGTGTGCGCAGCTTTAATCTGGCGAATGTGTTTTTTAAAGAAATGTTTTGAAATAACAAAAGCCTCCACACTGGTACATGAGGTGAGAAGATGCATTTATTTCCGAGAGCGATGGTTGTATCATTGTGTGGGTTCCCTTTGCACAATAAAATTGTGTGTGGGTGTGTTATTGGTGTGAAGGGAACCAAAAGAAAAGCTCCCTGTGCAAAGCAGAAAATCAGGCAGGAACGCATGGCAGGATGCGTTCGGCAATAACTGTTTGGCTCGGAATCCAACGGAGTCTCTCCAAACATTAATCCTGTTTCTCAGGTTAAACTTTCTGTCTCCCCCCCCCCCCCCCCCAGAGATGTTGATAGTGTTGCAAACCTTTGCCAAGGAGCAGAGTCCCTTGCGAGGAGAGCAGGGGTTGTTTAGAAAAACACTGGCCTTAGACCGAGTGTTTTTGGTGGCCACAGCGGCAAGGCTTGGACAAATTTCACAGCAAGGGAATCGGTTTCAACCTGGATGCCAACACATGCTTCTGGTTTAACCCCAGCTGTTACAGCTAATAACAGGAAAGCAAGAGGTGTGCATCCAGATTATGCAAGCCAGGACTTAGGACATAGGTGCCAAACTCGCGGCCCTCCAGATGTTACGCGGACTGATTCCGTCATCCCCCTACGCTGCGCAGATGATGGCAGGGGATGTAGTCCATGAATCAGCATCCGGAATGCTGAAGCCAGCAAAATTCCGTGACTCTAGGATGTTTATGCATTTTACCACTACCTCAAGAGCTGTTTCTTTTGCATTGGGGTTTCCCTGCATTTTTTTCTTTACGCATAGGATTTTCCTCCTTTAGAAAAGGTCCCTGCGTTGAAGCTGATCGGCTTTTACTTCACTGCTACATAGTGTAGCGTTAAGCAAATGCTGAGAGCAGAAATGTATACTAATCGGAAGGACAATTCACTGCTACGTTGGTGGGGATCCAAAAATTTTAGTAACAGGTTCCCATGGTGGTGGATTCAAACTGTATGTAGGGCCAATGGGGCTTTGGCGGGCACGATCACGGGCGGGCGGCGGAGCATTCTGGTGGGCTGGGCATTTCCTGGGCGGGGCTGTGGCAAAGGTCATTAAGGCGGAAACGAACGGCGACGCAGGCGCGCAGGCTGCCACGCCGCGCCGGTGCACCTCCTGCCAGACTGCTTTCAGTTCTGGGCAGCTACCGTTGAAAGGAGTGGGCGAATAAGAGCGTAAAATCACGTGGTGCAAAAATCACTCCATTAGTAACCCTCTCGGCACAATAAATAATTAGTAACCTACTCGGGGAACCTGTAGCGAGAACTCGCTGGTCTCACCTCGATCACAAAGTGTGTAAATGGTGTTAATTTCGGTACCACAATGCAGGGCCCAAAACTTTTAGCCCCGCGAGCAGCTTTGGAATTCTGAACAGAGGGTAAGAGGTTTCAGAACTCAGAATGGCTGCCATAGGACATTCTGGAGAATCAGTCACAAAATGGTCATGCCAATAGAGGGCCCCCCAGGTGGTCCAAGTGCAGGAATGAGAAGAGTAATTCTTTACAAAGGGCTTGGACAGATTTATGGAGGAGAAGTCAATTCCATAATAACAATCTTGATCCTCCTTTGATCTCAGGATTGCAGAGTACTTGTAGCAGACCAGGGTGCTCAGGAGCAGCAGCAGCAGCAGAAGGCCATTTGCTTTTCACCTCCTCCCGCAATATGAGAGCTCCCAAAGGCACCTGGTGGCCACTGCGAGTAGCAGAATGCTGGACTAGATGGACTCTGGTCTGATCCAGCTGGCTCGTTCTTATGTTCTTAAAAAACTGTAAAAAAGTGTGAGAGAGAATAAAACCAACACCATGGCAATAGCTGTCTCGGGAACAACATTATTTCTTTTCTTTAAAAAAAAATTTATTGTATCATTTGACTATTACATTTTATATTAATACTTTTCTTCATTTGTTTTCAAACAATACTTTCCTCTATATTCCCCCCTCCCTGTATTTTCTTCATCATTTTGTCAAAAACAAACAAAGGTGAAGTTTATTCTTTTGTCGGTCTTCTCCATTTCTCCTCATCGGTTCCCGCTTCTTTCATCCAGTCCTTTTGAATATGGTCCAAATCTTCGGCGATTTCGCCTCTGCTTATGCCTTTGCCACAGTTGATTAGTTCATTCCTCGCTCATTACGTAGTAATGCACTCTTCAAACTGCTTTCAGGTGCTCCTTTTGAAGTCGCGAATAGCGTGGCAAAATCCACTTCTGCAAAACAGTTGTGAAAGTGGGTTTGAAAACGCGATTATTTTGCTGCGTAGTGCTGGAAGGGATGGCCTTTATTGTTATTAAGTGCGTCAAAGTAATGTCCGGAGCGCCACTTGTTCCCAGATTGTATTCCAGCCGTTTCTGGATTGTCCATTTCTTTCCGTTTTCCAGCCTAAAGCTATTGTTGCATGTGCTGCTTTTGATCATTATTTTTATAATGAGAAGGCATTTTGCCTCGTCTACCTTTCTATCCTCCATTATCATTGCACCTGGCACTTGAAATCGTTAGAGTCGTTATTTATCCCAATATTAATCATCACTAGTTTCTCGATCCATATAACATTACAGTTGGGGAACGACATTATTTCGATCTGGCGCGGGCAAATCTGGTCTCCAATTACAAATCAAAGCCCTGTTGGGCAGAAGTGTTCCACCACAGCCCACCTATTATCTAGAAATCCATTGTGGGTGGAGTTACCAAGAAAGGTTTGTATGGTGCCCTGGCGTCGGTTGTTACAGAAAAGTCACCTGAGGAAAATCCTCCAGGAGCTTTCCGCACCACAGAAGGGAGTAAGGCTCCACTCGGTTCCCCTTCAATTGGGGGCGATTCCAGGCTGTCCTCACATTGTACCCATTTCAGCCCCTGGAACCGAAAGCTAAGTGGGCTGGATCATCTTTGGTGCCTGTTTCTTCCTCGATCGCGGATTGGAGCTTTTGTGTTACCACATGGGAAGCGGAGCCGCTTCTTTTTTACAGTTTACAATTTACAGTTATACATGCCTGCCATCTATATTTTGCATATGCCACAAAAGCTGCTTTCGATTGCCGTTGAACGGATGAAAGTGTCGCTTTACGCGCCCCGCGACTTCAAAGCTCGCCGGGTATCAACCTTGTTCCAGCTTAAGAAAGGTGCAGTTCCTTAACCGCGATAGGGATGTCGCATATTCTGGAGGGGGGGGATCTTAGAACAAGAAACAACGTTGAGTTCGCCGCAAAAGCCGAGGATACACTGAGGTGAACTGTGATAGAAACCGAGGTACAACTCTTCTTGTCAGTAAGCGAAAGCTCTTGAGTTAAAGCCTTGAAGCCACACTATTAGGGGAAAGGGTATTTAGGGCATGAACAATCTTGAAAGCGGTATTACAGCTTTGATTTGCCCTTCCAAGGACCTATGTAGTTGCATGCAATACGACGACTGGTTATTATTTTATTTATACCCTGCCCGCCCTTGGCCAGGCTGGACTCCAGGGCTGCAACCTGGAAGGGGAAGCGTCTATAGGCCTACAAATTATTTCAGCTGCGTTTGTTTGTTTGTTTTGCATGATTATCATTAGAATTACTCTTTGCAGCCTTCATCGCTATCAACAACAACAGAGAGGCTTCTGGTGGGGAACCAGTTGGCCGGCGCCCAAAGCCGCGAAGCGCATTCCAGTCTGCGTTTGATGCTTTCGCGGGTCTCCAGCGGCAGTGGCTGCATCCCCCTTCTCTTCTCTAAACATGTGTGCTTTGAACGGAAAAAGGTTGCTGCCAGCATGTCTGACTCCTTCGGCCTGACAACATCCGACTGGGCCGCATTATCAAATCTTGCTGGGACTTATCAACAGACATAGTTAAACAAGCTTGTGTTGTTTTATCCTCAGGGCGGGCTGCAGGGAGCTGTATCAATTTACAAACTGGACGAAAAGCTCTCGGGTTCAGCCAATAATTCTCTGGCATGGAAGAGGACAGACTGCTTGGTTTCCACAAAGAGTTGCTGTCAGAGGAAGGCAGGGAATAGAAGAGCCGGTTTCCCAGCCCTCTTGAGCAGTGAGATTCTCCAGGGGTAAAGGGTGCTGTTTGTGTTATCTCTGCAAGGGTGAAGTTACCTCCAGGCTGTCACACGTGAACGAGACCGGTTCTCGCTCCCAGACTTTTTTAGTCCGTCATTAGGTCGTGCAGCAGGTGGATGAAAGACCCCAGGAGACACACGCTAGCCAGAGAAGGCCGTACTGATCTCAAATCCAAAGGACACTTAAGATGACTATCAAGACCCGCGAGTTCCTGTGGTGTAGAGTGAGAAGAAGAAGAAGAAGAAGAAGAAGAAGAAGAAGAAGAAGAAGAAGAAGAAGAAGAAGAAGAAGAAGAGAGAAGAAGAAGAAGAAGAAGAAGAAGAAGAAGAAGAAGAAGAAGAAGAAGAGGAGGAGGAGGGAGGAGGGAGGAGGAGAGGAGCTTGGATTTGATTTATATCCCCCCCTCTCCTGCAGGAGACTCAAAGGGGCTGGTACAATTCGCGCCTTCCCCTCACAACAAACACCCACTGTGAGGTGTGGGTGGGCTGCAGAGAGCTCCGAAGCTGGCGACCAGCCCAAGGTCACCCAGCCATGTATGTACAGTGCTGGGGCTAATCTGAAATTCCCCAGATAAGCTCTCCGCCAGCTCACCAGGGCGGCAGAGCTGGAATCAAACCTCGTTCCACTCCAAGATTAATATCACGAAGCTCTTTAACCTCCTACGCCACTGCATTGCTGCAGTCCAGGCTCTGCTCATGACCTGAGTTCAATCCCCACGGAAGTCAGTTTCAGATAGCCGCATCCGGAAGTTATTCTCGCCTTCCATCCTTCCGCCGGTGGCTCTGCAAATGAGGACCTATTTCAGCACTAGGGTAAAGCGGGCAGGTGACTGGGGAAGGCCATGGAAAACTCCTCTGTAAACACAGCCTGCCTAATAAAGGTGATGTGTTGTCACTCCCGTAGGCCCTTTACCTGTTTACTGCCAGACTCTTTAGCTAGAGGTGCCGGGAATTCAAGGCGGGACTTCCCTACATGTAGCCAATTGGCCTACATGTGGCCAATTGGCCATGTTGGCAGGGGCTGATGGGAATTGTAGTCCATGAACATCTGGAGTGCCATAGGTTTGCCACCACGGTTCTAGATCCTAGTCCACTCCTTTAACCACTGTATCAAGGGTGTCTTACCTGGAGTCAGGGTGATCCCCAACTGCACCACTTGTGTATACATAAAATCCTCTGTGTCAGGAAATGGGATGCAGACCCAGAAAGCGGGGTGGAGTCTGAAATGAAGCAGAATGCTGCACAGAACCTTCGCTCATGAGGTTGGAGGAAAGCTGGCAGACTACCAGGCGCTGGGACCCTTGATTGATTTTATTAAAGCCACTTAACAATCTTGTTTAAAGGTAACTGCAAATGTTGTGGGGGAACTAGTGGGAAGGGAGTTTATTTTTTGCTATATTGTAAATGTGTTAGAATTTATTATGGTTTTGTGTATGCAAATGCGAGTTTTCGGGAACCCTCATCATCTGAAGCCCATTCACCAGTTTTCCCCAGAAGTCTTCAAAACCAACCACCAGCAAAGAAGAATTGGACTTGGCAATATCAGTAGACTGTAAATAAGGACTTGAAAATGCAAACTTAACAGGACTGCAAAGTGTAAATGTTAAATGTTTTAATAGTGTTATTTGTTAAGTAAAGTAAACTGTTTTGTTTAAATTTGGTTCTTTGCAACTCCTTCCAAGTACTGCCCCACAGAACCCACAAGCTGAGGTTACATACACACTGTCATCTTATTTATATGGCTACATGTAAGGAAGTCCCGCCCCTCCGGAGCCACAGTGCCTCCTCCGGAAAAAAGATTCTGCTTCATTTATTATAGGAAACTTTCCATATGCAAAGGCGTACGAGCACGTGGTTTTGCCTCCGACTGAATCAGACCTTTGCCCATCAAAATCCGAATGGAAATGGCTCTCCAGAGTCTCAGGCGGAGGTCTTGCATTTCATCTACTACCTCATCCCTTTTAACTGGAGGTGGCAGGGGTTGAACTTGCCCCGTTCTCCATGCAAATACTCCACCCGTGAGCCACAGCCGCATCCCAAAGAGATACAGCCAGGGGACCGAATCCAGAATCTCTCTTGCATGCAGCCTGTGTGGCCATTAGCGGTGATGGGTCCATGAAAGCTCCGTGTTCAGAGGCATTTTTCCAGAGCCTGCAGTAAAGGAGGAGGAGGAGGAGGAGGAGGAGGAGAAGAGATGGATTTATATCCCCCTTTCTGTCCTGCAGGAGACTCAAAGGGGCTTTCAAACTCCTTTTCCTTCCCCCCCCTCACAACAAACACCCTGTGAGCTGGGTGGGGCTGAGAGAGCTCCGAGAAGCTGTGACTAGCCCAAGGTCACCCAGCTGGCGTGCGTGGGAGTGCACAGGCTAACCTGAATTCCCCAGATAAGCCTCCGCAGCTCAGGCGGCAGAGCGGGGAATCCAACCCGGTTCCTCCAGATTAGAACGCACCTGCTCTTAACCACCACACCACTGCTTCTGAGATGGCATAGACGAGGTGATCAGGATGGGCTGAAGAATTTCTGGAGTGGCAGCTGTGAATGTGGTTTAGCATCAGAGCTCTGATCCTTGAAGAGTCCTGGAGGGCCCAATTCTGCCACATTCATGAGCTCTGGAAGTGATCTGGATTCCCCAATGCATGGCCCAGTTTCTGCTTAGTAGGATGTTAAAGATGCCGGGGTGTGTGTGTCTGCATTCTCTTTCTCCCCATTTTTCTCCCCCTCTCCATCGACACAGAGAAACAACTGTAAGTTTCCAGCTCTGGACGGAAGACGATTTCTTTTCTCTGTCAAAGAGAGAGCTCAGTAATTGAAAAGGGGGCGTCCTACCCAACGAATCATGTCCCTTTATCATCTCATTTCCTCTTGTATATCTGTGCGGGGCAGGTTTGGGTTGAGTCCAAAGCCTCAGATTAATTCAGTTCATGAGGAGGAGGCTCCAAAGATCCTAAGGAGGGGCAGGGGGGCAGGGGCGGGGGGGGGGGGTTGGACGGAGGTGGGAGAAATTCAGAGAAGCTCGGAGAATCAGATAAACCAAACCAGAAAATGCACGTTTTCCTGAACGGCCAATGGGAGACCATCTCAGCTCCTCTTGGAAAACAACACTTTCTTCTGTTCGTGAAAACTTCTGGCTACTTCAATAATAATAATAATAATAATCTAGAGGTCAGGGATGGTTCAGAGTATTTCTGGCAGGGCAATTCGAAGGGGCCCGCTCTTGGTTGGCCTGCATCTGTTCCTCTTCCCAGACAAGAGCGTCTTCCAGATAGGCAGTGAGGCTTGCAAGAAGACGTCTCTTCATATCTGCCGCTCTCTTATCTTCCTGCTGGAGTTGTTTTGACAGCAGGAGGCCTGAGACGGGACAAAGACCTTTCGGGGTGGCGTGAAGTCAGGACTGTCTGTTTGCTGGTGTGGAAAAAACGGCGTGTAGCAGAGAGCGGAGTGTCAAGAGAGGGGCTGCGCTGGGAGGAATAATCAATACAGGCCCCGCAGTTAAAATGCCGGCTTCCAAAAGTGGCAAAATCCCCCAAGGATTTGCTCTCACAACCAAAATCTCTGGCAGCTCCTTCCTCGGGCTTTGCAAATCCCTTTCCTTTAATAGGGTTTTCCCCCACCTGACTTGAAAGGTGCCTTTATAACTGTCCCCTGAATGTTACTAGGGCTGCTCTGTTTCATCTGTTATTGTTATTATCTTATGAAATCACAGCCGCCCAGATCTCCAGCCGGCGTTGGCCTTCATACGCACCGGGTTCTCTGGAAGAATTTAGGATTCCGTAAAGTATCGGCATAGTATATGCTGCGGCTTCAAGCAACGTGGCCTTTTGTAATTGACTGATGGAGGTTTTAGCAATATGGTGCCATCCAAGGTTTTGGGGTATGGTACCCAGAGTACTGATAATCACTGGGACCATAACTGCTGCTTTGTGCCATCATCTCTCAAGAAGAAGAAGAAGAAGAAGAAGAAGAAGAAGAAGAAGAAGAAGAAGAAGAAGAAGAAGAGGAGGAGGAGTTTGGATTTATCTCCCCCCTTTCTCTCCTGCAGGAGACTCAAAGGGGCTGACAATCTCCTTGCCCTTCCCCCCTCACAACAAACACCCTGTGAGGTAGGTGGGGCTGAGAGAGCTCCGAGAAGCTGTGACTAGCCCAAGGTCACCCAGCTGGCGTGTGTGGGAGTGCACAGGCTAATCTGAATTCCCCAGATAAGCCTCCACAGCTCAGGCGGCAGAGTAGGGAATCAAACCCGGTTCCTCCAGATTAGATACACGAGCTCTTAACCTCCTACGCCACTGCTGCTCCTGTTCAAGTTCCATTTTCAGATCCAGTTCTTTTTCTTCGACCTTGCTGTTATTGGGTATTGCTACATCAATTATCCACACTTTTTTTCTCATCAATCACTATTGTTGTTGTTGTTGTTGTTGTTGTTGTTGTTGTTGTTGTTGTTGTAGATTTCACAGCTGCCAGATCTTTAGCTGGTTGTTGGCCTATTTTTTTTTATTATTATTATTATTATTATTATTAATTTATTTCAGAACACTGAAATTATTATTATTATTATTATTATTATTACTGCTGCTGCTGCTACTACTACTACTACTACTTTACTATTATTATTATTATTATTATTATTATTATTATTATTATTATTATTATTATTGTCGATTTACTTCATTTATACCCTGCCTTTCTCTCCAGCTGGGTCTCAAAGGGGCTGATGTCATTCTCCTCTCTTCCATTCTACTCCCACAACAATCCTCTGAGGTAGGTTAGGCTGAGAGTGTACGATTGGCTTGTGGTCACCCACTCTCCCATGGCAGAGTCGGGATTCGAATCTGTGTCTCCTAGATCCTAGTCTAGCATTCTAACCACTACTGTACTGGCTCATTAGCAGGGCTGTGAGCTCTAGAGGGTCTGTAATTCCAGCCACAAACTGAGAAGGAGCTGTTGCAACTTCAACCGTGAAGGAGAAGACGAAGATGTACTGTCGAAGGCTTTCACGGCCGGATTCAACTGGTTGTGATGGGTTTTCCGGGCTGTGTGGATGTGGTCTGGTGGATCTTGTTCCTAACGTTTCGCCTGCATCTGTGGCTGGCATCTTCAGAGGTGTATCACAGAGAGAAGTCTGTTTCATAAGAACATAAGAACATAAGAACTAGCCTGCTGGATCTGACCAGAGTCCATCTAGTCCAGCACTCTGCTACTCGCAGTGGCCCACCAGGTGCCTTTGGGAGCTCACGTGCAGGATGTGAAAGCAACGGCCTTCTGCTGCTGCTGCTCCTGAGCACCTGGTTCACACTGTGTCTAAGTGAGAAGGGAAAGTTTAGTGTGGTATATTGTCCATGTCCCAGGGTGGGGAACCAATCATTAAGTGTGTTGGGTGGAACTTGCTATGTAAAGGTGTGGTTGAGTGCATTGTATTGCGCGTGGGGTTATCAGTCCATTTTTTAAGTACTGGGAGCCAGGCTTTGCTAATTTTCAAAGTCTCTTCTTTCTTATTGAAGTTGTCCTGGTGTTTGTGAATTTCAATGGCCTCCCTGTGCAGTCTGACATAGTAAGCTTCTGAATTGTCCAGAATTTCAGTGTTCTGAAATAAAATATTATGTCCAGTTTTGTTTAACACATGTTCTGCAACTGCAGATTTTCAGGATGGTTAAGCCGACAGTGTCTTTCGTGTTCCTTAATACGGGTCTGAATGCTGTGTTTGTAGAACCACAAAATCTAGAGGAAACAACAGCTTTGGAGTGTGGGCTCCATGACATCACTCCCTTGCTAAGCTTACTCCTCTCCTCAAACTCAGTCCTCCCGACTCTCCAGGAATTCCTACACCCAGAGTTGGCAACCATACAAAGGGAAGAAGACGATGTATGTGCTTTTAATGCATTCCCCATTCAATGTTGGTTTATTTTGCTGCAACAGACACACCCCCCCCCCCGCAATTTCCAAGCCCCAGGGGCAGTGGTGGGATCCAAAAATTTTAGTAACAAGTTCCCATGGTGTTGGGATTCAAACAGTGGCGTAGTGCCAATGGGGCTGGGCGGGGCACGATGGGGGCGTGGCCGGGCATTCCGGGGGTGGGGCATTGCTGGGCGGGGCTGTGGCAAGGACGCAGCTGCTGCGCCGGTCCTTGGGCGGGAAACGAATGCACGCAGGCGCAGGCTGCCACGCACGCCGGTGCACCTCCTGCTAGACTGCTTCAAGTTCTGCGCGCTACTGCTGAGAGGAGGGGCGTAACTAAGGCAAAAACCACGTGGCAAAATCACCAATTAGTAACCCCCTCTCGGCACACACAAATAATTAGTAACCTACTCTCAGGAACCTGTGAGAACCCGAGCTGGATCCCACCTCTGCCCAGGGGAAAGGTGATACCCCCCCCACCCCGCCCCGTTTTTATTGCTGAAACAAGCTTATCTGTGGCCCAAACTGGGGCTTACTTGTCGCTCTTGTCAAAAACCGACCCTTCCTCTTCCTGAACTTTTGACATTTGGCCTTCCCGGCAGCCGGCATTTCATGTGGTTTCAAGGGGCCGTGGAGAGATGAGTTTTGTCAATTTGACATAAATTACATGCTGGGTATTTTTGGACTAGGCGGTGGAGTTAGATGCTTTCTGTCGGTTTGGCAAAAGCTCCTCTCGATCGCAAGAATATGATTTGGATTTCAGCACGGGTAGGGCAGAGATGGGGGACAGCGAAGGCAGGGAACTTTTGGTGCTTCTATTAATCTCAGCTGGGCAAAACTCACTTAACCTCCTCAGCAGTGGCGTAGGAGGTTAAGAGCTCGTGTGTCTAATCTGGAGGAACCGGGTTTGATTCCCAGCTCTGCCGCCTGAGCTGTGGAGGCTTATCTGGGGAATTCAGATTAGCCCGCACACTCCCACACACACCAGCTGGGTGACCTTGGGCTAGTCACAGCTTCTCGGAGCTCTCTCAGCCCCACCCACCTCACAGGGTGTTTGTTGTGAGGGGGGAAGGGCAAGGAGATTGTCAGCCCCTTTGAGTCTCCTGCAGGAGAGAAAGGGGGGAGATAAATCCAAACTCCTCCTCCTCTTCCTCATTTTGAATTTTTATAAATTATGCCTGGAGCTTCGGCCTTTTTCTGAAACTCATTTATCGGGATTGGAGGGGTTGATCCGTTCCTGGGGGATGCTAGTCCTTGGCTGACATCAGTAGCTGCCCATCTGTTTCTGGGCACAATTCAAAGATGGCTGCTACCTTTACAGCCCGAAGCAGCATAGGGCCAGGGTACCTGAAGGACCACCTCATCCTATACTGTCCTGCTTGCCGGTGAAGATCCTCTTCTCAAGCACTGGTCTTTGTGGCCCCACCTTCAGAGACAAATTAGAAGAAGAAGAAGGAGAAGAAGAAGAAGAAGAAGAAGAGGAGGAGGAAGAAGAAGAAGAAGAAGAAGAGGAGGAGGAGGAGTTTGGATTTATATCCCCCCTTTCTCTCCTGCAGTAGACTCAAAGGGGCTTACAAGCTCCTTGCCCTTCCCCCCTCACAACAAACACCCTGTGAGGTGGGTGGGGCTGAGAGAGCCCCGAGAAGCTGTGACTAGCCCAAGGTCACCCAGCTGGCGTGTGTGGGAGTGCACAGGCTAATCTGAATTCCCCAGAGAAGCCTCCACAGCTCAGGCGGCAGAGCTGGGAATCAAACCCGGTTCCTCCAGATTAGATACACGAGCTCTTAACCTCCTATGCCACTGCTGCGTAGTGGTGATTAGAGACAGGGCCTTTTTTAGTGGTGGCTCCGCACCTTTGGAACACCCTGGAAGACTCACCTGGCACCACCCTTATGATCCTTTAGTAGCCAGACCATGATCCCTCCCCGATAATTAGAATCAGAGAGTTGGAAGAGATCTCAAGGGCCATCAAGTCCAACCCCCTGCCATGCAGGAAGACGCAATCAAAACACTCCTGACAGAAGCCCTCCCAGGTCCTCAAAGAACAAACAGGCAGGCCCGCACAAATGCACACAGTGAAAGATATGGTTTGAAGGCCAACCCCCCAGCACAGCAGGGATCTGATCTCACTCTTGGATTTCTGTCTCTCCTGGGTCGATTTCGCATCCTCGCATCCTGGACATAAACTGTTTCAACTCTTACCCTCTAAACGTCGCTACAGAGCACTGCACACCAAGACAACTAGACATAAGAACAGTTTTTTCCCGAATGCCATCACTCTGTTAAACAAATAATTTCCTCGATAATGTTAAACTATTTATTATATACTTATTATATAATTACTGCACTACTTTTTTCATCATTCCTATTACCCATCTCCTCCCACTTATGACTGTATGACTATAGCCTGTGCTGGCATTTTATTTTACATTTTATTTTATTTTATTTTATTTTATGATTTTACATTTTATGTTTTCATTACTACTGATTGTTTCCTGATTGCTTACTAGACCTATATGACAATCATTAGTGCTGTACCTTATGATTCTTGACAAATGTATTTTTCTTTTATGTACACTGAGAGCATATGCACCGGAGACAAATTCCTTGTGTGTCCAATCACACTTGGCCAATAAAGATTCTATTCTATTCTATTCTATTCTATTCACTTGAGTTATCGACCTAAGTTCGAGCTGCGTTCGACCTAAGTGCTCCGCACAGCCACTGGGATCGATGTGGTTTTGTACCAGCTTCGCCCCATGTAATTTCCAACTCCAGTTGGGAACTACTACTTTTTCAGGGAACTCAGCTCGATTCCAGTAAAGTGCGGAATCTCTGGTGCCAGGAGTCCCCCATTCAGCCAATCACAGCTGAGTGCTTCGGGCGTGCATACAGCTGGCCAATCAAAAAACGCCACCTTCGTCCCTCCATTCCTGTGGCAGTTTTTTTTTATAACATGTGTGGGGATAGACGGAACATGGCCATAGAACAATAGCCAATTGGAACGGAGCGGCGAAGAGGCACAGGATGATCCCGCCCTCCGAGCTGGGATCAAGCTGGTTGCAGTGGGGAACAACAATGGCTTCAACCTAGGTTGGTACCCTTCTCAGGGAACTGGGTCGAACCTATTTTACTTGTGTGCGGAATCGCCCCTGGACTCTATGGTACACCATAGAGTCTTCCCTTTGAAGCTGGCATGTCCTGCAGGGAAGTTGACCTCTGTAGTCTGGAGATCCAGGAATACTCCAGGCTCCACCTGAAACCCTAGTGCAGTGGTGGCGAACCTTTGGCACTCCAGATGTTATGGACTACAATTCCCATCAGCCCCTGCCAATTGGCCATACTGGCTGGGGCTGATGGGAATTGTAGTCCATAACATCTGGAGTGCCAAAGGTTCGCCACCACAGCCCTAGCGGCACCCAAACCCAGACCTTAAAGGGCATTCTTCAAATTGGAGCCCTTTCCGTTATGGCCGGAACCCGGAAGGGCCGCAGGCAAACATCTCTACTGGTCAGGCAGAATTTGCTCTGGCCAGCAGCCCTGTCCAATCAGGAGACTCCATCCTGCTTGCCAGTCAAAAGGCTTGATGTTGCACCTGGCTACTCCCTTCTGTGCCTGAAGAGGGCGCTGAGACGTTTAACCAAGATATTTGCCCCAGGCTCTTGATTCCGGCTGTTCAGGAATTTGGGAGTCATGACTTCGCTCTCCGTCCGCAACAACATTAGTGAAACTCTGATGCACCTGCCTCTTCCGAGAGCAGGACGTGCCAAAAGCTGAAAAGCCAGGATGGACCACAGCCAACATTCACGCGCACACACACACACACGTGCGTGCGTGCACACAGATGCAGTCTCTGCATGAAGTTGGAGACTGTGAAGGGCAGTGGTGTCAGGCTAGGATCTGGGAGGACCACGTTCGAATCACTGCTCGGCCATGGAAGCTTGCTGAGTGACCTCGGGTCCGTGGCATGCTCTCTCCCTAACCTACCTGACAATGAACCATGTAAGCTTCTTAGAAGAAGAAGAAGAAGAAGAAGAAGAAGAAGAAGAAGAAGAAGAAGAAGAAGAAGAAGAAGAAGAAGAAGAAGAAGAAGAAGAAGAAGAAGAAGAAGAAGAAGAGGAGGAGTTTGGATTTATATCCCCCCTTTCTCTCCTGTAGGAGACTCAAAGGGTCTTACAATCTCCTTGCCCTTCCCCCCTCACAACAAACACCCTGTGAGGTGGGTGGGGCTGAGAGAGCTCGGAGAAGCTGTGACTAGCCCAAGGTCACCCAGCTGGCGTGTGTGGGAGTGTACAGGCTAATCTGAATTCCCCAGATAAGCCTCCACAGCTCAGGCGGCAGAGCTGGGAATCAAACCCGGGTCCTCCAGGTTAGATACACGAGCTCTTAACCTCCTACGTTTTGGTTCCTTTTATGGACAGAGAGGCCCACCACAACTGAGGCCCTTGGCTGCCTAGCGTGAGGGGAGTCTAGACGGGACAAGCACTTTAACTAGCATTAAGAAAGCAGGTGCACAAATAGTGGACTGGCAGGCAGCTGAGTTACAAGTGGCTACTGCGGTTTGGGGAATTCCTAGAGATCGGGGGTGGCGCCTACAGAGGGCTGGGTTTGGAGAGGTGAGGAGCAGCAGTGGCTTAGGAGGTTAAGAGCTCGTGTATCTAATCTGGAGGAACCGGGTTTGATTCCCAGCTCTGCCGCCTGAGCTGTGGAGGCTTATCTGGGGAATTCAGATTAGCCTGTGCACTCCCACACACGCCAGCTGGGTGACCTTGGGCTAGTCACAGCTTCTCGGAGCTCTCTCAGCCCCACCCACCTCACAGGGTGTTTGTTGTGAGGGGGGAAGGGCAAGGAGATTGTAAGCCCCTTTGAATCTCCTACAGGAGAGAAAGGGGGGATATAAATCCAAACTCTTCTTCTTCTTCTCACTCAGCAGGGTGTGACGCTGTGACATCCCCAAATTTCCTCCAGAATCACAGCTGGTCCACTCCAGCAGTGACACCAGCACCAAATGCCCGCTTGGCCAGTTGTGTTTGCCTCTGTTCAAGTTGTGTTTTTTCAAAAGAACCTTCTCCAGAGACCCCGGGAGATTCCAAAATCATAGATGTTTGCCTGTGTTTGCCTCTGTGTAAGTTGTGTTTGTGTATTCAGCTGAGTTGTCTGTTGTTGCCAGCCAGTCCTGACGCCAGGCGTTTCCTGTTTGAGATTCTGACTTCTGATCCCTCCCCCATGGGTTTGTTTTTCCCCCCTCCCCTTTTTTCTTCCCCAATTGGCCATGCCGGCAGGGGCTGATGGGAATTGTAGTCCATAACATCTGGAGTGCCAAAGGTTCACCACCACTGGTCTAGAAGGTGCTACTGGGCCCGAATCTAGCTGTTTTCCTGCAGAACAACACAGCTACCCTCTGAAACTGCTTTCAAATTGATTCATCTTTTATTTGCGAGTAAATATGTATTGATGTTATTGCTTTTGGTTTTAAATTAGTTTTGTGATGGTTCAGCATATAAAGGGCATTTTACCGGAGGGCTCCTACCTTCCCCCCTTCAGTAAAGGGCTACCAAGGTATTTTTACAATATATCTTCGCCGTACCTCCGGCGTACCCTAATGCTAGCCCGACTGAACGTCCTACCCTCAGCAGTCCTGAGCGGCAGATTTCTCCAGATCCCATACCAACAAAGAACGTGTCCCTGCTCACAAAAAGCCATCGAAACAATCGAGCACATCCTCCTAGATTGCGAACTATATGCTTCATCTAGAAGACAATATATAGACCCATATACTGAGAACTATGCCTACTCATCAGACAAGGTCAAATCTTTCTATCTGCTTTGTGATCAGTCTCCTCAGAGATCCCTAGACGTTGCCAAATTCCTGGCGCTGGCACAACAGATTCGCCACAGATTTTAGTTTATTTATTTATTTATTGTTTTAACTGCTGGAAATGTCTGAACCTACTTATTTTAACTTGATTCTCCTCAACCCCTCTGTTGTATTTTGAACTCATGCCAATAAAAGGTTGTTGATGATGAATTAGTTTTGTGATGGTTTTGAAACATTTTAATTGTCTTGGTGGCCCCAATGGGGCAGGAAGGTGAGACATAAATTTTGTAGACCAATTGGGAAGGAGGAGGGTCACAGGTTATACTGCCGTAAAATCTCCCCTCCAAAACAAACGCTTTCTGCAGAGGAGCTGAGCTTTGTAATCTGGAGAGCTGTAGTAAGTCCAGGAGAGCTCCAGGCCTCCCCTGGAGGTTGGCACTCCTATTTTAGCTGCTCTGGGGTCCTTCTTAAGCAGCTCCATATTTTACCCATCACTCCTGGAGTCAGTTCATGCTCACCTGGGACTTGCCAACACTGGGAGCAGCCGTGTCCGCATTTTCCGGGCAAACAGATGGGAACCAAGCGAGTCTTCCGAATGCCCTGAATGAGCTCATCAGATTCTCAGAAAATAGCCCCCGGTCATTTTCCAAGCTGTTGAATGTTCAGGGGCCAAGATTCCTGTCCTACGAAAAAGATCAGCCAGCATATTTGTCTCCACGAGTCTGGAGAAAAGGATTTTCCACCACCCAAACATAAATTATTCTTCAAGCAAAAAAAAGTTTTGGAATTCAGAAGTCTGCTTTTTCGGTGGCCGGCTGAGTCGAAACTTTTTGGCAACCGGGCTGAGCAAACAAACATGTCGGAAGGAGAAGGGGAAAGGATTCCGAGGAATGGAGGCCTCGTTGGAGGCAAAGAAATTGTTCAGACCTATTCGACGCAGCACTTCTACTTAGCAGAACAGCGCTACCCTGTTTCCCCGAATATAAGACACCCCCTGAAAATAAAACGTAGTAGAGGTTTTGCTGAAGTGCGAAATATAAGGCATCCCCCGAAAGTAAGACGTAGCAAAGTTTTTGTTTGGAAGCATGCCCGACGAACAGAACACAGAAAAATAAGACATCCCCTGAAAATAAGACATAGCGCATCTTGGGGAGCAAAAATTAATATAAGACACACAGGGGAACGGATTCATCCCAAGTGCAGTTAGACTGTTTGAGGCCAAAGCCTTAGCCCAATTGACCTATGGTGCTCCGTTGGCAATGATTTCAGATTTTGTGCCATTGGAGAGAGTCCTATAGATTTTTCTGAGATACTTGTTTAATACACCGAAATGTACAGCCAATGTGGTATTAAGGCAAGAAGCAGGGATGGCCAAAGTTGAGACCATCTTTTGGAAATTAACCATCAAATACTGGCTTAAAGTGCTTTCCTGTCCCCAGGGATTAATGCCTTCATTATTGGCAGCAACACCCTACCCTGGATGGCTAGAAAAGATTACATCAAAACTTAGACAGTGTGGTCTTGATCCAATGCAACTTTTGGAGATTGGAAGTAGCAGAGCAATGGGTATGGTCCACCAACGTCTTACTGACATTGAGATGCAAACAGATTTTCCCCGGCTACCTGTTCTATATAAACCACTAAAATCATGGATAGGTATTTCAGCTGCACCTTATCTATCTGTAATAACATCAGCAAGAAGCCGATGGGCTTTTTCTAGGGCTCGCTTCGATGCCTTCCCGTCAGCTAATCTGATGGGACGATTCCAAAATATTCCAAGGCACAGGAGAACCTGTGTGTGCGGCTCAAGGGAAGTAGACTCAATGTCACATATCTTACTGCACTGCAAGTTACATGAAGGTGAAAGGAAGCTGTTGATCCAACCATTGTTAACTCGTCATGTATATCTATTCATAGATAACTCAGATACGAATTCTGTAAGAATATTATTAGAAGATCGTGTTTCTGCCATTTCACAGAAGGTTGCTAAATTTTGTATATTGGTGCACAACAAGCGTAGTTCCTTATTAAAACAAAGAGCCGCACTGTGTGATGAGGACTGTAATAATGCCTGAAGCTAATGTTATTTATTAATAGATTTTATAATGGATTTTAATTTATATTATATTTTTGTATAAGTGGAGTGCTATGGATTCACATGTACTCTGATTTTAAACTATTGGCTGGCCAAAAGGCCGTAATAATAAATATCTATCATCTATCAATATAAGACACTGTCTTATATTCGGGGAAACACGGTACTCAGAATCTCAGTTTACGCAGAAAGGAAACGTTTGGGTCATTGAATCTGGCTTTAGAGCAGGGGTGGGCAATTATTTTTTCCATGGGGCCGCATAAGAAACAGAAAATATTGTGGAGGGCCGGGCCAAAAGGCAGGGGGGCCAGTCAGGGTCATCCGGCGGGTCGGATGTGGCCCGCGGGCCGTATAATGCCCAGGTGTGCTTTAGAGCACAGTCACGGTGGCCGAGAGCTGGGAGATCAACCCAGAACTTCAGGTGTGACTGGACAGAGACTATGTAAATGTGTCTATATCTGGAGGAGTGTCTGTGAATTGGCAAGATGTTATTGTATTCTGAGCTGCTTTGAGTCTAAGGAGAGTAAGCGTGATAGGAATGTACTAAATCAATCCATCCCTTTTAACTGTTTCAAATCAACAGGTGGCGGTGGGCTTTCTGGGCTGTGTGGTCCGGCTGGCAGTTTGTGCTCCTAACGGTGGGCAAAATGTTAGGAGCAAAAATTACCCGCCCTCGGCCAAACAGCCCGGAAAACCCATAGCACAGTGATGGCGAACCTTTTTGAGACCGAGTGCCCAAATTGCAGCCCAAACCCCACTTATTTATTGCAAAGTGTCGTAGGAGGTTAAGAGCTCGTGTATCTAATCTGGAGGAACCGGGTTTGATTCCCAGCTCTGCCGCCTGAGCTGTGGAGGCTGATCTGGGGAATTCAGATTAGCCTGTGCACTCCCACACACGCCAGCTGGGTGACCTTGGGCTAGTCACAGCTTCTCGGAGCTCTCTCAGCCCCACCTACCTCCCAGGGTGTTTGTTGTGAGGGGGGAAGGGCAAGGAGATTGTCAGCCCCTTTGAGTCTCCTGCAGGAGAAAGGGGGATATAAATCCAAACTCCTCCTCCTCCTCCTCCTCCTCCTCTTCTTCTTCTTCTTCTTCTTCTTCTTCTTCTTCTTCTTCTTCTTCTTCTTCTTCTTCTTCTTCTTCTTCTTCTTCTTCTTCTTCTTAAGTGCCAACCCGGCAATTTAACCTGAATGCTGAGGTTTTAGTTTAGAAAAAAACGGTTGGCTCCCTCTTCCTCTGCCCCCACCGCTCAAGCAGCCTGCTCTAGCAAGTCCCACGCGCACCTCTCTGTGCCCCTCTAGCATCTCTGCCTCCTCGGCGCCCCCCTCAGGCAGCAGCCACCTGGCGCACAAGCACCAAACCCGCCAGCCGAGTCCTCCCTGCTCACCGCGGTGCGCGCACGTCATGCTCAGTGGCCCAGGCCAGCCTAGATGTGTGTGTGTGTGTGTGTGGGTGATTTTCCACCCCCCATGATGAACTCTGTGTGTGCGTGCCCACAGAGAGGGCTCCGAGTGCCACCTCTGGCACCCGTGCCATAGGTTCGCCATCACTGCCCTAGCATGGCCGTTGATTGTGTCCGTGAAAGCTTTCGACAAGGCGTTATTTCAAATTCATTCCCCCGGCTGCTTGCGAAGTTCTGTCTCAGAGATGCCAGCTCTAGGTTCAGAATTTCCCGGGGATTCGGGGTTGGAGTGTAGGGAAGGTGGGGTTTGGGAAAGGTGGGGCAACATTGGCACGGGACAGTGCCCTAGATACCACCTGCAGCAAAACTGATTACTGAAGACTGGAGATCAGTCACAATATTGGGAGACCGCCGGACCTCACCTGGATGTCCCATCCCATTCTCAGCATGTCATTAAAACAGATGTTGAAGGGTCCAGCCTACCCAGATGTTCCTCCACACAAGTACCATTCTAGGCCAGTGGTGGTGAACCTTTGGCACTCCAGATGTTATGGACTACAATTCCCATCATGCTGGCAGGGGCTGATGGGAATTGTAGTCCATAACATCTGGAGTGCCAAAGGTTCGCCACCACAGTTCTAGGCGTTTTACCTGGCTCCTGTTCATTCCAGTGGGAGCTGGATGAGACAACATCTGGGGCAGGAGTCTGCAACCTGTGGCTCTCCAGATGTTCATGGACTACAATTCAACAACTGCAATTGGCCATGCTGGCAGGGGCTGGTGGGAATTGTAGTCCATGAACATCTGGAGAGCCGCAGGTTGCAGACCCCTGAATTCTGGGGGATTGTGTCCAGTGGTGGGATCCAAAGATTTTAGTAACAGGTTCCCATGGTGGTGGGATTCAAACTGGCGTAGCGCCTATGGGGCTGGGCGGGGCACGATGGGGGCGTGGCCGGGCATTCCGGGGGCGGGGCATTCCTGGAGCTGAGGGCGCTGTGGCCAGGGCGCCAGCACTGCACCTGCGGTCGCTTAGGCGGGGAAGCGCGGGCATGCGAAGTAGCGCAGGCTGCCACGCATGCTGGTGCACCTCCTGCTAGACTGCTTCAAGTTCTGCGCGCTACTGCTGAGAGGAGGGGCGTAACTAAGGCAAAAATCACGTGGCAAAATCACCCATGAGTAACCCCCTCTCGGCACACACAAATAATGAGTAACCTACTCTCGGGAACCTGTGAGAACCTGCTGGATCCCACCTCTGATTGTGTCCAAACATTTCTTCTCTGTTCTGCACAGTTATAACCAGTGGCACGCTGCTGTTTGGATTATTCTCAGTTGCAGATTATTCTCAGGGGGTGTCCAGATCCTTTCTTGGGGCGGGGGGGGGATGCCTTCAAAAAAACAACAGCATCCCTTTCCAACGGAGCCTGCGATCCCCAGAAAGCATATCCAGCATTTGAAACCCTCTTTTCGGCTTTTTCGAATGCTCCGATTTGTTGCATCTGGAATGCTCGGCTAGACTCCTTCGTGTACAAGCGGGTGTTTTTGTTGGAGGCGAGGAGAACAATTCGACACGGCGGAACCTCCAGCGGCAGCGAACCTGCCAAAACCGCACACACGGAGCCAACCTGTCCGGCTGAGCCAGGGAGCTTCCCTGGTCTGCCAAGAGTCTCCTCTCTCTCTCCCTCCGTCCCCTGACGTGGCTTCTGGTTGCAGTCGGGGCAGGATCTGGAAGTGCTGATGTTATTTTCCAGCGCAAGAGCATCTGCGTCACTCAGCTTGTGCAACTTGCAAACCGAAGAGGGCCAGGTGTCGTCGCCCTCAACCCAAATCAGCTGCCTTCCCTGCCTGCTCGGGGCTGCCAAAGCCGAGGCGCATGTGTCCAAGGGAGCGCAAAGCCTCAGTGGAGCTTCAAGGCATGCATGGGTGGTTATGCGCGTCCGGCGAAGAGTGTTGCGAGTCGAGCAGGCCTCTGCATGCAAACGCTGTACCTCTCTCACTGCAGCGTCCCGGCGGTTTCCAGGTCTGGAATTGAGTTCATGGCCAACAACAGGGTAGGGGGGAAAAACCAGAAGAAACTTTGAGCCCAGGAGCAGCAGTGGCGTAGGAGGTTAAGAGCTCGTGTATCTAATCTGGAGGAACCGGGTTTGATTCCCTGCTCTGCCGCCTGAGCTGTGGAGGCTTATCTGGGGAATTCAGATCAGCCTGTGCACTCCCACACACGCCAGCTGGGTGACCTTGGGCAAGTCATAGCTTCTCGGAGCTCTCTCAGCCCCACCCACCTCACAGGGTGTTTGTTGTGAGGGAGCAAGGGCAAGGAGAAGAGGGCAGGGATTGGAGAAGGGAAGAACTTCAGTGTTGAATAATACCATAGAATCCACCCTCTGAAGCAGCTGTTTTCTCCAGTGGAAGTTGATCTGTTGTCTGGAGATCAGTTGTGATTCTAGGACATGGGTGTCGAACTCGCGGCCCTCCAGATGTTATGGACTACAGTTCCCTTCATCCCTGGCAGCATGATGCTGGCAGGGGATGATGGGAACTGTAGTCCATAACATCTGGAAGGCCGCAAATTTGACACCTATGTTCTAGGACAGGGGTCTTCAAACTATGGTCCTCCAGATGTTCATGGACTACAATTCCCATCAGCCCCTGCCAGCATGGCCAAGTGGTAGGGCTCATGGGGATTGTAGTCTATGAACATCTGGAGGGCCATAGTTTGAAGATCCCTGTTCTAGGACATAGGTGTCGAACTCGCAGCCCTCCAGATGTTATGGACTACAGTTCCCATATGATGGGAACTGTAGTCCATAACATCTGGAGGACCGCGAGTTCGACACCTATGTTCTGGGAGATTTCCCATCATTACCAAGAGGTTGGCAGAGCTACAACCTAACACAGCTACTTACATGAAAAGGATAATGATAATAACAACGACGGTTATTATGATTAGGATTAAAATATTTTTCGGCTGCCTTTCCACCAGATCAGGGTTTATGAGGGGGCAACCAAAAAAAATATCTGAACAATTAAATACTCACTGGGCCTTTCCCCACTTACCTTAATCCCTCCTATGCCGTGCGCTGCTCTCAGAGCGCGGGGTCATCACAAGGTGCCGTTTAAACAAGCGCCAGGGATGCCACGCGCTGAGGGGGTGCAACAGCGGCAGCGTCGGGGCAGCTGCGCTGTTGGTGCCCCTGTCGTGGGGAGTGTCGGGGGACCCCACGCTACTTTCGGAGAGTAGCGCGGGGCTTAAGGTAAGTGGGGAAAGGCCCACTATGCCCAGAGAGCTTACTGTGCGCAGAAGGAGCATTCTCCGCACAGTCTCTGCTTTGGGACATGTTTGCTATTATTACCCATTGCCCTGTCTCCCCACACTATTCTCCCTGCCTGCAGCAGGGCAGGCATTGCCCTTTACCCTGAGGTTCAGCATTTCTTGTTGCGGAGCTGAACGGCACCATGTTCATCGGATTGATAGTTCTGCCCTATTCTGCCCAGCTCAGCCCAGCTGCACGCGTGTCCCCATTGGATGTGATCGGACACCCACTCCCTCCCCGGAAAAAAAACACCCTTATCTTACTAGTCCAATGGCTATAATTCCAGTATCTTATGCAATATCTTTATATATATACAATGAAGATATCATCAAGTGTTTATTCCTTTAACTTAGTTTTGTTCTGCAAAATTCTCAGAAATAAATATTGAAATCAATTCTGCAAATGAACACCAAGAAATTACGGCCTACATCCACACTACAAACATAATTACTTATAGGCCTGGCATTATTATTTTTTGGCCTCCGACTAAAGAAAGTGTGGGATTATGTTTAAAATAAGGATTGTTTATTAATATTTTATTATTTATTTATTATTGTATTTATGTTATTTGTAGTCCACCTTTCTTACTGAGATTTGAAGAAGACAAAGTAGATACAGTCAACAGCAGTGGTTCTCAACCTTCCAAATACCGCAACCCTTTAATACAGTTCCTCATGTTGTGGTGACCCCCAACCCTAACATTTATCCATTTTACAGATGGAGAACACTTTTTTCCCCCCACTTTCAATAGAAAATTTTATTAAATTTTAAAACATTTTACACATAACGTGAACTTATTACAACGCTTAAATATCCAACATTTTCCGTTTTTGTCTACAAAACATAACATTCATTCATCTCTATTGTCTACAAAACATTCGTTCATCTCTATTGGTCATCTATTGACCTATGTAAATAACAAACAAAATAACGGAATAACAGTCAACAACTCTATTTCACTTTTTTCTTTCAAAGAGACTGGTTTGAGTCTCTATTAGAATTTATTTGTTGATTATTCCAGGTTATACACTCCCTCCCCCTTAATTGACTCCATCTGATATTCCTGACGTTCCAGGTCTGATTCAGTGGGATATATATCCCAGTTATTTCTCGCTCTTTTCTTTCTTTCTTTTTTCTAATCTTTCACTTTTGTGTCTTTACTGCTCTGACTTTTATCATTTTACTGAGAAATACAATAATCTCTCTACTATTACTAAATTCTACATTTCCTATTTCTTAATTCTATATCTTAAAGCAATTACATAACTAATACAATCCTACCCTATTTTCCCGAATATAAGACATCCCTGGAAAATAAGACGTAGTAGAGGTTTTGCTGAAGTGTGAAATATAAGGCATCCCCCAAAAGTAAGAGGCGTATTGCAAAAGTTTTTTGTTTTGGAAGCATGCCCAACGAACAGAACACAGAAAAATAAGACATCCCCTGAAAATAAGACATAGCGCATCTTTGGGAGCAAAAATTAATATAAGACACTGTCTTATTTTCGGGGAAACACGGTATTACTAAACATTGTTTACATAACTTAACACAGACCTCTTGTTAGACAGATGGAGAACACTGATGCAGAGAGTCTTAGGCAACCCCTGTGAAAGGGTCGTTCGACCCCCCCAAAGGTCCCGACCTGGTGGTTGAGAACCACTGGTCAATAACAGGAAGCTGACATCCTTTAATCCAAAGTAATAGTGGAGTAGTGGTAGATGGGGCCCTCAAGTCACAGCTGACTTAACAGCAACCCCGTAGAAGAACAAGAAGAAGAAGAAGAAGAAGAGGAGGAGGAGGAGGAGAAGGAGGAGGAGGAGTTTGGATTTATATCCCCCCCCCTTCTGCCCTGCAGGAGACTCAAAGGGGCTGACAATCTCCTTGCCCTTCCCCCCTCACAACAAACACCCTGTGAGGTGGGTGGGGCTGAGAGAGCTCCGAGAAGCTGTGACTAGCCCAAGGTCACCCAGCTGGCGTGTGTGGGAGTGCACAGGCTAATCTGAATCCCCCAGAGAAGCCTCCACAGCTCAGGCGGCAGAGCTGGGAATCAAACCCGGTCCCTCCAGATTAGAGACATGAGCTCTTAACCTCCTACGCCACGGCTGCTCCAAGTAGAGTTTTTGAGGCAGTGGTTGTTCAGAGGTGGTTTGCCGTTGCTTGCCTCCGCATGCGCCGAAAGAGTTCTGAGAGAACTGTGACTGGCCACCAAGGAGGCTTCATGTGGGGGGAGTGAGGAATCAAACCTCGTTCTCCAGATTAGAGCCTGCTGCTCTCAACCACTGCACTGTGCCGGCTCTCGTAATCGGAGTGGGCTTGCAGAAAGAGCTGGAACGAAGTATAATTAACATGACATGTTACACAATGCAGAGATTACATAGCAGGATAATACATGCAGGCTAGTAGGTACCGTACATAATTCCTTTCCTTTCTGAAGCATTTCATTCCTGCACAGCTCTATTACCTATGTAAAGAACCGCTCTTGAATAATTCAGTTTGGCATCGTTTGCAGGAAGCCAGGACAGTAGGAGCCTTCATAACTTCCTCCATTCATAAAACTGCAAAGAGCGGCATCCCAAATTATCTGAGAGAAGGAATGACAAATAAACTAGTTCCAGACTGGCTTAAAAAGTTTGCGTAAATATTTTTTAACAGCCTGGGATGAGTCAGTTGTTAATATATAGACAGCAAGACAGCAGAATGTACCTTTGGAGGCAAGGGCTCCCAACTCCAGGTTGCGAAATTCCTGGAGATTGGGGAGGGCGAGGTTTGAGGGATCTCAGTGGAGTGATAGAGTTTACTGTCGTAAGCAGCCATTTTTTCCTAGGGCAGTGATGGCGCACCTTCTCGAGACCGAGTGCCCAAATTGCAACCCAAAACCCACTTATTTATCGCAAAGGGCCAACACGGCAATTTAACCTGAATACTGAGGTTTTCGTTTAGGAAAAACGGTTGGCTCCGAGGCGTTCGTTACTCAGGAGTAAGCTTGGTGGTCGTCGGTGGCTTTGCTTTGAAGCAACCGTGCAACTCTTCCAACAGGTGAATCACGAGCCTAGGAGGGTTTACTCAGAAGCAAGCCCCATTGCCAGCAACCGAGCTTACTTCCAGGTAAAGGATCACGCTTTAGTTCTTCCCATGAAAATCAGTGGGGTTTAACAGCGCTTATCAGGGTGACCTACACTTCTTCCCCAAAACTTGGTCTTAGGTTTAATGCGAATAATCGAGCCCAATGGCCTAGGCCAGTCTAGATGTGTGGGGGGGGGGGGGGGGGGTGGACTCTTGTTTAAGGCGGCGTGCCCACAGAGAGGGCTCTGAGTGCCACCTCTGGCACCCGTGCCATAGATTCGCCACCACTGTCCTAGGGGGACTAATTTGCCCCGTAATGCAGAGTAGTAAGCTGAGTTTGACCCTGATGGAAGTCAGTTTCAAGAGCCGGCTCAAGGTTGACTCAGTATTCAATCCTTTGGAGGTTGGTAAAATGTTTACTCAGCTTACTGGGGGTAAAGAACAGACAGGTGCGGAAGGAAATGGCAAACCACCCCATCGATGTAGTCTGCCTAGTAAACGTGATACGACGTCACTCCATGGGTCAGTTATGGCCTGGTGCTTGTACAGGGGACTGCCTTCACCTTTTCACTTAATCTCTGTAGGCTGGAGATAAGAACATAAGAACAAGCCAGCTGGATCAGACCAGAGTCCATCTAGTCCAGCACTCTGCTACTCGCAGTGGCCCAACAGGTGCCTTTGGGAGCTCACAGGCAGGATGTGAAAGCAATGGCCTTCTGCAGCTGTTGCTCCCGATCACCTGGACTGTTAAGGCATTTGCAATCTCAGATCAAAGAGGATCAAGATTGGTAGCCATAAATCGACTTCTCCTCCATAAATCTGTTCAAGCCCCTTTGAAAGCTATCCAGGTTAGTGGCCATCACCACCTCCTGGGGCAGCATATTCCAAACATTCCAATCACACGTTGCGTGAAGAAGAAGAAGAGGAGGAGGAGGAGGAGGAGGAGAAGGAGGAGGAGGAGGAGGAAAAGGAGGAGGAGGAGGAGAAGAAGAAGAAGAAGAAGAAGAAGAAGAAGAAGAAGGAAGAAGAAGAAGAAGAGGAAGAGGAAGAGGAAGAGAGAGGAGTTTGGATTTATATCCCCCCTTTCTCTCCTGTAGGAGACTCCAAAGGCCTTACAATCTCCTTTGCCCTTCCCCCCTGCACAACAAACACCCTGTGGCAAGATTGGGTGGAGACAGAAGGAGGAGCCTCGAAAAGCTGTGACTAGCTCAAGGTCACCCAGCTGGCGTGTGTGGGAGTGCACAGGCTAATCTGAATTCCCCAGATAAGCCTCCACAGCTCAGGCGGCAAAGCTGGGAATCAAACCCAGCTCCTCCAGATCAGAGTGCACCTGCTCTTAGCCACTGCTCTTAGCCACTGCGCCACTGCTACTCCCTTTTTCCTTTTATTAGTCCTAATTCTTCCCCCCAGCATTTTCAATGGATGCCCCCTGGTTCTAGTATTGTGAGAAAGAGAGAAAAATTTTCTCTCTGTCAACATCTGTCCTAATTCTCCTCCAGGTGCACCGAGAAGTTGGTAACCCTGTTTGAGGGACACCTCGCTTCCGTGTTTTGCAGATGCAAGAGACGAGAAAACTATTTAAGCCACCCTTGAGAAAATATGTCTGTTCCAAACAGACATGGGAAAAACTAAGTGCAAAAGCCACAAGAAGAAGAAGAAGAAGAAGAAGAAGAAGAAGAAGAAGAAGAAGAAGAAGAAGAAGAAGAAGAAGAAGAGGAGGAGGAGGAGGAGGAGGAGGAGGAGGAGGAGGAGGAGGAGGTTGGATTTATATCCCCCCCTTTCTCTCCTGCAGGAGACTCAAAGGGGCTGACAATCTCCTTGCCCTTCCCCCCTCACAACAAACACCCTGTGAGGTAGGTGGGGCTGAGAGAGCTCCGAGAAGCTGTGACTAGCCCCAGGTCACCCAGCTGGCGTGTGTGGGAGTGCACAGGCTAATCTGAATTCCTCAGATAAGCCTCCACAGCTCAGGCGGCAGAGCTGGGAATCAAACCCGGTTCCTCCAGATTAGATACACGAGCTCTTAACCTCCTACGCCACTGCTGCTCCGCGGCGTCACGATTATTAATCAAGGATTTTAATCTGCCCAGCTCCAACGGCTGTCCCCAAGATGCCGACACAGTTTCGGCATGAATCTTTAAAGCCCAGCCCTTGGCCCCAGCAGGAAAAATAACTCCACCGAGGGCAAAATGGGGGCCTGGGGCTGCTGCCCAGAGGAGTTTGTCCAGCAGGGAGCCAAAGGAAGGCCCTTATCTTGGAGCAGTCGCTTGAAAGTCTCGCCCCGGCGGCTCTGCAGGGTGTTGCCAAAGACAGCCTGTTCTGGAAACTGGAGAATAGAAGTCTGCTCACGGTGCCACTGAAGCGCCTGCATCTTGCCCATCTCGATTTTGGGCCTCAGCCGGTTGAAAAGTCTGGAACGGTTGGTTGTCGGCGGTGTGTTTTTTTCTTTCCCCCTCCAAAAATCCAGGCAAGCCTGAGCTTCCAGCCCGGACCACGAGCCTCTTGTGAGCGTTAAAAGGTATGCGATTAGATAGCGAACCGGCCCGTCTTCCTCGGCGTCCCTCCCAGGCCGCCTTTGCCGGGGTTAGAATGGGAGCCGTCGGGCTTAACCAGACAGACGCCAGCCCTCTTCATCAAACTGGCCAGCCGCGGATAAGGAGCCCTTCCCAAAGTCACTCTCTATCCACAGCTTGAGCCTTAGCTGGGCTCTGATTGTCATTTCTCCTAGTTTTTCAGGGGAACCAAATGGAATATAATATATACCGTGTTTCCCCCAATATAAGACAGTGTCTTATATTAATTTTTGCTCCCAAAGATGTGCTATGTCTTATTTTCAGGAGATGTCTTATTTTTCTGTGTTCTGTTCGTCGGGCATGCTTCCAAACAAAAACGTTGCTACGTCTTACTTTTGGGGGATGCCTTATATTTCGCACTTCAGCAAAACCTCTGCTACGTCTTATTTTCCGGGGATGTCTTATATTCGGGGAAACAGGGTACCAGGGTCTGCAACCTGCAGCTCTCCAGATGTTCAGGGGCTACAATTCCCAATTGGCCATGCTGACAGGGGCTGATGGGATTTGTAGTCCGTGAATATCTGGAGAGCCGCAGGTTGCAGACCCTGGTACCATGTTTCCCCGAAAATAAGACAGTGCCTTATATTAATTTTTGCTCCCCAAGATGCGCTATGTCTTATTTTCAGGGGATGTCTTATTATTCTGTGTTCTGTTCGTCGGGCATGCTTCCAAACAAAAACTTTGCTACGTCTTACTTTTGGGGGATGCCTTATATTTCACACTTCAGCAAAACCTCTATTACATCTTATTTTCCGGGGATGTCTTATATTCGGGGAAACAGGGTAGTCTACATCAAGGCATCTAAATCCCTAGGTCTGCCCTAGCTGCAGTCCTCATATGATTATCTTCCCAGGATTAAGGTTTACTCCTTCAGCAAAGAGGCCGGTACCTGCAGGCATGTATTTTTAACTTCTAGCCTTGCTGGGAAGCATTCTGTTTGCCCAACACTGTAAAGTCGTGGTGCCCAGTGGCGTATCTGCCTAGGGACAAGGGGCACCCCTTGTCCCCGAGCGCCACTCTTCTGGTCACGTGGGGGTGCAAAATCGGGGGCCCCCCCACATGACCAGGAAGTCCTGCTGTCTTGTCGTTTTCGCGTGCCTCGACCCAACCGAGGCACACAAAAAACGACGAGGCAGCAGAACTTCCTGCTGCCTCCAAGCACCCTCAACCCCACCCTGGACTCCCTCCTCCCTTCCTTCCACCCCCCCCCCTGCAGGCTGCCGGCTGGGAGCCCAGCCAGCAGGGGGAGTCTGTGAGGGGGAGTGGGCACCCGAGATCTTGCCCATGTCCATGGTGACATGAGCAGGATCGAGGGCAGTGGGGGTGGAGCCTGGGGCATCAGGGGCGGAGCTAGGTTGGTGGGGGGGCAGATCCTGGGGAGGTGTCCTGGAGACAATTTGTCTCAGGGCGCCATTTACCCCTGGTACGCTTCTGGTGGTGCCCATGGGTGGGTGTGCCCACTGGTACCCACTGCCTTCTTTCCCAAAGCAAAGCCCTGGCCCTTGGTCTCTTTAGACCAGAGGGTGCTTCAGAAGAGTTTGGGGAGCACCGCCTTTCTGTCTGCAGGGAGCACCTGGACCAAAACAGCTACCTGCATCAGCGAGGGTTGCTAGGCAGCGCAACCACAGAGTTTCTGGCAATTGCTAGAGCTACCCATGCCAAGACTCTCTGATCAAAACTTCTTGGAAATAGACGAGGCCTTATTTTTCTTTTAAATTTTTTTTTCCAGTCCTGCCATTGGGACTACTGATTGGTGCTCTCCATCAAAGTTATGGCGCACTCTGTTTATGTTCAGTTCTGTGACTGGCAGATGGCAGCGGAGTCACCAAGGCGATGAGGAGAGGAGAAAGCGTCTGGGACATGACAGAGGTTTATAAAATGTTGCGTGGAGTGGAGATGGTACACAATGAGCTTTTTCTCCCTTTCCCAAAATTCTGGAACTTGGCAGCATCCAATGAAGCTGAGGGGAAGTATATTCGGGACGGAGAAAAGGAAATATTTATTTTCCCAACGAATAATTAAAATGTGGAATTGTGTAGTGATGGCCACAGGCATAGACCGGTTTAAAAGGGGATTAGACCAGTGATGGCAAACCTTTTCGAGACCAAGTGCCCAAATTGCAAACCAAAACCCACTTATTTATCGCAAAGTGCCAACACGGCAATTTAACCTGAATACTGAGGTTTTAGTATAGAAAAAACGGTTGGCTCTGAAGCGTGCGTTACTCAGGAGTAAGCTTGGTGGTCGTCGGTGGTTTTGCTTTGAAGCAACTGTGCAACTCTTCCAATGGGTGAATCACAACCCTAGGAGGGTTTACTCAGAAGCAAGCCCCATTGCCAGCAACCGAGCTTACTCCCAGGTAAAGGATCGTGCTTTAGTTCTTCGCATGAAAATCAGTGGGGTTTAGCAGCGCTTAACAGGGATACCTACACTGCTTCCCCAAAACTAGGTCTTAGGTTTAACGCTAATAATCGAGCCCAGTGGCCCAGATCAGCCTAGATGTGTTGGGGCAGGCATTCTGTTTGCACGTGCCCACAGAGAGGGCTCTGAGTGCCACCTCTGGCACCCGTGCCATAGGTTCGCCACCACTGGATTAGACCAAGTCATGGTGGAGGTCTATCAGGGGCTACTAGCCATGGTGACTCTCAGTTGGAGAAGCTCTGAATCCCAGTGCCAGCAGGTAACATCAGGGGCAGGCCTTGGCTAGATCTCCAGGCCACCTGGTTGGCCACTTTGTGAGACAGGATGCTGGACCACGTGGACCACTAGTCTGATCCAGCAGAACTCTTCTTATGTTCTTTTGCCGTGGAAGTTGTTTTTGGTGCTGGTTTGCTTGTATCTACAGGTTTTGTTTTCCTGCCTGCTGTGCAGAAGAATGGTGTCTATAATGTGTTGAAGTTAGCCTGAGCACAGCAACTGCCAAACTAGTGGGACTATAGCAGTGATGGCGAACCTTTTCCAGATCGAGTGCCCAAATTGCAACCCAAAACCCACTTATCGCAAAGTGCCGACACGGCAATTTAACCTGAATACTGAGGTTTTCGTTTAGGAAAAACGGTTGGCTCCGAGGCGGCTGGCTTTGCTTTGAAGCAACTGTCCAACTCTTCCAACAGGTGAATCATGACCCTAGGAGGGTTTACTCAGAAGCAAGCCCCATTGCCAGCAACCGAGATTACTCCCAGGTAAAGGATTGTGCGTTAGTTATTCGCATGGAAATCAGTGGGGTTTAACAGCACTTAACAGGGTTACCTACACTGCCTCACCAAAACTAGGTCTTAGGTTTAATGCTAATAATCGAGCCCAGCGGCCCAGGCCAACCTAGATGGGGGGGGGGGGGGACTCTGTCTGCGCGTGCCCACAGAGAGGGCTCTGAGTGCCACCTCTGGCACCCGTGCCATAGGTTCGCCATCACTGGATTATAGGATCAAGGCCCTTTTTCCTCTGCCTGGTGAAGAGTTCTGTGTAACTTGGAAGCTTGCCTTCCAGAAAGCCTCTGGAAGCTGGCCAAAGAGGAGCTGTGTTGTGCGTCTCATGTTTTCACAGGTCCCAGCAGGATCCAAACCCTATCCCTGCTTTTAGGGCTATGTGTTCCAAGCACATAGAAATGAATCACCCTGTTCAAAGGACAAAAGCTTTTCGCAGCCACAAATGTCCAGTCTTTGTTTCTGTACAAATTCTCTACACACAGAAACCTGGCCCACTGATAGCAGCACAAGAACAAGAACTCTCCACGTGGAGATAAAAAAGGCTTGAATGAGAGTCTGGTTCTCCTCTACTCCGGAGCAGAGTTCACTGTCTCTCCTCTCTTCTTTCCTTGGCAAAAACAGAAATGTAAAGAACCCTTTTCCTCTGTTTGTTATTGTTAGTCTTTCAATAGACTGTCTTCATGCCAGCGATTGTGCACTGGAAATCAGTAGATAAAATGAATTCAGGGCAGTTTGTGGGGGGAGAGGGGGAAAAAATCCGAAACAGGAAACTTCTTCAGATTATTTTTCAAAGGTTACGGTGACGCCAAGAGCCAGTGGTCCTGCGTGAGCGCTGCCCATACGCAGACGCAAACCTCTCCGAACAATATCCATCCCTAATCTATGGAACTCCCTGCCACTAAACATGTTGAGAAGAAGGAGAAGGAGAAGAAGAAGAAGAAGAAGAAGAAGAAGAAGAAGAAGAAGAAGAAGAAGAAGAAGAAGAAGAAGAAGAAGAAGAAGAAGAAGAAGAAGAAGAAGAAGAAGAAGAAGAAGAAGAAGAAGAAGAAGAGGTTTGGATCTCATATCCCTTCTCTCCTGCAGGAGACTCAAAGGGGCTGACAATCTCCTTGCCCTTCCCCCCTCACAACAAACACCCTGTGAGGTAGGTGGGGCTGAGAGAGCTCCGAGAAGCTGTGACTAGCCCAAGGTCACCCAGCTGGCGTGTGTGGGAGTGACCAGGCTAATCTGAATTTCCCAGATAAGCCTCCACAGCTCAGGTGGCAGAGCTGGGGATCAAACCCGGTTCCTCCAGATTAGATACACGAGCTCTTAACCTTCTACGCCACTGCTGCTCCAGGGGAATAGACGGAGGAGTTGATGAGATGAGCTGACCAAAGTTCTGGGCCGTGACAAGCAACTACTGGGCAACACAGCGAGGAGGGTGATGGCCTGCCGTGGGCGCTCCTCTGCCATCGGGGGCATAAGAACTGTTCAGTGTTCAGTTCTGGTCGCCACATCTCAAAAAGGATATCGAAGAGATCGAAAAAGTGCCGAGAAGGGCAACTTCACAGGAGCAAGAACATACCTTGAACCAACCCCGCAGAACGGAACGTGGACGCCAGCAGCGTGAAGAGGGCATTTGGTAGCTTGACTGACAGCTGTCCAGAAGCTGAGATCCGGGCCCCAGTTTCCGTGTTGGGTGGGCTGTGTCCATTTTCAGCAGGAGGAGGAGGAGCCACTTCTGTACCCCACAAGAGAAAAAAAACACACACACACACACACACAGCCAACGACAACAACAGCAATCTCTTGAGGCTTTCCTTTCCCTCCCTGGGCCAGCAAAAGAAGGCGACCAAGAATGTGTCGTGAAGGAGTTTGCTGCTTCATGTTACTCCAGGCAGGGGTCTGCAACCTGCGGCTCTCCAGATGTTCATGGACTACAATTCCCATCAGCCCCTGCCATGCTATTGACATGGTCTAGTAAAGTAACATTAGATCAGGGGTGTCCAACTCTGGTGCCCCAGATGTTCATGGACTACGATTCCCATCTGTCCCTGTCAGCATGGCCATTTTTAATGCACGCCATCGGCCATGCTGGCAGGGGCTGATGGGAATTGTAGTCCATGAACATCTGGAGAGCCGCAGGTTGCAGACCCTTCTTCGTCTACCAAGCTTGTCCCTCTATCAAAAAAGCAATAGGATTATTCTGGCCTGACTTTTTTTTTGAGATCCATGTTGACGTTTAGTGATCCTGGCATTCCCTTCCAAACTTGCTCATTTGTTCTCCCGGGCCGAACCCAAGTCCAGCTGGGTGATTTTAGAAACCTCCTGAGCTTTCCCGGAATTTGTGCTAAACACCCAAAGGACAAGGAGTCGTGAACGACTTCTGCCACCCGAGGTTGTTTTTGGAGGAATTCCCCTAACGAAAGACAGTCGGAGGTTTCATTTCCTCGATCTCCTCCGGCTCCGGCTTTGAATGGAGCCAGCCGAGAATCACTGCGAACGACCATTTTCGGTTTGCAAACAAACTTAAAATAGAAAAGAGAGTTTTCCAAGAGGAAGAAACTCTTGGCTTGATGGAAACATTGGGGGACATTCTTTCGCTGTTCTTTTGTGGGGGGGACTATCTCTGTCTCGCATCTCTGCTCTGTTTCCTGCAGGTCTCCTGGGCCTAAATTCCCTCGCATTGTAAGCGGGACATTTTGGAAATGACCTCAGGCTGCTTTTGGTGACTGGCGACCTGTGGTCAGAGTGACTAACCCACCCTGTCTCCATCCTTTGGGCCAGCTCTGTTGACTAAACAAAGGATTGGCGCTGACGTGCATGAAAAAAAAAGTCAGACTGACTGACCCGGAGACCTTAATTCGTCTTAGCAGATGCGCCTGAGTAGGACAAACCAAAGTCGATAAATGCCGCCAGGTGTTTGCTCTCCTTTATGTCACCAGGTTGGTCTGGTGGGCACATGTCCGCATTTCTTGTTGAAGCCTTCGCTAGTGGCTGAGGGTACCAACCTCCAGGCAGGGACTGGAATTCTCCTGGATTTCAGCTCATTTTCAGATCACAAAGGTCCATTTTATATAAAGCAGTGGTGCGACCGCACTTGGAGTACTGTGTCCAGTTCTGGTCGCCACATCTCAAAAAGGATATCGAAGAGATAGAAAAAGTGCCGAGAAGGGCAATGAGGATGATTGAGGGACTGGAGCACCTTCCCTATGAAGAGAGGCTGCAGCGTTTGGGACTCTTTAGTTTGGAGAGGAGGCGGCTGAGGGGGGATATGATTGAAGTCTACAAAATTATGCATGGGGTAGAAAATGTGGACAGAGAGAAATTGTTCTCTCTTTCTCACAATACTAGAACCAGGGGGCATCCATTGAAAATGCTGGGGGGAAGAAGTAGGACTAATAAAAGGAAACACTTCTTCACGCAACGTGTGATGGGTGTTTGGAATATGCTGCCACAGGAGGGGGTGATGGCCACTCACCTGGATAGCTTTAAAAGGAGCTTGGACAGATTGATGGAGAAGTCGATCTATGGCTACCAATCTTGATCCTCCTTGATCTGAGACTTCAAATGCCTTAACAGACCAGGTGCTCGGGAGCAACAGCCGCAGAAGGCCATTGCTTTCACATCCTACATGTGAGCTCCCAAAGGCACTGGTGGGCCACTGCGAGTAGCAGAGAGCTGGACTAGATGGACTCTGGTCTGATCCAGCTGGCTTGTTCTTATGTTCCTATGTTCTTATGTTCATTTCCTTGGAGAAAATGGATGTTTTGGAGGCTGGGCTCTGTGGCCATTTATGCTTTCACTACTTCTTCCGTGGCTGTTTGCTTCACAGTGGGCCTTTCACACTTCTTTTGTTTACAGGGGTGGGGGATTCTCTTCTCCCCCTGCAAAGTGTCCTCAGTCAAGCCGCCATTTTGCCCACTGGCTATTTTCTGGGCGACCTCCTTTTGGAGAGGATCCCGCCCCCTTTCGTATATGTGTGCACGTTTGCCGTCTTTGATTTAGTGCAGGGGAGTCCAACTCTCGTGTCCCAGATGTTCATGGACTACGATTCCCATCCGTCCCTGCCAGCATGGCCAATGGCGTGCATTAAAAATGGCCATGCTGACAGGGACAGATGGGAATTGTAGTCCATGAACATCTGGGGCACCGGAGTTGGACACTCCTGATCTAATGTTACTTTACTAGACCATGTCAATAGCATATCAATTTCAGGATTAATTAGGGAAAAAAACCCTTCTGATCCTTTTGAAATGGTGGCCCGAAGAACTGCTTTGGTGTGAGTGGGGGAGGAATTAGAAAACCCAAAGAAAGCCTCACATGCAGTGATCTCCTTTGCTTTCCCTGTGAAGGGGGGGGGGGGCGGCCACAGGTTTCTGAAACCACAGGGATTTCCCCTGTCCTCCCCAAATCATTAGGACTTGCTCAACTTGGATTGAGCAACCCCAGCCCCTGCCAGTGGCCAGGGGGACCTGGCAGCCCTAACCAAGTCCCCCCCCCCCCCGCAACTCCACCTTCTTCAAGCACCGCCCCCCCCCAAAAAAAAACCTCATGAATTTCCCAAGCCAGAGTTTACAACACAAAACCAGCTTCTTGGTTTTATTCAGTGGTGGGATCCAGCAGGTTCTCACGGGTTCCCGAGAGTAGGTTACTAATTATTTGCGTGTGCCGAGAGAGGGGGTTACTCATGGGTGATTTTGCCATGTGACTTTTGCCTTAGTTACGCCCCTCCTCTCAGCAGTAGCGCCCAGAACTTGCAGCAGTCTGGCAGGAGGTGCACCGGCGTGCGTGGCAGCCTGCGCCTGCGTGCCTTCGTTTCCCGCCCAAGGACCGGCGCAGCGGCTGCGTCCTTGCCACAGCCCCGCCCAGGAATGCCCCGCCCCCGGAATGCCCGGTCACGCCCCCATCGTGCCCTGCCCAGCCCCATTGGCGCTACGCCACAGTTTGAATCCCACCACCATGGGAACCTGTTACTAACATTTTTGGATCCCACCACTGGTTTTATTGTATGCTGCTTAAGAATGTTGGAGTCTCAGACCGGGGGGGGGGGGGGGGGGGGGGGGCAGGAGGGCACTTTGGTTAAAGGCACACTTCCCGATAGTGGGCCTCGGTTACTATAACAACTCCATTGTCTCAGGTGCCTTGTTGCATGCTGGGGGACGAGATGGCGTTGAAGAAGTGTTGCGTTTTGCTTGCCAGAACAACAGAAGATCATTTACAGCATATTGTGGCTAAGAGTGGTAGACTCTAATCCGGAGAACCCGGTTTGATTCTCCATTCCTCCACCTGAGGGGTGAACTCTTATCTGATGCACTTAATTTTTTTCCCCTACTCTTACACATGAAGCCTGCTTGATGACCTTCGGCTAGTCACAGTTCTCTCAGAACTCTCTCAGCTCACCTACCTCACAAGGTGTTCTGTTGTGAGGAAGGGAAGGGAAGGAGTTGTGAACCACCTTGAGGCCAATTCCACACTTCCAATCACACACTTCCAATTCCACAATTCCAATTCCTTTAACCAAAGCTTTGTCCTGCCCTCCTGCTGCCCCCCCCCCTCCCCGGTTGTCCGAGACTCCTTACAGGAGAGAAAGGCAAGGTATAAATCCAAACACTTCTCTTCTAATTCTTGCCTTTGAAAACCCTACAGGGTCAAAATAAGTCAGCTGCAAGTTGATGGAACTTTCCACCACTACGAAGCAGCATTCCTTGTCCGGAGGCAAACGGAACGCCCTGTGTGTTCCCCCCATTTCTGTATATTTGCATGGACTTATTTCAGAGTACCCTGTGGCAGTGGTGGGATTCAAAAATTTTAGTAACAGGTTCTGATGGTGGTGGCAATTCAAACAGTGGTGTAGCGCCAATGGGGCTGGGTGGGACACAACAGGGGCGTGGCCAGGAATTCCAGGGGCGGGGCATTCCTGGGCGGGGCTGTGGCAAGGACGCAGGGGGCGCGCCCCCCAGGTGCCGTTCCCCTTCGCCCCGCCTCTAGATTCAATAATGACTGTTTAAAGTATTTAAAAAGCTATATACCGAAAGGTAGTGTATTATTTCTTTTTCATATAATTATATTGATTGATTTTAAATAACATAAGTAAGGAGAGAAACCAAAAACTGTTTGCAATTGTTAACATATTACAAACATACCTAATTGTCGATCTCTCTCAACCCCCACCACTAAAACATCCTATATTGCCTCCCTCCTTCCCACATTTCCCTCCCTCCCTACTTTCTACTTCACCTTCAGATTCCTATAACTACTTTATCTATTCCACTTGAAAGAAAACTAACAGAGGGAGAGAACCAAAATCCTTAATCTAAAAGAGTAGTTTAAACTTTCCAATATAAATTTCAAGGGAAAAAAAAGAAAATGAAAAATCTTCACCTATAATACTTTCGCAACCTTTATACCAATGAACAAAAAAAAATAGAATTACTATATATTGTATTATTTCATACGGTTCATACACACGTGATGGGGTGCCATAGGGGGCAGGGGGGCCACAGGGGGCCCTGGGGGGCGATTTTGCATCCCCCACTTGATGAGATTTGTTGTACCCAGGGACAGAGATTACCCCCTTGTCCCTAGTGGAGTTAATCATTAATAACCGGTTCTCCGAACTGAGAAATTTTTCTCCATTTTAAGAGTATAGCAGCCGAAAGTGGCTCTTAAACCTTTGTCTCCAGCTGTTGCTTTTGCATCACTAAACAGGAATCTTGGAGCACCTTCGGGGCTGGGCCATTTTGGTAGTCCCTGAAAAAGTCTAGTATAGACATACAACCAGGGGTGGGATTCAGCCGGTTCGCAGAACCGGTTGTTAAACAACCGATTGTTAAATTATTTGAATCCCACCGCCGCACACAACCCCTGATTATTTTTGCTGCAGCAGTCTAACTTGGCCGCCGCTGTGGACCGAATCGCCTTATCAAGGTGTGCTTTCGTTCTTTCCTCGCTGAGGAGGCCTGCCAGGCGACTTGCGCCATTGCCTTTTAAGACGGTCAAGAGCTGCCCTGCAGAAAATATTTACCGAGTTGGTATAAGCGGCTCTCTGCTGGAGTGCCTGGCGTCTGCTCTGAAATGTACCAGACGCCAACCTTTGCAGCAAGAGCTGCCACAACAAAACTTATTGCCCCAGGCGGCTGATAGAGCGAAGAGGGAGGGGGGGGGAAGCCGCCAGGCCGGCCTGTCTGCTTTGTTTTCCAAGGGAGGGAAATTATCCTGTGTGTGTTTTAAAGTAAGTCTGCTTTCGCTGGCTCTGACCTGCTCCTCTGAGCAAATTCCAGCATAATGCATGAGTAAGCTTTTGCAGTGCGGGCAAAGGGAACTTTTCTGCAAGAGGCGAAATTGATTTGCAGGGAGGAAAAAACAAAATCATTCTTGCAACTTTGCTGTTACTGACAAAAACTGGCATTTAGCTTCTGATTTTAAACACCCCACCCCCCACTCCTGCCATTGCAGTTCTGATTGCATCTGAATTTAGGCACATGAAGGTAAACACTTAGGACTGCCAGCCTCCAGGTAATGCAACAATATAGATCTGTATCCAGTGGTGGGATCCAAAAATGTTAGTAACAGGTTTCCCATGGTGGTGGGATTCAAACTGTGGCGTAGCGCCAATGGGGCTGGGCGGGGCAAAACGGGCGTGGCTGGGCATTCCGGGGGCGGGGCATTCCTGGGCGGGGCATTCCTGGGCGGGGCTGTGGCAAGGACGCAGCTACTGCGCCGGTCCTTGGGCGGGAAACGAATGTACGCTGGTGCACCTCCTGCTAGACTGCTTCAAGTTCTGCGCGCTACTGCTGAGAGGAGGGGCGTAACTAAGGCAAAAATCACGTGGCAAAATCACCCATTAGTAACCCCCTCTTGGCACACACAAATAATTAGTAACCTACTCTCGGGAACCTGTGAGAACCTGCTGGATCCCACCTCTGTCTGTATCCAATGGCTTAAACCACAAATAACGTGGGTAATTTTATCCACAATGTACGATACACAATTTCAGAAGCAACAGTTTATATGATGCGATTTTCACAATTTTATACATTTACGATTTATATTGAAATGAGTGCAAATATGTACAAAGTTGTACTTCATATATGAGTTGTTGCTTCAAAATAAACACGAAAGGTGGGGCTAGTTAACCTCTGGTATTGGTTAACCTCGTCATGCCTTCTTAGGCCCTTCCTAAAATAAACAAAAATGCATCAAACATATATGGTTAACACAAAGTCACATATGTTGTCCCAACTCTTATAAATACCGTGGAACCTCGGTTTTCATTGCCTTCGGTTTTCATTGCCTTCGGTTTTCATCGATTTTTTCAGCGAAAAGTTTGTCCTGGTTTTCATTGATTTGCAGTAAAGTGCAGGGGTTTGTGGAGAAAAATCACCCGGACAAAGCTGTTGCAGGCCGTGTCTGCAACTTGTTTAATGACAATGTCTGGCCCCATTTCAGACAAATCTTAAAGAGGCGTCAGAAACAGACCTCTTTGGACAGCTTTCTGGTGCGACATTGGTCCACTGGCTCTGAAGCTGGTCCGAGTGTTATGGTTTGTTACTGCTTTCAGCATTAAGCACTATGTTTATTCACCAAAACATGTGTTTTTGGTATGTTTTTTGAAATGCCTAGAACGGATTCATTGGATTTACATTGATTCCTATGGAGAAGTTTGCCTCGGTTTTCATCGGTTTCGGTTTTCATCGATTCTTTCTGACGGATTACCAACGAAAACCGAGGTTCCGCTGTATCTTACTTGTTATTTTAATTAAATATGTCCTTATTATATGAGTTTATACCCCAAAGGTAATGACTGGATATTTCCTGGAATTAGAAATAGTCTCCAAGCAACAGGGGTCAGTTTGCTAGAGAAAATGGGTGCTTTGGAGGGTGTAGTCTATGCACTCTACGCTGCTGAGGTCCTTTCCCTCCCCAAATTCCACATTTCTCAGGCTCCACCTCCTAAATCTCTAGATATTTCCCAGGCCAGAGCTGACAACACTCCCAAGTCGGCGTACCTCCAGGTATGTAGGGAATGCTGGTATACAAGTACTGAATCTGGCAAGTTAATGCTTATTATCAAGCTGAAGCACAATTGGCAAGATTTTATTTATTACTTTGTTTACTTCATTTATAACCCCCCCTTTCCCTTCAACAGGGAACTAAAGCAATTTGGCACTGTTCTACTCTTCTCCCTTTTATCTTCACAACATTCCTGTGAGGTAGGCTAGGCGGAGTGCGGGTGACTGGCCCAAGGTCACTCAGCAAGCTTTCATGGCAGAGTGGGGATTCAAACCTAGGCTGTAGAGTGTCCAACTCCAGGTCTGGAGATTTCTGGAGCAGATTTTAGGGAGAGCGGGGTTTGGAGAGGAGAGAGGCCTCAGCCAGATATAGTGACGTAGAGTCCACTCTCTAAAGCAGGGGTCTTCAAACTATGGCTCTCCAGATGTTCATAGACTACAATTCCCATCAGCCCCTGTCAGCATGGCCAAGTGGTAGGGCTCATGGGAATTGTAGTCTATGAACATCTGGAGGGCCATAGTTTGAAGACCCCTGCTCTAAAGCAAGAGTTTTCTCTCCACCTTCTACAGTCATAATTCTGGAAAGTCTCCAGATCCTGCCAGGAGGTTGGCAACTAAACCTATCTCCCAGGTCCTAATGCAACACTCGCTAAGGTGTCAAACTCGCGGCCCTTCAGATGTTATGGACTACAGTTCCCATCATCCCCTGCCAGCATCGTGCTGGCAGGGGATGATGGGAACTGTAGTCCATAACATCTGGAGGGCCGCGAGTTTGACACCTACATCATGACAATATGGCCTTGTCCCTTCCAACGGCCTTTTAAAAGAAGAATTGAACCATTTCATAAATATCAGACCGATACTGTAAGTTACTATGGCAGTGATGGCGAACCTTTTTGAGACCGAGTGCCCAAATTGCAACCCAAAACCCACTTATTTATTGCAAAGTGCCAACATGGCAATTTAACCTGAATACTGAGGTTTTAGTTTAGGAAGCGTGTTGGTCTTCGAGTATGCATTACTGCATTGAGTAAGCTTGGTGGTAGTCGGTGGCTTTGCTTTGAAGCGACCGTGCAACTCTTCCAATGGGTGAATCACGACCCTGGGCGGGTTTACTCAGAAGCAAGCCCCATTGCCAGCAACCAAGCTTACTTCCAGGTAAAGGATTGCGCTTTAGTTTAACAGCGCTTAACAGGGTTACCTGCACTGCTTCCCCAAAACTAGGTCTTAGGTTTAATGCTAATAATCGAGCCCAGCGGCCCAGGCCAGCCTAGATGTGTGGAGGGGGCACTCTGTTTGCACGTGCCCACAGAGAGGGCTCTGAGTGCCACCTCTGGCACCTGTGCCATAGGTAAGCCATCACTGTACTATGGCATTTGCAGAAGAAAATTGAGTTGCCAGTTCCTGACGTTAAATTTGGTGGTTTGAACCCACGTCTAATTGCTTTCCACTAGTATGCTTCATGTATGCTTCATGCACCCCTTGGCACATAGAAAGGAGCCATCACAGATCTGACGACGCCGCATTTGAAGCCTGAGTTGCTTCGGCGTCTCATGTCTGGATAGAGTTTGAGGGACTGACTGTCGCCGGACATGACAGGAAGTGGCAGTCGGAAGAGGCATTCCTGGACTTCATGTGGCCTGCTTGGCTGGGATCCCATCTTTACAGTTTCTCATGTTGTGACTATTTCAGTTTGAAACCCGGCATTTGCATTTCTTGGGGATCCAGTTGCGGGGAAATCCAGCCCTTCTAGACAGTATGTAATAGCTTGTTTTGGAAAATGCCATTCAGTCACAACTGACTGAGGGCCACCATGTAGGGTTTTCAAGGCCAGAGACGTTCCGAAGTGTCTTGTTGATTACCTGCCTCTCCATCATGACCCTGGACTTCCGTGGTCTCCCATCTGAGGAATAACCTAGGGCCATGGTGGTGAACCTATGGCATGGGTGCCAGAGGTGGCACTCAGAGCCCTCTCTGTGGGCATGCACAAACAGAGTGCCCCCTCCACACATCTAGGCTGGCCTGGGCCGCTGGGCTCGATTATTAGCATTAAACCTAAGTCCTAGTTTTGGGGAAGCAGTGTAGGTAACCCTGTTAAATGCTGTTAAACCCCACTGATTTTCATTTGAAGAATTAAAGCGCGATCCTTTACCTGGGAGTAAGCTTGGTTGCTGGCAATGGGGCTTGCTTCTGAGTAAACCCTCCTTGGGTCATGATTCACCCGTTGAAAGAGTGGCACAATTGCTTCGAAGCAAAGCCACTGACTATGACCAAGCTTGCTCCTGAGTAATGCACATCTCGGAGCTAACCGTTTTTTCTAAACTAAAACCTCAGTATTCAGGTTAAATTGCCATGTTGGCACTTTGCGATCAATAAGTGGGTTTTGGGTTGCAATTTGGGCACTCGGTCTCAAAAAGGTTTGCCATCACTGACCTAGGGCTAGCCTTTCTTCGTTTCCATGATCTGACAAGATCAGGTGAGCCTAAGTTATCTGGATCAAGGCTATAGAATAGCTACACACACTTTATAGTGAAATGGTTGTAATCTAGAGTTAGACACCAAAACAGCTAGAACAGTCCTTCTTTTTTCATTATGTAGAAAATTGGCCATGCAATCAGCATACTGCCATTAATTACAGAAAAACGATCCCATGGTAGTACATATTATTATGAATTCCACAAGTATTATGGCAAAAGACAATTTAGGTCTCTTTTATCCAGAGGTGGGATCCAGCAGGTTCTCACAGGTTCCCGAGAGTAGGTTACTAATTATTTGTGTGTGCCGAGAGGGGGTTACTAATGGGTGATTTTGCCACGTGATTTTTGCCTTAGTTACGCCCCTCCTCTCAGCAGTAGCGCGCAGAACTTGAAGCAGTCTGGCAGGAGGTGCACCGGCGTGCGTGGCAGCCTGCGCCTGCGTGCATTCGTTTCCCGCCCAAGGACTGGCACAGCAGCTGCGTCCTTGCCACAGCCCCGCCCAGGAATGCCCCGCCCCTGGAATGCCCAGCCACGCCCCCATCGTGCCCCACCCAGCCCCATTGGTGCTACGCCACAGTTTGAATCCCACCACCATGGGAACCTGTTACTAAAATTTTTGAATCCCACCACTGCTTTTATCCCACCTGGGGTTACAACTTCATACAATGTGGTCTTGGTGAGGCTGGTCAACAGATGGCACACTTCTTCTTGTCGCTGGAAGGGCTTCTCCATCGCATACCTCCTGATCGTGGGCCTCGGTTGCTATAAAATTCCATTGTCTCAGGTGCCTTGTTTCATGCCGGGTGATTATGTGGTGTTGAAGAAGTGTTGAGTTTTGCTTGCCCGAACAATAGCAGATCATTTACAGCAGGGGTGTCAAACTCGCGGCCCTCCAGATGTTCATGAACTACAATTCCCATCAGTCCCTCCCAACATGAGCCCTGGCAATACTGGCAAGGGCTGATGGGAATTGCAGTTCATGAACATCTGGAGGGCCGCGAGTTTGACACCTGTGATTTATAGCGTGGTGCTGTGGTTCAGCGTGATTGACTCAGAAACACCAGGTTCGATTCCCCGCTCTTCCACATGAGCCGCAGACTCTAACCTGGTGAACCGGGTTTGATTCCCCGCTCCTCCACATGAAGCCTGCTGGGTGACCTTGGGCCAGTCACAGTTCTCTCAGAACTCTCTCAGCCCCACCTGCCTCACAAGGTGCCTGTTGTGGGGAGAGGGAGGAGTCTGTAAGCTGCTTTGATATGCCTTAAGGTAGAGAAAAAGGGGATATAAATTCAAACTGTTCTACGCAGACAAGGCTGGGGGTTAGATTCTTTTCTGACGAAGTGGCTAGAGTTAGCAGCTACTTGTGTGTAAGACTGGCCCAGTTTAGGTTGCCTGTTAATACGGGTGGGTTGGTCTGGTTTGCTGACTCTGTCAGGTTATGGGTCCAGAGTTTGCTGTTACACAGGAGTAAGGTAGTGCTGAAGAGTGTTGTTGGTGTGAAGTGCACGGGCTGTGTGTGGAACAGAGGCAGCCATGGCGTTTACAGCTACCAGTTTGCCTTTTGAGAGGCTGGCCGGTGCGAACTACATGCCGTGGAGCTGTAAAATGAAGAGTTATCTGATCAGAGATGACCTGTGGGGCATTGTCGAGGCACCCCCCGCCGCCGGAGTCGCAGCGGAAGCGTGCTGGGCCCATAACCTGACAGAGTAGGCGGCTTAACAGCGGAAAGGTGCGTTACCAGAGTAGGATAAGCGCTGCTGTAAACGGCTTGGCACGGCACAAGAACAACTCAACACCACACAGCTGTTTCACTTCAAAGAAGGTTTTTATCTTTTTGGCGCAGGTTATATACAGTGAATCAATGAACAATCCGGCAGCATGCTTCGCAGCAACTAAGAAACCCTAGCGGACAATGTACAATGAATATGCTCTGCCTATATACTATCACTGACCAATCACTGTGAAGGTCAATGGTCTGGATCAAACTGGTTTGGTACAGTTGCATCAGGTTCTGCCAACTGTCTCTGAATGACAGGTGCTGTCATCTAGATCATAATGATCTGCGCACAAGATGCACACCACATTTATTTTTCTTCCCTGACAGTAAAGACACTTATCCTGCCCTGCCCTGCATCTTGGTTTCTTCAGGCATTTTTTGGAATATGCTAAACAAACTTCAGCTGCCAACTGATCGTTGTCAGAGCTGTGCAAAATGGGGAGGGGGCTTTTTCTCCCAACCGGTTTCGCTCCGTCGCTCCAGCCGCTGATATGTGCACCCCTTTAAACATCGAGGCCCCTGCTGTCCCTCCTTTAGGGGAATTTTAAATCACGGGACGTCCTCTGTATTTGTATCTACATTTTACTGTATTGAATGGAAAGGTTATCATTTGAGCGCTGCTTTTAAATTAAGGACCAGTACTATAAGTACGGAATTATCATGGTTTATTGTTTGTGTTTCTGTTGTGAACCGCCCTGAGCCCTTCCGGGGGAGGGCGGTATATAAACCGGATAAATAAATAAAATAAATAAATACAGAAGAGCCCATTCCGACATAGGCACCGGGGCTTCCTTATATGCACATTAAATGCACAGTTTGAGAGAAGATAACAGCAACGAGAGAGAGAGAGAGAGAGAGAGAGAGAGAGAGAGAGAGAGAGATTGGATTTATATCCCCCTTTTCTCGCCTGTCAGGAGACTCAAAAGGGCTTACAATCCCCTTTTTCTTTTCCCCTCTCCCACACAACAAACACCCTGTGAGGTGGGTGGGGCTGAGAGAGCTCAGAAGAACTGTGACTAGCCCAAGGTCACCCAGCTGGCGTGTGTGGGAGTGCACAGGCTAATCTGAATTCCTCAGATAAGCCTCCACAGCTCAAGTGGCAGAGCAGGGATCAAACCCGGTTCCTCCAGATTAGAGTACACCTGCTCTTGACCACTACGCCACTGCTGCTCTGAGCTTTGAAAAACCCTATGAGATCACCACATTGGCTGCAACTTGACGTCACTTTCCACCAATACCGAATATGAAATGGGTAGCCAAAGCCATCACTAATGACTGGACTTTTGACAGCAGGAGAGCACAGAAGAAAGGAGAAAGCCACTGTTTTGCTGTTGGCCTACTTCTGTGGTGGCGAACCTTTGGCACTCCAGATGTTATGGACTACAACTCCCATCAGCCTCTTCCAGCATGGCCAGCATGGCCAATTGGAAGGGGCTGATGGGAATTGTAGTCCATAACATCTGGAGTGCCAAAGGTTTGCCACCACTGGCCCTACTTCCACCAGCTCTTAGCTGCCTGGAGCTTTTGGGAAAGGAAGGTGCAGCGTAACTATAATTAAGGTCATTTGCTTTCTGGGAATAGATGCCTCTTTAAGTACAATGATGGCGATTTGTTTCAGGGGAGTAGATGCAGCTTTAACTGTAAGGATGATCATTTTCTTTGGGAGAGCGGACACGGCTTTAAATCACGACGACGGGCTGTGCTCAAATTTATATTTTCAATTAAAGCGCTGGCATTGAAGAAAAAAAATCAAGGTTACAGTGGTTGTCTCTGCGCATGGAAACCAACTTCCTCCAAGACTCATCTTGGAAGGACTTCTTGCTTGAGGGAGAGCAAAATTATTTTGACAGTTGACTCACCCGGGGAGCCACCCAAGGTCAATCTACTTAGGAATATGACCGAAGCTCCAGAAACTCATTGACCCAACTTACCTTGAGTGAACTCCACCATTCAAACTGGTGCACCATAGTTACAGCAAAGATCGGGGAACTGGGTTATGACAGTGACTCCTTCAATATGCTAACCTTGACTGAAACTTTTGCCCTCATTAAAGAGAGGCTGTTAGCAATGGACTATCAACAACTGCAGAGCTTGGCCAATAAATCTTGTTCACCAACAAATATGTCAATTCCTTTCATGCAGGGATACCCAGCCTATTATATTACAGCGCTCACAAATCCCATACACAGGAGAGCCTATATGCTGGCTAGATTTAACATCATGCCATCTCCGCTACATAGAGGAAGACTTAAAGGTCTTCCAAGCGATAAGAGGTTCTGTACCTGTCGCATAGGACAGCTGGATTCCATCCCACACATTCTCCTGAACTGCGTATTATACCAAGAACTCTGATCCAGCCTGTTATCCCAAGCTATAGACCCTAAGATTGATTATACTGAATCAGATAAAGTAGTTATGCTTTTAAATTGTCAGGATTTTCATTGTTGCCTTATAGTGGCAAAGTTTTTTGTCAGAAGTTTGTAAACTGAATGTATGACAAATGCGAAGTTTTTTACTATTCACTTTTTAACTGGAACGGTATTTTTTTATACTATCGTGTATATGCCAATAAAGGCTTATTGAATTGAATTGAATTGATAAGCATACTTAGGAATATGTCCCAATTTGCTCGATGAGGCTTACTCCCAGGAAAAGTGACTGCGATGTTGTCCAAATACAATTACCTGAGCAAGACCAGATTCATCTTGAGTTTTTCAGTGGCCATGTTTTTTATGATTTGTTTAATGTTAATTATTGCATGCTATTTTTATGACTTTATCGCGCGTTCCTTTGGGAATGGTCTCTGGAGAGGCAGCATCTAGCTTTTCTTTTCAACATGTTTTTATTGTGTTTTGTAAATGACATATAATCGTGTACTTATAATGAAATTCTAAATCTTTTTTTCTCTCTCTTTGTAACTGATCATAACCCTAGACTATAAGCAATTTAATTATAAACAATACTATTGGAAGAGTTCAACATACTACTATTTGATAATAAATGTATATAAATGACATATAAACGCTGACATACAGAAGAAAGCCATATATTTTTTGAGAAGATTGATTATGACGTTCAGAAAAGTAAGAACTATCTAATTTGTAATAAGCTATGAATGCTCATGCGCCCCCCGCCCCCTCCTCTTCTCCAGACTGAGTATTCCCAAGTCTTGTAGCCTTTCCCTCCAGGCTCGATCATCCTCACAACTTAATGTTGAAGGCTTTCACGGCCGGAATCACTGGGGTGCTGTGTGGTTTCCGGGCTGTATGGCCGTGTTCTAGCAGCATTCTCTCCTGACGGTTCGCCTGCATCTGTGGCTGGCATCTTCAGAGGATCTGATATCTCTGAAGGTCCTCTGAAGATGCCAACCACAGATGCAGGCGAACCGTCAGGAGAGAATGCTGCAAGAACTCGGCCATACAGCCCGGAAACCACACAGCACCCCATCCTCACAACTCTTTGTAGCCTCTTTGCCATTTTGTATTTGAATCCTCAAGGCTTTCATGCTGTTTTTCTTAGGTATTTTTCTTTTTTAAATTCTGAATGGGAAGCATTAAAAAAAAAACAGTTCCATAACAGCACAGTGTGAACTTAATCTATCTGCTCACCTACCCCCTAGTGGACAGTATTAACAACACAGAATCCACCCATTTCTGATATAGTCTGTAAAGATAGGCAGGGCCTGTTACTTAGGTTGCTGTCAGTAATTTATCTGACATGTACTTATATACTTGCTTTTAAAATTTACATGCCACCTTTCATTTAAAGCGGTTTCCAAAATATAATAAAAGCAAGTATGATATGAAAGCACCTTAACCACAAATGCATGGCTGTGCATATAAATACAGCAACAGTATAGAATGAATAGAATAGAATAGAATAGAATAGAATCTTTATTGGCCAAGTGTGATTGGACACACAAGGAATTTGTCTCCGGTGCATATGCTCTCAGTGTACATAAAAGAAAATACATTTGTCAAGAATCATAAGGTACAGCACTTAATGATTGTCATATAGGTCTAGTAAGCAATCAGGAAACAATCAATAGTAATAAAAACATAAAATGTAAAATCATAAAATAAAATGAAATGTCAGCACAGGCTATAGTCATACAGTCATAATTGGGAGGAGATGGGTAATAGGAATGATGAAAAAAGTAGTGCAGTAATTATATAATAAATATATAATAAATAGTTTGACATTATCGAGGGAATTATTTGTTTAGCAGAGTGATGGCATTCGGGAAAAAACTGTTCTTATGTCTAGTTGTCTTGGTGTGCAGTGCTCTGTAGCGACGTTTAGAGGGTAAGAGTTGAAACAGTTTATGTTCAGGATGCGAGGGGTCAGTAAATATTTTCACAGCCCTTTTTTTGACCCGTGCAGTATACAGGTCCTCAATGGAAGGCAGGTTAGCAGCAATTGTTTTTTCTGCAGTTCTGATTATTCTCTGAAGTCTGTGTCGATCTTGTTGGGTTGCAGAACCAAACCACACAGTTATAGAGGTGCAGATGACAGACTCAATGATTCCTCTGTAGAACTGTATCAGCAGCTCCTTGGGCAGTTTGAGCTTCCTGAGTTGGCGCAGAAAGAACATTCTTTGTTGTGCTTTTTTGATGACATTTTTGATATTAGGTGACCATTTTAGGTCATGAGATATGATGGAGCCTAGAAAGTTAAAGGTCTCTACTGTTGATACTGTGTTGTCTAGTATTGTGAGAGGAGGTAGGATGGGAGGGTTTCTCCTGAAATCTACCACCATTTCTACGGTTTTAAGTGTGTTCAGTTCTAGATTGTTCCAGTGGCACCACGAGGCTAGTTGTTCAACCTCCCGTCTGTATGCGGTTTCATCGTTGTCTCGAATGAGACCAATCACTGTTGTATCATCTGCAAATTTCAGTATTTTAACAGATGGATCATTTGAGATGCAGTCATTGGTATACAGAGAGAAGAGAAGTGGTGAAAGTACACAGCCTTGGGAATATACCCTGTAAGGAGTTACTTGATCTACTATTTATTTAAAACAGTTATATGCAGCCTTTCAACCCAAATAGGGCCCCCAAGGTGACAAACATAGTGTTAAAAAATCACAGTAGCACTTCAAAGCTGTATATCTAAATGTTTAGCAATACAAGAAGAGCATGTAGACATAGAAACAACAAACCCACACAGACCAAAGAGAAGAACAGGAGTAGATGGTGGTATACCAAAACAAAACACAACTGTCTTCCTCTGGCAACGGCAAGATTTATTTATTTATTTATTTATTTATTCATTCATATATACATACATACATACATACATACATACATACATACATACATACATACATACATACATACATACATACATACATGGATTCCAATCTTGTAAACTGGACTTGTTTCCCCAATCCCTCGCATGAAGCCTGCTGGTGACCTCGGGCCAGTCACAGTTCTCCCAGAACTCTCTCAGCCCCACCTGCCTCAAAAGGTGTCTGTTCTGGGAAGAGGAAGGGAAGGAGTTTGTAAGCCGCCTTGAGTCTCCCTACAGTTGAGACAAGTGGGGAATAAATCCAGGCTTTTCTTTTTCCACACCCATCAGCAATGTGGGATCTGAGCCCTTCGGGGATAGGACGGTATATTAAATTCAATAAATAATAATAATAATAATAATCTAAGAGTACCCCTAAAACAAACATGATCTGCATAGGGGAGTGTCTCTAGGCCAGGGGTCTGCAACCTGTGGCTCTCCAGATGTTCATGGACAACAATTCCCATCAGCCCCTGCCAGCTTGGCCAATTGGCTGATGGGAATTGTAGTCCATGAACATCTGGAGAGCCACAGGTTGCAGACCCCTGCTCTAGGCAACCTTCTCCAGGTATCTTATGTGTCTGTTAATTAGTAATAAGACACAGGCAACTAGTCCACTGGGCCGTCAAGGTCAGAATTGCCTGTTCAGATTACCAATGGGCCTCCAGGGTCTTGTGGCTAATGAAATGTCCAAAGTTCATTCGCAGAAGAGAATGCTTCCACGTTACCCCTGTTCTGGCTTTGCTTCGACCAGGAATGGGTTATTCCACCATGCAACTGAATCAGGTGCTCCCGCTGTAAGCTGCCCTCTGTAAGAGTGCCTGGGGATGCTGAGTGCTGAGCCACGGTCATCTTGAACTGGCGCCTCTCTGCTGTTTGTTTCTGCTTTTCCTCTTTGCTTGCAGTAGCAACTCTGGCCCTCTCCTTCCGGCCCGATGGCTCCCTGTCTCCTGCAACTCTAACACCCTCGCAGGAGGCTGCCTGCTTCCCTGCTTGTACATCAGGTATGCTTGGCTCAGGGACTCATGCAGGGACACAAAGGAGGGACTCTGCATCACTCCTTTTGGACATTCAGCAAAAAAAACCCCAACCTTTTCAGGTGTGACGTCAAAACACGTTTCTAACTTTGAAAAAAAATTGCTCACCTGCAGTCGCAGGCGAGCAATTAAAATGAGTAAAGAGGCTAGTCATTTGCATGCTTACTCGGAAGTAAGTCATACAGAGTGCGGAAGGACTCTCCTGCAATCCTCTCTATCGTTTCTTGGCAATGAAAGAGATTCTTTTGGAGCTCGGTGAGACTTACTTTCGAGTATACCCACGTCTCTAGCCACGGGGCTCCGAGCACCATTTTGCTTTCACCCCTGGCTGCAATTTTGCCCATTAAGAAGCGTGGCCGTGGGCGGGGCAACGTTGCATGACTCTTCCCTTCAGCAGCCAATCAGAGCAGCGGGACGATTTTCATTCAGGATCAATCGGCCAGCGCGACCAAGTCGCCCCAGCCGCCCCGTCGGGCCAATCAGCGCTCCGAGGGGCGGGGCCGCCTTTCCGCGGACAACCAATCAGGGCTTCTCAAGTTTGAACTTTTGCTACCCTAAACTAGAGGCTTCATCCAAGGAGGGGGGCGTGGCCCAGCCTTTGGCTCCGGCCGAGCGGAGACCACCTTAACTCTTCACGTGCCGGGCGGCTCCTGCTTTGCAGAATCCTATTCTCCTCCAAGACAGCCAACCTGTCGCCGTGCTTAATTCCCCCCCCCCCCATCTCTTGAGGCCAAGCGGTTGCCAACTTTTTTACTGGCCCTGGTGCCTGCCGTAAGTGACACCGCCTGTGAGATCTCGCTAGATCCAGGGAGCTGTGATGTCCTAAAGTTAGAAAGGTGATTCTTGCAGAAGGAATTGCCCTCCAGATACAGTGATGATAGATTAGATTAGATTAGATTAGATTAGATTAGATTAGATTAGATTAGATTAGATTAGATTAGAATAGATAGATAGATAGACAGATAGACAGATAGACAGATAGATAGATAGATAGACAGATAGACAGATAGACAGATAGACAGACAGATAGACAGATAGACAGATAGATAGACAGACAGACAGACAGACAGACAGACAGACAGACAGACAGACAGACAGACAGACAGATAGATAGATAGATAGATAGATAGATAGATAGATAGATAGATAGATAGATAGATAGATAGATAGATAGATAGATAGATAGAGTGAGTTTGTTGTTTTCAGCCGTGGGCCTTTACCATTTAAATTATATTAACAATCCAATGCAAATGTAAAAACAATTACAAAATTTAAAAAAAGTTCTAATATTGCGATCGTCATAAATTGTATTGTAAATCAAAAGAAATAAGGATCAGTTCTGGAAGTATAACTATCATTAGGGCCCCTTCCACACATGCAGAATAATGCACTTTCAATCCACTTTCACAGTTGTTTGCAAGTGGATTTGGCTATTCCGCGCAGTCAAATCCAGGTGCAAAATGGATTGAAAGTTCATTGAAAGGGCATTATTTTGAATGTGCAGAAGGGGCCTTAGCATTCTCCATAAGACTATATTTTTTATCATCCCAGAGAGTAAAATTCAGACCAGTTTGCTGCTTTCTTTGCCTGATTTTCCTGGTGGCCAGAGTGAAAAGGGCCACTGGCGAAAGAATCCACGTCTGATTGCAAAAATGTTAATTTACCTGGGTCCGATTCGGAGGATAAAGTTTTCAAAATGTTAGCCAGCTTATTCCTAGGTTCAGTTTATAAAGGACAGGCTGAAACATCGCGGATAAGGTCTTCCATTGGACTGTTGCATATGCAGTTGCAATTCTTTTACATCACCCCACTGCCTGATCCTTTAAACTAAAGAGGCCGGGGGATAGAACCGGAGATGCTCTGTCACTAAGGCACAGCAAGCAAACTTCTGCAGAGGGTATTCGGGGACTGTTTAGCCCTTTTCCTACCTGGGGCCTCTTACAAGGTGGCTTGGAAGTCATGGCCAAGGGTCAGCTGTTGTCGCCAAATGAAGCCACAGATTAGCAGCCATGTATTGCTGCAGGCTTTCACAACAAGAATCGACCGGCTGTTGTGGATTGTCCCGGCCGTGTGGTCGTGGTCTAGTCGTTTTTGCTCTTAACGTTTCACCTGCATCTATGGCTGGCATCTTTAGGGGGCCCGCGTCACAGAGAGAAGCGCATCTTAGAGGCAAAGGAAATGTTAGGAGCAAAAACAACCAGACCACGGCCACACAGCCCAGAAAACTGAGCTCCCAAAGGTACCTGGTGGGCCACTGCGAGTAGCAGAGAGCTGGACTAGATGGACTCTGGTCTGATCCAGCAGGCTAGTTCTTATGTTCTTAAAACCCTCAACAGCCAATTTAGCAGCACCTTAAACGCCAAAAACATTTAGAAGCTTTGGGTCAAAGGTTACATGTTCAGCGATGCGGCAGGAGCACTTGGAGAGCATTTTGGGAGCACTATAGGTGTCAAACTCGCGGCCCGTCAGATGTTATGGACTACAGTTCCCATCATCCCCTGCCAGCATGATGCTCTGTCACTAAGGCACAGCAAGCAAACTTCTGCAGCGGGTATTTGGGGACTGTTGAGCAGATGTGCACCCCAGCTCCTTCTGCGAGCCACCTTCCTGGGTCTCCCAGTACCTGCCCTGTAGCAGGCTCCACATTTGGAGCTGTACAAATCCATGGGTACACTTGCAGCTGACACAGAAATAATGTTATTTAGAAGAAGAAGAAGAAGAAGAAGAAGAAGAAGAAGAAGAAGAAGAAGAAGAAGAAGAAGAAGAAGAAGAAGATGATGCTGGCAGGGGATGATGGGAGCTGTAGTCCATAACATCTGGAGGGCCGTGAGTTTGACACCTGTGAAAGTCTTAGAGGGACTTTACAGAAGGGGTGAAAGAAGAGCTGAGACAAGAGAGAGGTTTGGTAGAAATCTTTCCAAGGTAGACTCTCTTGGGCCAAAGGAGAAGAATGCCTGTTTTCTCCCTAACATACCGAAATTGTTCCAACAGTTCCTGTTGACTCTGCTCTTGTGCTGCTGCATACGCCTTTAACTGAGCCCACTGCACGTCCCAATATTGTTCCCCGTTTATGTTTTTGCGTGTCCTGCAACCGCCCCCAAAGCAATCCAGGCAGATGGAATCAAAGCAGAGCAACCTTTCGACCTGATCTCCGTTCCCACCACTGCCTCCATTCTGCAGGGCTGGCGGTGCACAAAGCACTCCTTTCCAGCAAGAATCTGGGCCCGCCTTGCAGGGTGCTTGTGCACGAAGGCAGCCAAGTCACTGCTACGTGGCTTAATCAGCTGGAGGTGCTCTGCACTCTTTTGTCCAGGTGCTTGGAGGGCAGGGGCAGGTCCCCTTGGGTGCAGATGTGCACCCCAGCTCCTTCTGCGAGCCACCTTCCTGGGTCTCCCAGTACCTGCCCTGTAGCAGGCTCCACATTTGGAGCTGTACAAATCCATGGGTACACTTGCAGCTGACACAGAAATAATTTTATTCAGAAGAAGAAGAAGAAGAAGAAGAAGAGGAGGAGGAGGAGGAGGAGGAGGAGGAGGAGGAGTTTGGATTCATATCCCCCCTTTCTCTCCTGCAGGAGACTCAAAGGGGCTGACAATCTCCTTGCCCTTCCCCCCTCACAACAAACACCCTGTGAGGTAGGTGGGGCTGAGAGAGCTCCGAGAAGCTGTGACTAGCCCAAGGTCACCCAGCTGGCGTGTGTGGGAGTGCACAGGCTGATCTGAAATCCCCAGATAAGCCTCCACAGCTCAGGCGGCAGGGCTGGGAATCAAACCCGGTTCCTCCAGATTAGATACATGAGCTCTTAACCCCCTATGCCACTGCTGCTCTCGTATTTATTTATTGTTTATTGTTTATTTATCTATTGTTTAGTTTTATATACCGCCCTATCCCCGAAGGGCTCTGGTGGCCATCCTTCGGCCCCCTTACTTGGGCCCAAAGCTTGGCAGTGGGCTTCACTGGGGCTTACTTCTGAGTAAGTGTGCCCAGGAATGGCCGGAGCCACAACCCAGGTCATGAAGCCGCCAGTAGCCACAAAACCCAAGCCAGTGCTTCTACAGCGAAGCTAAAAAGAACCTTATGGATTTTTGGGTGGCCTTTTTCGAAAAGGGTTTTTTGGGGGGGAAATTGCAAGTAGGTTTCATTCCATTCACTTTGTGCCATTATTATCTTGTTTCTGGAAAGTGTTTTGGCGAGGATTATTTCTCAGTATTGCACAGGATAACGGGCCATTTGTGAAGGTATCCCGAACGACAGCCGGCGAGGATATTGTTCGGTGTTAATTTGCTGTTGCGGCGGGACAACTTCATTTAGGAATCTTTTTGGCCCCTTCCGCACATGCAAAATAATGCGTTTTCAAACCACTTTCACAACTGTTTGCAAGTGAATTTTGCTATTCCGCACAGCTTCAAAGGGCACTGAAAGCAGTTTGAAAGTGCATTATTTTGCATGTGCGGAATGAGCCTTTGTGTAGATTATCACCCAGCAAGAAGCCAGTGCAGGTATTGTTTACATTACACAGCATAAAAGTTTATTTGTAATTGTTGGAGTGTATGTAGATTGAATATTAGAGGCATTGGTACATTATGAGGCAGGGATCTGCAACCTGTGGCTCTGCAGATGTTCATGGACTACAATTTCCACCAGCCCCTGCTGGTGTGGCCAATTGGCAGGGGCTGATGGGGTTTGTAGTCCATGAACATCTGGAGAGCCACAGGTTGCAGACCCCTGATATGGGGTCTGCAACCTGTGGCTCTGCAGATGTTCATGGACTACAATTCCCATCAGCCCCTGCCAGCATGGGCAATTGGCCATGCTGGCAGGGGCTGATGGGAATTGAAGTCCATGAACATCTGCAGAGCCGCAGGTTGCAGACCTCTATTGGTCTCAGGACTGCTTAAAGTGGTGTCTCTGGGCAGTGCCCCTACCACTGCCAAACCGCCCATGGACAGTGGGGTACCAACTTCCCGCCCGGGCCTGGAGACCTCCGGAATCACCCCTGGCCTCCACGGATCAGCTCTCCAGCAGACCCCTGGCCGCCGCCCCCACCCTCCCCAGTCTACTGGGTCCTCCCGCCCGGGAGTTGGCCAGCCCGGCCGGGCGCCTTCCCCCGCCGCGGGGCTGCTCCCGGCGGGGCGGGGCGGGGCGGGGCGGGTGGGGAAACTTGAGCCGGCCTTTGCGCAACTCGGGGAGCCGCCGAGCGCCGCCGGAGTGTCTAGACGGGCACATGATGGGCCGGAGCCAATGAGGCGGGCGCGCGCGGCGGGGGCGGCCCAACAAAAAGCAGCCCCGGCCGGGAGGAGGCGGAGCAGCAGCAGCAGGAGGCGGAGGCGGAGGCGGCGGCGCGCCCGCAGCCCAGCGGCACCAGCAGCAGCAGAAGTCCCGCGACGCCCGGCACCGGCCCAAGCGCTCCGGGGACCGCCCGTGCCATTATTGCTGCGCGCCCGGCGCCCCAGCCCGGCCATGCGCCGCCCGCCGCGGAGCCCCGCCAGCCCCTGAGGCGGCCCAGCGGCAGGAGGAGGAGGCGGGCGGAGAAGCCGGAGCGGCGCGCCTGGGAGCCCGAATGAGGCGTCGGCGCGGCGGGGCCCCGGGAGGCCGTCGCTGGGGCTGGGACTGGCCGAGGCGGCGGCGCTGAGCGGACGGAGCCTCCTCGCATGTTCCGGTCCAAACGGGCCGGGCTGGTGCGGCGCCTGTGGAGGAGCCGGCTGCCGGCCGCCCCCGACGACCACGACGGCGACGGCGGGAGCCCCGCGCTGAGCCACCGCCGCGGCGCCCTCCAAGAGCCGCCGGCCGGGCCAGCAGGGCGCATGGCGCGCGGAGGAGCAGGAGGAGGCGGCGAGGGCCAGCAGGGCGACTCGGCGGCGCCGGAGGAGGAGGCGGCGGCGGCGGCGGCGGCCGAGGAGGAGGAGGGCGAGGAAGAGGAGGAGGAGGAGGAGGAGGAGGAGGAGGGCCGGGCGGTGTCCTGCTGCCTCTTCGCCGAGCGGGGCCTCCCCGACGCCTGTGCGGCGCCCCTGGACGGCCGCGGCGGGCCGGCGCTGCTGGAGCTGGAGGCCGGCGCCTACGCGCTGCTCAAGCGCCTCAAGGAGCGCTCGCTGGCCAGCCTGCTGGAGGCCGTCGAGTCCCGCGGGGGGCTGCCCGGCGGCTGCGTCCTGGTCCCCCGCGCGGGCACGACTACCCCGCCGCCGCCCCTCCTGCTGGGCCGGCTCTTCCGCTGGCCCGACCTGCGCCACCCCGGCGAGCTGAAGCCCCTCTGCGAGTGCCGCGCCTCCCTCGGCCGGCCCGACGCGCCCACCGTGTGCTGCAACCCCTACCACTTCAGCCGCCTCTGCGGGCCAGGTAAGCGGCTCGGGGGGGCGCAGGGGATCCGCGCTTCCGCCGGGTCAGCTTAGTGGAGCCTCCATGTGCCAGCGCAGTAGACCTCGCTCCTCAGCCCTTCCCTCCCCCTTGCTTCCGGGCTGCCGCTGCTGGGAACAGAGTCTGCAATTATGGGGAACCCTGAATCTGGGGGGTGGGGGGCGATGAGGGGAGTTGCTTGACCAGTGGGGACAGAGCCCTAAAGAGCCTTGCGGGGCAGGCCGGCGGTCAAGGCTTGCAAACGCCTGTCGTGGTTGATTTCAGAGGGGAAGATTTTTTTGCAGCAGGAACCAGAGTTGGGAAAGGGACTTTGGCCCCTTCCGCACATGCAAAATAATGCGCTTTCAAACCGCTTTCACAACTGTTTGCAAGTGGATTTTGCCATTCCGCACAGCTTCAAAGAGCACTGAAAGAGGAAGAAGAGTTTGGATTTATATCCCCCCTTTCTCTCCTGCAAGGAGACTCAAAGGGGCTGACAATCTCCTGGCCCTTCCCCCCTCACAACAAGCCCCCTGTGAGGTCGGTGGGGCTGAGAGAGCGCCGAAGAACTGTGACTAGCCCAAGGTCACCCAGCTGGCGTGTGTGGGAGTGCCCAGGCTAATCTGAATTCCCCAGAGAAGCCTCCACAGCTCAGGCGGCAGAGCAGGGAATCAAACCCGGTTCCTCCAGATTAGATACACAAGCTCTTAACCTCCTACGCCAGTTTGAAAGTGCATTATTCTGCGTGTGCGGAAGGAGCCTTCGGCTCTGGAAAACCCACCACAACTCTCAGTCTTCTGTTGAGAATAAGCGATGGATCCAGGGCTCTGATCCGTGTGGAAAGGCACACGTCTCCCTTCTTTGTAGCATGAGCTCTGGGGTATCTTTCTGTCCCTTGGTTTGAACTGGAGGTGGAGGGGCGGGTGGTTAGTCCCAAACTTGGCTTTGGATACTGCATCCTAGATTTAGGCCTTGTGACGACAAGGTAAACTGGTTGGGGCAGGGATGTTAATTCCTTTGTGAGAAATGTTGGGTATAAGTGAATTGGGATGTGTCTGGCTGAGCCTCTAGGCGGGGAGCACTCTGGGCGTGGCCTGCATGCCTTTGGTTGTAGTTTCCGGGGTAGCTTGGACCCTGATCTCCCCTTCCACCAGTAGACCATGTCTGCCTTGCCTTGCGTCTTGATACCAGGAAGGCTACAGGGGTCAGTGCTATCAGTCACAGACCAGGAAAGGGATTTGGGCGTCTTAGTTGATAGTTCCATGGGAATGTCAACTCAATGTATGGCAGCTGTGAAAAAGGCAAACTCTATGCTGGGGATAATTAGGAAAGGAATTGAGAATAAAACTGCAAAGATTGTCATGCCCTTATATAAAGCTGTGGTGCGAACACCCTTTAGGTACTGTGTTACAATTCACAGTCGCTTACATCTCAAATATTGAAAGAGATAAGAAAAAGAGGTCTACCTTGAAGAAATGGGCGACGAGGATGATTGAGGGACTGGAGCACCTTCCTTATGAGGAGAGGCTGCAGCGTTTGGGACTCTTTAGTTTGGAGGGGAGACGTCTGAGGGGGGATATGAGTGAGGTGTATAAAATTGTGCGTGGGGTAGAAAATGTTGGCAGAGAGAAATTTTTCTCTCTTTCTCTACTGGCTACCATTGAAAATGCTGGAAGGTAGAACTAATGAAACACTTCTTCAGTGTGATTGGTGTTTTGGAATATGCTACCACAGGAGGTGGTGACACTAACCTGGATGCAGCTTTTAAAAGGGGCTTGGACAGATTTATGGAGGAGAAGTCGATTTATGGCTATTGATCCTCTTTGATCCTGAGATTGCAAATGCCTTAACCAGTCGGGTGCTCGGGAGCAACAGCCACAGAAGGCCATTGCTTTCACATCCTACATGTGAACTCCCAAGAGCACCCTGGTGGAGCCTACGAGTAGCAGAGAGGCTTTGGGCACTAGATGTGGACTCTCAAGCTGGCTTGTTCTTATGTTCTGCTTATGTTTCATTAGGGCCGAGGCTAACTTGTTTTGACTGGCACATGTAGGGATCAGAGGCAGTTTTTTAGACTACAACGGGGGTTGTTTTGGGATGAAGGTAACTAGTTTGGCCAAATACTCTCGAGGTGTGTGTGTGGGGGGACTCCTTACCCCCTCTTGCAACCCCTTTGAACTGTGTGGAGTGAGCCGTGAGGAGGGAGCAAGGTTGGCGCACTCGCACAAACAGGTGCTGTTCGGAGCTGTCCTGCAAGCGAGAGTCAAGGTTTGGTCGCGGGACTTGACTGGGTAACGCAAACATGGTGGACAGAACTCGGCCCTCCCTCCGGTGGGGCCACGCTTCATGCTGAGCCATCATTACACGTTCAGCTGCCAGAGGGACAGTGGACTTGCAGAGGGACAGCGGACGTGTGAGAGTGGGGCCTTGACAGGCCGAAGGCACCAGCAAGGACCTCCTTTGTAGCCGGGCCCAGTTCTTAAGAAGAAGAAGAAGAAGAGTTTGGATTTATATCCCCCCTTTCTCTCCTGCAGGAGACTCAAAGGGGCTGACAATCTCCTTGCCCTTCCCCCCTCACAACAAACACCCTGTGATGTAGGCGGGGCTGAGAGAGCTTCGAGAAGCTGTGACTAGCCCAAGGTCACCCAGCTGGCGTGTGTGGGAGTGTACAGGCTAAACTGAATTCCCCAGATAAGCCTCCACAGCTCAGGTGGCAGAGCTGGGAATCAAACCCGGTTCCTCCAGATTAGATACACGAGCTCTTAACCTCCTACACCACTGCTGCCCATCGGGGTCTTGTTATTGAAGCGTAGAGAAGTCCCGTGGATGTGCAAACTGACATTTTGCAGCAAGTGAGGGATTTTGACAGCCAGGGCTGGAACCGCAGGTGTCAAACTCGTGGCCCTCCAGATGTTATGGACTACAGTTCCCATAATCCCCTGCCAGCAGGATGGCTCATCTCTGGGGCCTGCATCATGGCATTCGTGGCGGCATTTCTTGGCCCTTTACAAAACTCTGGCCTAAAACTGTAGGAATCTCATACATATTTCCTAGCTTTGACACCTGGCGTGCCGGGTTTTGTACTCGCCGTGTCACCAGATAGCGTTGAAACATGTGCACCTGAGACAGAATTGGACCATCACTCAGCCCTCCAAAGTCTGTATTGACCTTCTCTGACTTGCTTTCACATCACCTACTGCCTGAGCCTTACGGAAGATGTCTGGGATTGAACCTTGGGTTTTCCGTATGCCAGGCGGATGCTCTACAGCTGAGCCAAAGCCGCCCGAATATTTCCCAATGTTTTGCTTGGATGCACAGTGCCAGCTTGAGCAGAATTATGTGCCCTTCTGAACTCAAAGGTGTGATCCTCCTTGGGATCTATGATATTATACCAGTAGTCGGCAACCTGCGGCTCTCCAGATGTTCATGGACTACAATTCCCGTCAGCCCCTACCAGCATGGCCAATTGGCCATGCTGGCAGGAAGAGCTGATAATTATGTAGCTCCATGAACATCTGGAAAACCGCAAATAACTATGATATCTGGTCTACCGTGAGGGATGTACGACACTTCTTCACACAACGTGTGATTGGTGTTTGGAATATGCTGCCGCAGGAGGTGGTGATGGCCACTAACCTGGATAGCTTTCAAAGGGGCTTGGACAGATTTATGGAGGAGAAGTCGATTTATGGCTACCAATCTTGATCCTCTTTGATCTGAGGTTGCAAATGCCTTAACAGTCCAGGTGCTCAGGAGCAACAGCCACAGAAGGCCATTGCTTTCACATCCTGCCTGTGAGCTCCCAATGGCACCTAGTGGGCCATTGCGAGTAGCAGAGTGCTGGACTAGATGGACTCTGGTCTGATCCAGCTGGCTTGTTCTTATGTTCTTATGATTTGTGGTGGGAGCAAAAACCCGAGTCCCTCAATCACGCAGGTGCACCCCTCCTCACAACATGTCACTTGGCGTAGAAGTTCCATAAAAGTTGGTGTGGCATAAAATCAAACAGGTAACCTAGATAACCAATTCCAGAGTGTTTAGGATCAGGCTGTTCTTTGCCTTTTCTCTAGGACCCTGGTCAGCAACTAGGTGGGCCCTTTTGAGAAACGGGGTCAGAAACAGAAGGGCAAGATCTCTCCTCTGTTCTTCTGTCTCTTGGACTGGTCTCAGAGAGGGGAGAAGCTCGATCCTCCGCTGCAGTCACTACTAATTTCATTCCCCATTTTTGCCTCTAGGTTGGTCCCTGGGCTTCCCATGGCGGCTGGGCAGATTTTGCTGAGTGTCGTCTAGCTGCCAATCCACTCCATAGTCTAGAACCCGTGTCAGCCTCCGAGCAGTACCCTAAAGCTCCAAAGCCGAGTGGAAGGCTCAGAGATTGCGTAAGATCTGCCAGCCTAAAAACCCGGGAGCAGAACAAAATTGGCAGTGGAACACCTTTGCTCATATTTCAGTTCCTCCTTTTTTTGGAATAGATCGCGGCTTAAATTAGGGAAAGCCGTTGGGGTCTATTTATATGCGCAGGGTTCTCTTGTGCAGCGCTAGATTCACGTGTCCATAAGAGACCGTTGTGATTTTTTTTTTAATTAAAAAAGAGCAAATCCTTTCGTAGCGTGGAAGTAACAAGAGACCGTAGGAAAGTCCTAAAGCAGTTTATTTCTACAGCGCGTAGAGCAGGGGTCTTCAAACTATGGCCCTCCAGATGTTCATAGACTACAATTCCCATCAACCCCTGCCAGCATGGCCAAGTGGCAGGGCTGATGGGAATTGTAGTCCATGAACATCTGGAGGGCCGTAGTTTGAAGACCCCTGGCGTAGAGTAACAGAGAAAGCTGAATCTAAGCTCTATTAAATTTAATTAATAATAATAATAATAATAATAATAATAATAATAATAATAATAATAATATCTAATATTCGAGGTCCTTGGGAAGGACTCGATATTCAGAGATGAATTCCAGACACTTGTGCTGTGTTGTTATGTGTATAATAATAATAATAATAATAATAATAATAATAATAATAATAATAATAATAATTAATAAACAGCAGTTGGGTGGGTTTAACACAATGATATCATCATGTCCAGGACTGTGCTTGGGCAGCGTGTCCTGGTCTAGCTGAAATTCGTCCGAAGACTGTTTTGAAGCTATTGCTGGTTCATACAGTGAAATGCATCCTTGATTCTGTGCATGGACTCTACTGGGGGGTGGGGTGGGGGACGCACACAGCACATTTGAGTTCTTTCCTTGGTATTGTTTTGGGGCCTCCTTCGTGCCTGCGCATCAGCCTTGTGATAACCGTGCCCGGGTGAACTGAGCTGGGCTCCGGTCCATTCATGTTTCCAGGGCTACCAGGAACCCCCGGGCGTTAGGCCCTGTTTCTTATTATTTGTCAGTGATTATATTTGTATTAAGGGAAAGCTGTTGGCACAGTTGAGGGAGCTGAAAACCATGACCCTGTGTTCTCCGGTTACAGTTGAGTACTTTTTCAGGTTGGGTGGACTCCAAACAGGGTAGGTGGGTTGCAAGATGGAATGTTCCTCTATAGCACAGGTGTCAAACTCGTGGCCCTCCAGATGTTATGGACTACAGTTCCCATCACCCCCTGCCAGCATCATGCTGGCAGGGGATGGTAACTACGGATCCATAACATCCTGGAAAGGACATCTGTCCGATCTCACCTAACAGTGATAGTAAACCTTTTTTTTGAGACCGAGTGCCCCAAATTGCAACCCAAAACCCGGATTTTATGCATAGAAGTGCCAACCACGGCAGAATTTTAACGGTGGCTGAATACTGAAGAATTTTAGTTTAGAAAAAAAAAGTTGGCTCCAGTGCGTTGCAGGGAGTGCCAAGCTTGGTGGTGAAATCGGTGGCTTTGCTTTGGAAGCAACCGTGCAACTCTTCCAGCGGGTGAACCCACAACGACCTAGGAGGAGTTTACACTCAGAAGCAAGCCCATTATATGCCAGCAACCAAGCTTACCTCCCCAGAGTAAAGATGGGGCTTTAGTTCTTTGCAAGAGAAAAAAAAAATCAGTGGGGTTTAACAGCGCTTAACAGGGTTACCTACACTGCTTCCCCAAAACTAGGTCTTAGGTTTAGTGCTAATAATTGAGCCCAGCAGCCCAGGCCAGCCTAGATGTGTAGGGGGGGAGGCGACTCTGTTTGTGCATGCCCACAGAGAGGGCTCTGAGTGCCACCTCTGGCACCCGTGCCATAGGTTCGCCACCACTGCGCTATAGCCATGGTGGCGAACCTATGGCATTCCAGATGTTCATAGACTACAATTCCCATCAGCCCCTGCCAGCATGTCCAATTGGCAAATAGGTTCACCACCACTGCTCTATAGGATAAAATTCTTTTCATGGAGGAATCTGGTGTTTGTGTATGAGGGGAAGGGAGAGGCAAGTTTTTTCTTTCTACATTTCCTAGCTTTCCCTGTTTGTCCAAACCTCCTCGGCAGAGCCTGGGGCTCTTCACTGTGCTTGTTTTGTGCCACGCCTGGCACACACAGTGCCACAGAAGGTATTAATAGAGGCAGAAATCCAGTGGAGTCCTGTTTTGGCTTCCGAGGTCGCCACACGTGACTTGAAAACTTACAGTCTTATTTCCAGGACCATCTGGGTGTGTGTGTTGAAAGAAAGAAAGAAAGAAAGAAAGAAAGAAAGAAAGAAAGAAAGAAAGAAAGAAAGAAAGAAAGAAAGAAAGAAAGAAAGAGTTGTGAGTTTGGGGTGCAGTGACTCAACCCCGTGCTGCATGCATTTGGGGTGGGCATAAATGCAAATTGTGAATGCGGAGTCCCAGGGGTGTTGGTGAACAGGTTACAGGCAGAAGCTGGCCTGGTCGGTAAGTCTTCCTTGGAAGGTAGGGCAAGGTGAAACTTTCTTCTGACTTTATGGCAGTGGTGGCAAACCTATGGCACGGGTGCCAGAGGTGGCACTCAGGAAAACCCTTTCCTGTGAGCACCGCATAACCAAGAGTCGTCCCCGCCCCCACACACACACATCTAGGGCTGGCCCTGCGGGACTGCTTCTGGGTTCAATTATTAGCATCAAACCTAAGACCTAGTTTTGGGGAAGCAGTATAGGTAACCCTGTTAAGCGCTGTTAAACCCCACTGATTTTCATGCAAAGAACTAAAGCGTGATCCTTTGCTGGCAATGGGGCTTGCTTCTGAGTAAACCCTCCTAGGGTCGTGATTTACCTGTTGGAAGGAGTTTTGCACAGTTGCTTCAAAAGCAAAGCCACCGACTACCGCCAAAGCTTACTCCCGGAAGTAGCACTTGCCTACCGAGCCAATAGTTTTTCCTAAACTAAAACCTCAGTATTCAGGTTAAATTGCCGTGTTGGCACTTTGTGATAAACAAGTGGGTTTTGGCTTGCAATTTGGGCACTTGGTCTCGAAAAGGTTTGCCATCACTGCTTTCGGGGCTCCGTGTGGGGTGAACTCTTTTGTAGGAGTGTTAAAGTCCAGATAGGAAATGTTGGAGAATAAGGGTTATTTTTATATGACTGTGCAGAGAAACCTGTCATTTTTTCCCAGTGCTTTGGCTTGCAGTTGTTGTGTTGACGGGTGAAGGAATGGCTGTTTTTCGCCAGCGTAGTTTTAAAGTCTTGCTTGTGAGCCGCCTGGAGCGAATATCTGGAGAAAGAACCAGGCCTGGTTTAAGTCCATAAATGATCGGGGAAGATGGTTGGTTGGAGGTTGAGAATGTGGGCTCCGGTTTTGACTCGGCCTCGAGCCATAGATAGTTTTTCCATATCCTCAAGTTCTGCTTGAATTTGACTGCAGTAAACCTGATTCCCCCCCCTTGCCCCCCACCCCCACACACAGATTCTCCCCTCTTGAATTTCCTGCAACCATTGCCCAGAGCCCTCCAGGGATTGGGCAGTATATCAAATCAAATAAATAATAATAAAAATAATAATAACAGAGAAAACATGGAAGAGGCAGGCTGAGAAACGTAGAAATCCAGCAAGCTCCAGTCACCCACAGGTTAACTTTTTTGCTTTGGTGATGGGAGTAGGGGGAAAAGAAAAGTCAAGTCAGCATTCCATTGGCGGGGGCCCCTTTGGGAACCCCTTGGATATGCTGGCAGCCCCCTATGGTAATGGGATCTATAGGGCGCCGGGAAATGTGGATAAGGTTACACCCCGATTCCCAACTGGCTGTGTGCGAGTTAATCCAAAACCGAGCTCTGCTTCTCTTTGCGTCCTTTTCCCAGCCGTCAACTCTGCTGAGATTCCCTGCCCGACCCCTCAACTCGCATGGAAAGAGGGCCTCTTTTCGCTGCCCCTCCTCTCGCGTGGGTCAGAGAGAAGCCCCGGAGAGAAGTTTTGTTGGGCACTTTTGGAAGGAGGTCAGGAAACTGTTGGGCCGCAGCCCAGAAGCAAGGGACGGTGAAGGGTGTGGGTCTGGGGGGTGGGGGTGGGGGCTTCCCCTTGGACTGACCCACCCTCAGGAGGCCAGACTCGCCCCCATTTCTGCCTGCATTTTGGGAATACCTGGCGCTCGCTGGAGCATGCTGTGCGAATCCTCCCTCGCCTGCAGAGAAAGGGACCAGAGGCGCCTGGGAGGCTTTTCTCTGCTCTCACAACCAACACTTTGCTTTTTTTTGCTGTTTGTTAAGTGAGCTCTTGGAAAAAAGAAATGTGACTCTCTCTCTCTCTCTCTCTCCCCCCCCCCCCCAATTTTATCCACTTGGAGTTTAGGAGCACCACATCCCAAGGGTTCCAAAGATCTGTCGTTTGTGGTGGGTGGTGAACTGGGCAAAGGGCCCCGATCCTTGGGAAAAGGCTTGGAGGCGCAGCCCCGATCCACCCCTGAGCACGTTTCCTCGTGCACGTGTTTTTCGGAGGGGGGGGGGATCGCTCCCAGGGAAAAGTACCAGAGGCCGGAGGAGTCTCGAATGGCATGTGGGTCTTTCAAGCCACACTTGCGTTGCTGTAACCAAAGCCACGGAATCGCTATGGTTTCAGTTTGTGCCGGAGGAGACACAACTTGTTGAGAAAGGGGTGGGCAGAGGGGGCCAAGAGAGGTCTGTGTGAACCACTGGTTCCTTGCAGCGGAAGGATCTGGGAAGGAGAGAAAGCAACACACAACAGGCGTGCACAAACACACAAATCCCTATTCTTGTGCCCCTTTCAGCTGAGATCACTTTCGAGTTGCGCTTAAAAGCCCTCTCCCCCCCCCCCTCTTTTTCCTTTTTCCTTAGGAGGTTCCCCCTCTTGCTATTTAGGTGAAGAAATGGTGATAATATGCAGTTTGCATTTTGCTGGCGCCGGGCTGACTAGCAGGGAAGCCGGCGGACGGCCTCCCTTAAAGCCGCAGCGCCTCTTTTTCTAACTCCTGTCCTCTTGCGAGTGGGATTTCTTCCTGACTTCTTGTTGTTGTTGTTGTTTTTAAAGTTAAAAGTAGCCAAACCAGTTCCTCTCCAAACCAGCCACCATATCTGACTTTAGAGGAGTCGTTTTTCCCCCTCCCTGAATACTGAAATTCAGGGGAAGGTGGAAAAATGAAAAGTCCAAAGTTTTCTTGGACGCAGAATCTCCTGGATCTCAGCAAAAGTTTGGCATGGGAAGCGAGAGCAGCTTTTTTGTGTGTGTAATTACAAGGGACAAATCCTTAAGGATACAGAAAGGCTTGCTAAAGAAACACCCCCCCCCCCTTTTTTATTTTTGGCAAGAGATCTTTCTTTAATACTTTCTTATTTTGCAATCGCCGTTCCTCCTGATACATTTCGAATTCATTTGCTTGGTATCTTTCCTATAGGGATTGAGTGAATCTCCCCCCAATATTATTGGAACACCAAGTACTGTGTTCTTGTAACAAATGCGCACAAGCTTGGGTGGAATTGACATAGCAGCAGCCACCTCAAAGGGGGTCGAGCTTTCCAAAATCATGACAGCGCTATTGGGGAATGCTCCCACTGCAGGACGAAACTGGGTTTGCGCTACAGACATAAGGCTGTTGGACTGTCTCGGCTCTCCAGGGAGGTCTGGAATTCATAGTTCTTCAGAACTGACGAAAGCTCTTGGAACGGAGAAATGCTCCTCTGCCATGAGAACTACAATTCCCAAGTTTCCTTGGGGCTGGCAGGATGGAGGGCTAAATGGCTGGAACGTTTTTTTGTTTGGAGGGTTGAAGACCTCCTCTCCCATTTCCTTTCTGGAGGTCATATTTTGTTGCGTGGATAATGAGGAAACTCTCAAGTTAGCCTTCCTTGGACCTGCATGGAGGAGAAGTCGATTTATGGCTACCAATCTTGATCCTCTTTGATCTGAGCTTGCAAATGCCTTAACAGTCCAGGTGCTTGGGAACAACAGCCACAGAAGGCCCTTGCTTTCACCTCCTGCATGTGAGCTCCCAAAGGCACCTGGTGGGCCACTGCGAGTAGCAGAGAGCTGGACTAGATGGTCTCTGGTCTGATCCAGCTGGCTGGTTCTTATGTTCTTATGCTAGTATCTTTGCAGCAGTGGCGTAGGAGGTTAAGAGCTCATGTATCTAATCTGGAGGAACCGGGTTTGATTCCCAGCTCTGCCGCCTGAGCTGTGGAGTCTTATCTGGGGAATTCAGATTAGCCTGTACACTCCCACACACGCCAGCTGGGTGACCTTGGGCTAGTCACAGCTTCTCGGAGCTCTCTCAGCCCCACCGACCTCACAGGGTGTTTGTTGTGAGGGGGGAAGAGCAAGGAGATTGTCAGCCCCTTTGAGTCTCCTGCAGGAGAGAAAGGGGGGATATAAATCCAAATTCTTCTTCTTCTTCTTCTTCTTCTTCTTCTTCTTCTTCGCTGATGATTCAGCTCTGGACCGTGAGGATCAGTGGAACTTGGTAGTGGAAAGTCGCAACTGACCTGTGCTGACCCAGGGGTCTGCAACCTGCGGCTCTCCAGATGTTCATGGACTACAATTCCCATCAGCCCCTGCCACCATGGCCATGTAGTCCACGAACATCTGGAGAGCCGCAGGTTGCAGATCCCTGCCGTAGGGTTTTCAAGGAAAGAAACAAACAGAAGTGGTTTGCCACTGCTTGGCTCTGCATCAGAGGCATAGCTGCAGTGGGGACGTCTGGGGCGGCTCGCCCCGGGTGCTGCCATTGTAGTCATGTAGGGGCGTGTCGGGAGCGTGGCATTTTGGGGGCAGGGAGTCTCTTCATTACTGCTCTGCATAGCAACCTTGGGCTTCCTTGGTGGTCTCCCATCCATGTACCAACCAGGGCTTATCCTGCTTAACTTCTGATATCTGATGAGATTTGGCAAGTCTGGGCTGTCCAGGTCAGAATGAAACTTACTTCCTAGTAAACATGTTTAGGTTGTCTTTTTAGCTGCGCCACCCACGACTCTGGCACTAAGGTCCAAGTGCCGTCTTATTGGTTGACCTGAATGATTTTGGGAACCACGCAGGGCTTTCTGTTGCCTGGTTTCCGCTCAGTAAAGAATCTTGTTCTTGGGAAATAATGGGTGAGGAAGTGGAGGCCCGTCTAAAATTTCATGGAACTTCTGGGCCTCGCTCCTCAGTTCTTGATTTTCTTGGGGTAACGACATCAGTGAAGTTCCACCTGATTTCAGCCCAGCTTTTGCGTCCTTAGTGTAAGAGCATATTTTTTCTTTGTTTGCTGTGCAAACCGTTCCACGGTGTTAACGTGAGTTCTTCTTTTTTCAGAATCTCCACCCCCTCCTTATTCTCGGCTATCTCCGAACGACGAACAAAAGCCGTTGGGTAAGTATCTCCTCCGTGTTGTCTTTCTCTGCGGTGGGCCGGACCACAGCTTGTGTGCGCATGGTTTGTTTGCACGTGAAATGTTCAGAACTGGAAAGATGTATTGCGGCCGGTCCTGGAATGTGGTTTGCTCGGCTTGGAAGGGGAAATTATGGTGTTCAGACATACCTACATTACAGTGACACAGAACGCCGGTGGCAAAAGCCGCTACTTGCTAGATCATGCGCTAGAAGTGCGAAAATCAATGCTTCCTGCCCCTTTCATTAAAATAGAGCTTGTTTCCAACTGGGAGTGAGAATCAACAATGGCACGTGGACCACGGCTCCACAATTCTTGGTGGTAGGGAATTCCCGAAGCTTCTTTATGCTATGAATCAGACCCTTGGTCCATCAAAGTTAGTATTGGGGTCTGCAACCTGCGGCTCTCCAGATGTTCATGGACTACAATTCCCATCAGCCCCAATTGACCATGGTGGCAGGGGCTGATGGGAATTGTTGTCCATGAACATGAGGGCCGTAGGTTGCAGACCCCTCAGACTGGCAACTCTGAGGTGCAGGTTTTTTGTATAATTTTCTACTGACTTTTTTCGTTGGAGGTACTGAGAATTGAAACCGGCACCTTCCGCGGGCCACGCAGATCCTTTATGAGTGAGCTACAGCTGATGTGTTGACAGGCTGTTGCCATTCTGACATCCTCCCTCAGTAGCTGATGCAAAATAAAAGGGAATAACATTGGTGTTTGTTTTCAAGTCTGGATCAGTAGATGCACCTCCCACAATGTGGGTTTTATTCAGTGTCATCTTAAGGAGAACCGGGCTCTTCCAAGGCCGTTGAGTTCAGGGGATGGAGCCCTGTTTGGGATTTTACTGCTTTTTAAAAATATCTAATCTGGTTCCTTTGCTTAAATTGAGGGCCAAGCTTTCTTGCCTATGGTCTTGTTGATATCGTGGACACCCCTGACTTCTGTGACCGGAAATTCAGGAAATAAGCATGAGCATTTTATTGTCATTGTGCACGCACAACGAAATTTACAGCAGCATTCCTCGATGCACACAATTTCAGACTCATACCCCATCCTCACTTTCCCCTTCCTCCACCCATCCCTACACAGCCCCAAACACGTCAACACGAAGCTGCGGAGTTCAGCATAGCCACAGCTCTAGAGTAGAAGCTGTCTCTAAGCCTCTTTGTCCTAGTTTTGATAGACCTGTATCGTCCGCCGGATGGTAACAGTTCAAAAAGAGAGTGTGCTGGATGAGACGGGTCTCTCAGAATATTTTGGGCTTTTTTTAGGCTTCAGGAATTATAGAGTTCTTCCAAGGAGGGGAGAGGGCAGCCGATAATCCCCTGTGCAGTTGTGATCGCCCTTTGGAGCGCCTTCCTATCTGCCACTGTGCAACTGGAGAACCATACACAGATGCAGTAGGTTAAGACACTCTCTATAGAATGGAGAAAATGGTATAGAATCATAGAGTTGTAAGGGGCCATACAGGCCCCTCCACCTTGTCCGACCCCCTGCCCAATGCAGGATCAGCCTAGAGCGCCCCTGACGAGTGTTTGTCCAACCGCAGCTTAAAGACTCACATCCTGCATGTGAGCTCCCAAAGACACCTGGTGGGCCACTGCGAGTAGCAGAGAGCTGGACTAGATGGACTCTGGTCTGATCCAGCTGGCTTGTTCTTATGTTCTTAAGACTGCCAGTGTGGGGGAGTCCAGCACCTTCTGAAGCAGCTGATTCTACTGTTGAATTACTCTTACTGTAAAAGATTTTTTTCCTGCTATTCAGCCTGAATCCATCTTCCCATAATTGAAACCCATTATTGTGAGTCCTGACCTTTGCAGCCAACAGGAGCCACTCCTACCTGTGATGTCTATTTTAAAAGTACCTTTGCCAGACCAAGATGGCCACTCCGCCCAAAAGCACTATATTGCAAGGTGCTTTCAGTGGCGTTTCTCCTCACCCTCCCCTCCTTCAAAGACTTCTGTTTTTATATATATATATATATATATTTAAATCAAAGGAAGTGTGGTGGTCAAAGAGACTGGGCATAAAAACCGTGACCTACTTAAAAACTGGCAGAACGCAAGAGCAAGTTGCCATCCAAAGTATATATTGTTGCTGAGGAATTTAAACATCGGTTGGGTGGGTGTGACCCTTGACTTGTGGTCAGGAGGGTGGGAATCCTGGGCACACTTGCTAGATCAGAGCTCTGAACTGTGGGTTTTGGGCCTGCTTGTTCCCAGGAGTAAAGGGTGAGGCGCGTCAGATGAAAAGAGTGTAGCTTGTCGGGGTCTGCAACCTGCGGCTCTCCAGATGTTCATGGACTACATTTCCCATCAGCCCCTGCCAGCATGGCCAATTGGTCCACGAACATCTGGAGAGCCGCAGGTTGCAGACCCTGACAGAAAAGGAAAACGCTCTCTGGTCATTCTTGAAGTCAGGGCACCCGGATTCCGTGAGCTGGGTGCTGAAAGCATTCCTGTGGTACGGAATTGAAAGGGGAGCAGTCAGTCAGTTTTATTACGGCCAGCAAAAAAGAGTAGAGAAGAACAAGAAAAAGGAAGAACAATAAACAAAAGAAAAATCGAATTTGTACAGGAATCCATGATATAAGTCTATACACAAAAAATATCATCAGCTTGTAGCATTATTACGGTCACCTTCATGTGGTCTGGCTCTTGGTCCTAACATGATTCTTCGCTTATGATGTGCCAGCATACAAAATTTAGCTACCTGCTGAGATATAAAAGAAACTCCGTCTTCCAGTAAAATTCTCACAAGAACTGAATCGGAATTAACTCTAGTTAAATTTCTGTACTGAATAAACAATGGATGAATTAAAGCCTCCCTTTCCCCTTTATGGAGTTCACAATGCAATAGAACATGCAATACAGAGTCCACTTCCCCTGAGTTACAAACACATAATCTCCTGTGTCGTGGGATTTTTTGAAATCTGCCCATTAGATTGGCTGATGGAAAAGCATCAAAACGGGCCCTGGAAAAGGCCCAGCGGCATTTCGTAGGGGAGCCATTTCAATAGCTTCTTCCCAAATAAAGTAGACTCTTGGGTTGATGAAATCCAAGTTTACTGATAGAGAAATTGTGATGGGTCTCATAATTGGCTATTGCTGGAACTGGTATGCAATAAGCATAGCAATGGGTATATACCTGGGTGAGTTCCCCCCACCCACCTCCCAAAAGCAAAACAGCTTCCTGCCACATCATTCACGATTCTGTGGAAGGCAGGGCTTGAATGTTTCAGTCAGAAGTCATTTCAAGAAGTAAATAATACTGGCTATTGTGGGTTTTCTGAGCAAGTTCAGACCGCCCCAGATGGTGCTTTAGAAGAAGACAGAAGAAGTAGAGTTGGCTTTTATACCTCTCTTTTCTCTACCTTAAGGATTCTCACAGCGGTTTGCTATCTCAATCCCTCCCTCTCCCCACAACAGGCACCTTGTGAGGCAGGTAGGGCTGAGAGAGTTCAGAGAGAACTGTGACTAGAGCCCAAGGAGCAGCAGTGGTGTAGGAGGTTAAGAGCTCGTGTATCTAATCTGGAGGAACCGGGTTTGATTCCCAGCTCTGCCGCCTGAGCTGTGGAGGCTTATCTGGGGAATTCAGATTAGCCTGTACACTCCCACACACGCCAGCCGGGTGACCTTGGGCTAGTCACAGCTTCTCGGAGCTCTCTCAGCCCCACCTACCTCACAAAGTGTTTGTTGTGAGGGGGGAGGGGCAAGGAGATTGTCAGCCCCTTTGAGTCTCCTGCAGGAGAGAAAGGGGGGATATAAATCCAAACTCTTCTTCTCTTCTTCTTCTTCTTCTCTTCTTTAGAAGGAGACAGAAGTAGTGTTTGCTTTTATACCTCTCTTTTCTCTACCTTAAGGAGTCTCACAGCGGCTTGCTATCTCAATCCCTCCCTCTCCCCACAACAGGCACCTTGTGAGGCAGGTAGGGCTGAGAGAGTTCAGAGAGAACTGTGACTAGAGCCCAAGGTCGCCCGGCAGAATTGATGTGGAGGAGAGGGAAATCGAACCCAGTCCTCCAGATTAGAGTCTATACCTCTTAACCACTACACCACACTGGCTTGCCAGAATCGGCTTCATTCAAGTCCAGCGACATTGTAAAGATCAACAAGATTTTTTTTGGGGGGGGGGGGGCCTATGCATGAAGAGCTTTGGCTCTCAAAAGCTTCTATCCCAAAAATCTTGAACTTGAATCTCACTGTTCCATGGCAGGCCAACATGGCTGCCGTGAGTCTGCATTAGAAGAAGAAGAAGAAGAGTTTGGATTTATATCCCCCCTTTCTCTCCTGCAGGAGACTCAAAGGGGCTTACAATCTCCTTGCCCCTCCCCCCTCACAACAAACACCCTGTGAGGTAGGTGGGGCTGAGAGAGCTCCGAGAAGCTGTGACTAGCCCAAGGTCACCCAGCTGGCGTGTGTGGGAGTGCACAGGCTAATCTGAATTCCCCAGATAAGCCTCCACAGCTCAGGCGGCAGAGCTGGGAATCAAACCCAATTCCTCCAGATTAGATACATGAGCTCTTAACCTCCTACGCCACTACCTGCTTGTCCAGTTCCTTCTTTGCATATTCCGGACAGAGAATTGAATAGAATTTTGCATTTTTGGGGGTTGGAGTAATTGCCAAGTAGGCAACCCGCAAGACACACAGAGTCAATCTTGGAGCAAATGTTTGGAGCGCAGTTTTAATTAGAGGGGCCTCCTTGCCCGGTTTTTGTGCGTGAGCAGGGGAGAGACCAACAAAGGACTTTTAACTTGTTAAAACAAAGTTTCCTTGGTTTCAGCAGGGGGAGGAAGGAAGGAAGGAAACAAGAATAAACAGCTTCAAGAATTTTAATAGTGATAATTAAGTACAGTAACGACGAATTGTTTGGAGGCTTAATGTAACCTTATCCCCTGAGCACCAAGTTCCTACATGTTTCGTTCCTTCAGCCTTGGTTATTTTCGAGGCACTGTAATCTGCTGGATTTGGTGCATCGGGAAAGCGAAGGGGAGCGTTGACTCGGGGGCTGGCGTTCAAAGGAAGAAACTAAAACAGAGTTAGTTAACTCCTGTCCAGGTTGGTCGAGTGGACGTGTCTCTTGCCAGAGAGGTGTACTTTCCCCGCTCCTTCGTTTCAAGGAGGGCAGCGCCCACTGGAACGACGAGAGCATCTCTCGACAGTGTTTTCTGCTCTTCTTAAGGTAGAACTTCCATAAGGACAAGTTTTGAGGAAGGTCTTCCATAAGGTGGGCATCTCCTGCCTTCTGTTCTCTGAGGGTCATCTTGCATTGCCTTAGGGAACTCCTGAAAGAGATTTCAGCCGAAGGAGTCATGGTGGGAGCTCTGGTGGAAGAAGACCAGCAGGGAACTAACCAAACGCTTTGGAATTTGTCGTAGAGCGGGACCTGCAGCTGGAGGGAAGGATTGGGTCCGTGCCATAGGAGTGGGCACCAAGACCCATAGCAGTGGGTGCCTTGCCCCAGATGAAGCTGGTTCATCTTTTCATAGACTGCCTAGTTCAGTGGTGGCGAACCTTTGGCACTCCAGATGTTATGGACTACAATTCCCATCAGCCCCTGCCAGCATGGCCAATTGGCCATGCTGGCAGGGGCTGATGGGAATTGTAGTCCATAACATCTGGAGTGCCAAAGGTTTGCCACCACGGGCCTAGTTGTAGCTGGGACTGGGAATGACGGCACCCAAGAACTCAAGAGCTGCACCATTGCACCATGGGATTCCACTTGGTGTGTGGTTTGATTCAAAGTGGTGTGTTGGACCTTTAAATGCACTGGGTTCGGAGTACGTTACAGAACTCCTTCCATAGAAATCTGCTGAAGCTGTGGGACGCCCTCCCCAAGGAAACGCACTCTGGCACGTTGCTGTTGGCATTCAGGAAGAAGAAGAAGTAGTTTGGATTTATATCCCCCCTTTCTCTCCTGCAGGAGACTCAAAGGGGCTTACAATCTCCTTGCCCTTCCCCCCTCACAACAAACACCCTGTGAGGTGGGTGGGGCTGAGAGAGCTCTGAAAAGCTGTGACTAGCCCAAGGTCACCCAGCTGGCGTGTGTGGGAGTGTACAGGCTAATCTGGATTCCCCAGATCAGCCTCCACAGCTCAGGCGGCAGAGCTGGGAATCAAACCCGGTTCCTCCAGATTAGATACATGAGCTCTTAACCTCCTACGCCACTGCTGCTCCTGCTAGAGTCCAGCAAAGACAGTTTTATTCCAGAGAGTGGTATTTCGTACATGACTGTTGGATGCTGATAATAACGGGCTGCCGAGGGTCTGCAACCTGAGGCTCTCCAGTTGTTCATGGACTACAATTCCCATCAGCCCCTGCCAGCATGGCCAATTGGCTGGTGGGATTTGTAGTCCATGAACATCTGGAGAGCCGCAGGTTGCAGACCCCCGAGCCTCTGCTATTTAATTCCCCGTGCTCATAGTTTTTAACTATTTTGATTATTTCCGACTTGTATTATTTGTATCCGACTGAGAAAGGATTGGGTTTTTTTTAATGTTTGTAAGCTGCCCTCAAGATTCTATGGAAGGCAGGCCATACGTGTTTCTATAATCAGTAATTTCAAGAAGCAAATATCCAGCTGGCAGTTGTGGGTTTTCCGGGCTGTATGGCCATGGGTTTTAGCTTGCGGGCAAAACGTTAGGAGCTGAAACCCACGGCCGCATAGCCCGGAAAACCCACAACCGCCACTTTATTCCAGCCATGGAAGCCTTTGACAGCACATTCGGACAGTACCTTCTTAATGAGAGAGGTTTAATTAAGCCCCTTCCATCTATATTAAATTGAAAGAAGTGAGCGGGCTTCTTTTCTCGGCATGCATCTTGAGTGGCTTTGGCCAAAAATGCTCCCAGCCATGCTGTCCTCGTTCCACATCATGTTCTCCGGGCACAGAAATCTTTCTGTCAGTGGCTACCGTTCCTCAAGGGTTTCCTGCTCCTTCGTATGCGTGAGCTCTCCTCCTTCGTTGTCTTTGCACTGAAATTATGGGATGCATTGAGGGTCGTTGCTTGTCTTCCATAGAGGGTAGCAAATAAGGTAAAGTTTCCCCTTCAGTCGTGTCCATCCCTGGGGTACCACTGCGAGCAGTGATTTCATAGGCAAGCCGTTTTTGTGGGGTCGTTTGCCATTGCTTTCCCCGGCTATTCTTTACCCCCTAGCTATGAGCTAGGTACTCATTTACCGACCAAGGAATGGATGGCTGGCTGAGTTGACCATGAGCCAGCTGCCAGGATATCTGACCCACAGGGGGCTCGAACTCCTGACCGTGTGAGTGGCAGTGCAAGCACTTAAGGAGCAGCAGTGGCATAGTGGTTAAGAGCAGGTGCACTCTAATCTGGAGGAACCGGGTTTGATTCCCAGCTCTGCCGCTTGAGCTGTGGAGGCTTATCTGGGGAATCCAGATTAGCCTGTGCACTCCCATACACGCCAGCTGGATGACCTTGGGCTAGTCACAGCTCTACGGAGCTCTCTGAGCCCCACCCACCTCACAGGGTGTTTGTTGTGAGGGGGGAAGGGCAAGGAGATTGTAAACCCCTTTGAGTCTCCTGCAGGAGAAAAAGGGGGGATATAAATCCAAACTCTTCTTCTTCTTAACCACTACACCACGCGGCTCCTAGCAAATAAATTAGCCCAAATAAGAATAAAGAAGGAGTTTAAAAGTGGTATACCGATTTGCTTGAGCATGTCCTGTTTGTGTGAACATGTCTTTGTTCTCTGGATGGGCGGCAACTTGTTGTGAGCCCTTCGCTCCTCATCTTGCGGAATAACTGTTAATCTTTCTCCTCTCGTTCCCAGATCTTTCCGATTCCACATTGTCCTACACTGAAACAGAGGCCACGAACTTCCCCCGTGTCACGCCCAGAGACTTCTCAGGTTGGCAGACTTTTTTTATTTCTCGATTCCAAGCGGCTATTTGGATGACAGTTTTAGCAAGACAAGTTTTGAGAAATAAACTTCTGAACAATTGAAATTAAAAAACGGAAACCAAGAGGCGACCGACTTCCCAGCAATGGGTTTGCAGCCTCAAAATTAAGTTTGGTGACGGCCTTGCATGTTGAGCATCTATTGAAAACGCCTCTTGCGCCAGCACACCAAGTGACGCAACCGCCCCTGTTGGTTCTGCTCTGTGCCCTTTGCGAGAGTCTCGCTTGTTTCGCAGGAGTGGAGTTTGCCTGAGGCAACTCCTGACGATCGAGATCTCACGCTCCTCTTGCGGTTTGTTGTGGAACTGAGCATCTGGAAAGACGCGGCTCGTTTTAATCCGTCATGGCTGCTTGTGTGTGTGTGTGTGTGTGTGTGTGCGCGCATGTCATCTCATGCCCAATGCTAACATTCAGACTCCCATCCTCCCTTGCACTAAGGCCCGAGTTAGTCCGGCAGCGTTGCAGTTGTTTTCAAAATAGTCTGATTGAAATGTGTTGCTGTTGGCAGAGCAGAGGAAGAATTGGTAAGCAAGAGAGCCTCGATGGATGTTTTTTTGCGTTGCTGAAATAGTTTTGCGGATGAGAGTTGGTAGCTGGGGCCCGCCTTCTCCATGCACTGCTTTTGAAAGCTGTCGTTGGTGCTGTCTAATGCCCTGATGAGGTGGAAGAGTTAACTTTGCTTTTCTGACGTCACTCTGATCAAAGTGGTCGAGTCTGCAGATCAAGTGTATAATGGGTAGCAGACATTATAAAGCAGTGATGGCGAACCTATGGCACGGGTGCCAGAGGTGGCACTCGGAGCCCTCTCTGTGGGCACGCACACACAGAGTTCGTCATGTGGGGGGCAGAAAATCACACACACACCCCACACAAACACACATCTAGGCCGGCTCTGGGCTACTGAGCACAACATGCGCACACTGTGGTGAGGGGGGTTGCAGAGGAGGCAGAGATGCTAGAGAGGCGCAGAGCGGTGCGCACGGGACTTGCTGGTGGCTAGAGCAGGCTGGCCCCTGTTCGAGCAGGTGGAGCGGAGGAAGAGGGAGCCAACCGTTTTTTTCTAAACTAAAACCTCAGCATTCAGGTTAAATTGCCGGGTTGGCACGTTGCAATAAATAAGTGGGATTTAGGTTGCAATTTGGGCACTCGGTCTCGAAAAGGTTCGCCGTCACTGTTATAAAGGAACCCGTTTTCCTTTTTAAGAACATAAGAACATAAGAACAAGCCAGCTGGATCAGACCAGAGTCCATCTAGTCCAGCATTCTGCTTCTCGTAGTGGCCCACCAGGTGCCTTTGGGAGCTCACCTGCAGGATGTGAAAGCAATGGCCTTCTGAGGCTGTTGCTCCCGAGCACCTGGTCTGCTAAGGCATTTGCAATCTGAGATCAAGGAGGATCCAGATTGGTAGCCATTTTCTTGTTCACACGCATGCCGTGCAGGCAGTGATTGGAGCCCACGGAAACAATCCAAGTTGCTTTTGCGCCTTCGCACAGAGACACTTCTCTTTTTTAAAAAAAATCCTGCACCACCTGCGTAGTTGCGTGCGCATACAGAAAAGAACCCCGCAGTCTTGCTGATTGTCCCGCAATACGCTCAGCTGCGCCTGCATAGCTGTGCATGTACAGCACGCGAAATGAAAAGGGACTTCCCTGCAACGGCAGGCAGATTTTTCCCTGACTCTGGACGGTGCTGTGGAAGGGAGGGAAATAATGCACCTCCCGCGTGGCTGTTTGCGCAGGAGCGTCCCCAACCCGGGATTTTGCCAAAGGGTTTCTGGTTTAGCGGTTTTCAAAAATCCTGGGTGGAGGAAAATAAGACGGGGCAGGCTCGTTTCAGGGGCAGAAGCTGTGCAAAGTTGTCACCCCCCCCCCCAAACTGTTTGTATACATCAGTGATGGTGAACCTTTTCGAGACTGAGTGCCCAAATTGCAACCCCAAACCCACTTATTTCTCGCAAAGTGCCAATGCGGCAATTTGACCTGAATACTGAGGTTTTAGTTTAGAAAAAACTGTTGGCTCTGAGGCATGCTGTTGGCTCTGAGGCATGCGTTACTCAGGAGTAAGCTTGGTGGTAGTCGGTGGCTTTGCTTTGGAGCAACCGTGCAACTCTTCCAATGGGTGAATCGCGACCCTAGGAGGGTTGACAGACGCAAGTCCCACTGCTGGCAACTGAGCTTACTCCCAAGTAAAAGATCACGCTTCAGTTCTTCGCATGAAAATCAGTGGGGTTTAGCAGCGCTTAACAGGGTTACCTACACTGCTTCCCCAAAACTAGGTCTTAGGTTTAATGCTAATAATCGAGCCCAGCGGCCCAGGCCAGCCTAGATGGGGGGGCACTCTGTTTGCACGTGCCCACAGAGAGGGCTCTGAGTGCCACCTCTGGCACCCGTGCCAGAGGTTCGCCACCACTGGTATACATCCTGCACCCGAGATATTTGCCCTATGCGGAATCCACCTATGAGAGAGCAGTTCTTATTAGGTGCTGTACATTATTGTGGACGTGGGGGGAGAGGTTAAGTGATTTTCATTTTATGCTGTTGGGCCAAATCTGGGCATTCTGGATCCTGCTGCCACCCGTGCCTGTTCAGGTAGAACAGCCGTTCTCAACCTGGAGGTCGCGACCTCTTGGGGGGTCGGCTAAGACTCTCTGCATCAGTGTTCTCCATTTGTAAAATGGATAAATTTTAGGGTTGGGGGTCACCACAACATGAGGAACTGTATTAAGGGGTCGCGGCATTAGGAAGATTGAGAACCACTGAGGTAGAAGATAAGAGTTTGGATTTATATCCCCCCTTTCTCTCCTGCAGGAGACTCAAAGGGGCTGACAATCTCCTTGCCCTTCCCCCCTCACAACAAACACCCTGTGAGGTGGGTGGGGCTGAGAGAGCTCCGAGAAGCTGTGACTAGCCCAAGGTCACCCAGCTGGCGTGTGTGGGAGTGCACAGGCTAATCTGAATTCCCCAGAGAAGCCTCCACAGCTCAGGCGGCAGAGCGGGGAATCAAACCCGGTTCCTCCAGATTAGATACACAAGCTCTTAACCTCCTACGTCATTGCTGCTCCTACGCCACTGTATCTTAGGACCGTGAGACACTTTGTAGTTGAATGAAAGAGCTAAAGATGGAACCTGCTAAAGCAAGCTCACTTGGCATCCATGTTACCTAGAAAGAGTACAGAAACCTGAAGCCGTCTTCACGTTCTGCTTTGTCCAGGGTGGACCTCGTGCTAACCCTGAGAATAGGGAGGAAGTTCTAGGGAAGCATCCAGAAATTTGATTCTGGCTCATAAGAATTTGAGATACTTTTCTGCCCCACTTCCTGGGAAGGCGTATGGGTTGTTGGATTGGGGTTTGGCTAGTTTTGGCTTCGTGGAGTTTCAATGAATTTCCTTTCAAAGGCAGGAATATGATTGTTAGCAGAAAAGTATCTGTACTTTCAGTCCTGAAATCACGTCTGGACCGACCTGGTTCTAATTCTCTCTTTCTCTCTTTCTCCTGTAAAGACAAAAATACAATAGCCACGCACTGTCAAAGCGGAGGAAGGTGGATTAGTTTCTTTGGTATCTGGTTTCTTGCCGAGCAGACAGAAGAAAAAAGGGGTTTAAACTATTTTACTCGAACAAAATAACTATCACTTTGTGACCAAGATTGCAGTGTAATTGGATATTCCCATCTCCTACTGTGGAATTTGAAGTGGCGCAACCCCTTCATAAGAGTGTAATGCTGCTTATTTATCTTTCCCCAGTGGCCAAGATTACATATATAGGATAAGTGACTCTCTGTAGTTAACCCACAGTGCTCCAAACTGGAGCAACTTTGGTGGTGTTTTGAGTTCTTTGGATGAGAGATTTCTGGGAAATGTTGCGCCTTGTGAACGATGAGCTGTGAGCTGCAAATAAATCGTGGGGGTCTTACCCTGAGAGAACTTCTGCCGTGGGGGGAAAGCTTTCCTCTGGAGAGTTGTTCTTCACAAACGGTGAATTCTGGAAACTTGACCGGAATGCCTTAGTTGCCAGAGGAGAAAGTCAGTGGTCTTGGTGCTCCTCAACCCCACCGTTGAAATGGTCAGAGAGCAGTATTGCAGTTGTATTGTCGAAGGCTTTCACGGCCGGAATCACTGGGGTGCTGTGTGGTTTCCGGGCTGTATGGCCGTGTTCTAGCAGCATTTTCTCCTGACGTTTCGCCTGCATCTGTGGCTGGCATCTTCAGAGGATCTGTGGCTGGCATCTTCAGAGGATCCTCTGAAGATGCCAGCCACAGATGCAGGCGAAACGTCAGGAGAAAATGCTGCTAGAACACGGCCATACAGCCCGGAAACCACACAGCACCCCAGTATTGCAGTTACCAGCTCAGTAGGGGTCAGGTGATACTAGGAGACAGTAGGGTTTTTCCTGGGCCCGGTTGCCTTTTATCTGTAAAGTGCCGGCACGCACATGGCATGATATATACAGCCCAGTGATGGCGAACGTTTTTGAGACCGAGTGCCCAAATTGCCACCCAAACCCCACTTATTGATCGCAAAGTGCCAACCCGGCCATTTAACCTGAATGTTGAGGTTTTGGTTTAGAAAAAACCGGTTGGCTCCCTCTTCCTGCCCCACCCGCTCGAGCAGGGGCCAGCCTGCTCTAGCCTCCAGCAAGTCCCTTGTGCACCGCTCTGCACCTCTCTAGCATCTCTGCCTCCTCTGCGGCCCCCCCTCGGGCAGCAGCCACCCAGAGCACAGGCACTAGGCCCGCCAGCCGAGTCCTCCCTGCTCACTGCGGTGCGCGCACGTCGTGCTCAGTGGCATGTGTGGGGTGGTGGTGGTGTGATTTTCCGCCCCCACATGACAAACTCTGTGTGCGTGCCCACAGAGAGGGCTCAGAGTGCCACCTCTGGCACCCGTGCCATAAGAACATAAGAAAGAGCCTGCTGGATCAGAGTCCATCTAGTCCAGCATTCTGCTACTCGCAGTGGCCCACCAGGTGCCTTTGGTAGCTCACCTGCAAGAGGTGAAAGCAATGGCCTGCTGCTGCTGCTGCTCCTGAGCACCTGGTCTGCTAAGGCATTTGCAACCTCAGATCAAAGAGGATCAAGATTGGTAGCCAGAGATCGACTTCTCCTCCATAAATCTGTCCAAGCCCCTTTTAAAGCTATCCAGGTGAGTGGCCATCACCACCTCCTGTGGCAGCATATTCCAAACACCAATCACCCGTTGCATGAAGAACTGTTTCCTTTTATTAGTCCTAATTCTTCCCCCCAGCATTTTCAATGGATGCCCCCTGGTTCTAGTATTGTGAGAAAGAGAGAACAATTTCTCCCTGTCAACCTTTTCTACCCCATGCATAATTTTATAGACTTCAATCCTATCCCCCCTTAGACTCCTCCTCTCCAAACTAAAGAGTCCCAAACGCTGCAGCCTCTCCTCATAAGGAATCCCCATAGATTCGCCATCACTGATATAGCCTATGAAAGGGGCCCAACAAGGCACCCACCAATACCTGTCCAAGTGTTTTCAGAAAGTGGGCAGGGCATGATGGGGCCTTTGCTCAGGAAGGCTTCTGATAGGCCAGTGGTGGCGAACCTTTGGCACTCCAGATGTTATGGACTACAATTCCCATCAGCCCCTGCCAGCATGGCCAATTGGCCAAAGGTTCGCCACCACGGTGATAGGCCGTGCGGAGTATTAAAAACATGGCGTTGACAGCTGCTGCCATCCCAGCACAGGGATCTTGTGTGCTGGAATTCCAGAGGTGCCCATTGGCTCCCAAAGGTTGAGGACCTGTGGGTGACGAGACGATGGGTCCCTGCGGTGAAAGGGAGGAAACGCCAGGAGGAATTGTCGAAGGCTTTCACAGCCAGATTCAACAGGTTGTTGTGGGTTTTCTGAGCCACACAGCCCGGAAAACCCACAACAACCAGGAGGGATGTTGAGGTTGGGAGCCAATTAATATGTTTGGGAGCCAAGGGGTCTTCGGGGACCTTGAGTTTGATGGCTGGGCCCTGAGCCCTTCGGGGGAGGGTGGCCAATAAATCCAAATAAATAAATAAATATGGGGGGGTTGTCAGGTGTGGCTTCATCTGGTCTCAGAGGTTGTGCAGTCATGACCTTCTTATTGTATTTGGAATTCTTGACACACACCGGTTTTATGCCTAATGAAGGTTTTGGATTTGGATTTGGTCATCCATACCTCTGCCTTTGAGGAGAGACAGGTGTTTGTGCATAAATTGTTTCATCCCTGGAATATTTTTATTTGGAGAAACCGGGTTCCTCCCTCCACCCCATTTCCAGTTTCTTACATCAGTCTGCGACTTACCAATCTTGGGCCAAAAGGTGCCCTACCCATTGCCAAAAGCAGCTACTTCAACGCAAACACAAACAAACAAACCACGAAAACGTTCTGCAGGCCCCTTGGTCAGATGTTTTTATATTAAACATTTTTTTCCTCCACGGACCTATTTTGCCGATGGGGGAGAAAAGTGTATTTCTTTGAGACTTTGCTTTAACAAAAAAAATTCTCTGCCCCTTGTGATAGTTTCTCCCCAAATGGCCTGTGTGGTTCTCTAAACCTTTCGAACGAAAAAAAATCACAGAACTGCAGCATGACTGGGCAGTTTTATTTCTTTTTTATATAAAAGGACAGAGAACTTCTCTCCCCCCCCCCCCCCAATAATAACATTCCTTCTCTTTGTTTTGTAGAACTCTTATCTCTTTTTGAAACTGGCTAGAAACCAGACCTGCGAAGCTAGAATACAGTCTTCTTTTTTCCCCAACGGACACAATTTTAGCCAGCGCAATTAGGGAAAATCAACGTGGATTTCTGAAAGGGTGGGAACGGTTTTTTGTTCTTGCTGCACAAAAGGAGACAAAAGCTCGGAGTCCAGTGGCATTTGGAAGTTTAACAAATAGGTTATAGTTTCAGCTTTTGGGGAGGAGGGGAAAGATACAGGTCACCTTGGTGAAATAATAATAATAATAATAATAATAATAATAATAATAATAATAATAATAATAATAATAATAATAATAATAATAATGGGGCATTCATTGAAAATGCTGGGGGGAAGAATTAGGACTAATAAAAGGAAACACTTCTTCACGCAACGTGTGATTGGTGTTTGGAATATGCTGCCGCAGGAGGAGGTGATTGCCACTAACCTGGATAGCTTTAAAAAGGGGTTGGACAGATTTATGGAGGAGAAGTCGATTTATGGCTCCCAATCTTGAACTTTTTGATCTGAGATTGCAAATGCCTTAACAGACCAGGTGATCGGGAGCAACAGCCGCAGAAGGCCATTGCTTTCACCTCCTGCATGTGAGCTCCCAAAGGCACCTGGTGGGCCACTGCGAGTAGCAGAGAGCTGGACTAGATGGACTCTGGTCTGATCCAGCTGGCTTGTTCTTATGTTCTTCTTCTTCTTCTTCTTCTTCTTCTTCTTCTTCTTCTTCTTCTTCTTCTTCTTCTTCTTCTTCTTCATAATAATAATAATAATAATAATAATAATAATAATAATAATAATAATAATAATAATAATAATAATAAAGGCTGGTTCTGGTGGGTTTTCCGGGCTTCAACAACAAGAAGAAGAATTTGGATTTATACCCCATGTTCTCTCCTGTAGGAGACTCAAAGGGGCTTACAATCTCCTTCCCCCCTCACAACAAACACCCTGTGAGGTGGGTGGGGCTGAGAGAGCTCAGAAGAACTGTGACTAGCCCAAGGTCACCCAGCTGGCATGTGTTGGAGTGCACAAGCTAATCTAGTTTACCAGATAAGCCTCCACAGCTCAAGCAGCAGAGCAAGGAATCAAACCCGGTTCCTCCAGATTAGAGTGCACCTGCTCTTAACCACTACGCCACCGCTGCTCCTTTTGCAGTTTTTGATGGGGAATCGTTCAGAGGTCGTTTCTTTTGTCAAAACCCCACCTACATGCACACCTATGAATGGGAGGAAAAGCCCCCGGTGAAGTTGCGACCCCTTTCTTGTCCCCCTCTGTTAATCCACTCTTATTTCAGGTGGGAAAGGGGACTGTGGGTGGGGCAGCCTTGGTGTATTTCTTCTCCTCTTGGCATGGTGCCTTTTCGTGCTCTTTGGGGCCCCATTCCCTGGATACAACTTTCTTTTGAAGAGAAATGTAAGGTATTACACTTAGGCAGAAAAAAATGAAATGCACAGATCTAGGATGGGGGACACCTGGCTCGACAGCAGTACATGTGAAAGGTGTCTGGGAGTCTGAGCCGACCACAAACTGAACATGAGTCAGCAGTGTGATGCGGCAGCCAGGAAAGCCAATGTGATTCTGGTCTGCATTAGTGGGAGTACAGGGTCTAATTCAAGGGAAGTAATAGTGCCATTGCATTCTGTGTTGGTCAGACCTCACCTGGAATACTGTGTCCAGTTCCGGGCACCACAATTCAAGAAGGATATCGACAAGCTGGAAAGGGTCCAGAGGAGGGCGACCAAAATGGTAAAGGGTCCGGAATCCATGCCCTACGAAGAGAGACTTAGGGAGCTGGGGATGTTTAGTCTGGAGAAGAGAAGGTTAAGGGGTGACATGATAGCCATGTTTCAATATTTGAAGGGATGTCATGTTGGTGAGGGAGCAAACTTGTTTCTGCTGCTCCAGAGAATAGGACAAGGAGTTATGGATTCAAAGTACAGGAAAAGGGATTCCACCTAAACATTAGGAAGAGCTGTTTGACAGTGGAATATGGTGCCTTGGAGGGTGGTGGAGTCTCGTTCTTTGGAGGTTTTTAAACAGGCTGGATCGGTGGTGGAATCCAAAAATTTTAGTAACAGGTTCCCATGGTGGTGGATTCAAACTGTGGTGTAGCGCCAATGGGGCTGGGCGGGACACGACGGGGGTGTGGCCGGGTATTCCGGGGGCGGGGCATTCCTGGGCAGGGCTGTGGCAAGGACGCAGCCACTGCGCCGGTCCTTGGGCGGGAAACGAATGCATGCAGGCTGCCACACACGCCGGTGCACCTCCTGCTAGACTGCTTCCAGTTCTGCGCGCTACTGCTGAGAGGAGGGGCGTAACTAAGACAAAAATCACGTGGCAAAATCACCCATTAGTAACCCCCTCTCGGCACACACAAATAATTAGTAACCTACTCTCGAGAACCTGCGAGAACCTGCTGGATCCCACCTCTGGGCTGGATGGTCATCTGTCAAGGATGCATTGATTGTATATATATGTACAATATATATACCTGCGCAGCCCTTGTGGTCTCTTCCAACTCTATGATTCTGACAGCTCTATCGAGAGCTGCTGGGCAGACGGGGACGGTGCTGCTAGAGCGCCACTCTGTCCGCACCAAAAAGGTAAAAGAAAATCCTGCCTGGAACCCCCCCTTAGGGGAGAATAGAGATATGCCATGAAAATCTCGGCATATCTCTGCTGGCAGCCCTGCCGGCATACGGGGAGCAAGAGGGCTCTGGAGGCCAACTAAGGCAACGCATTCACTATTGCCGGCCCACTGCCAGAAAGTCAATTATTTTTTGGGGTGCTGTGCGGTTTCCGGGCTCTATGGCCGTGTTCTAGCATCATTCTCTCCTGACGTTTCGCCTGCATCTGTGGCTGGCATCTTCAGAGGATCTGATGGTAGTAAAGCAAGTGGAGTATCCTCTAAAGCAGTGGTGGCGAACCTATGGCACGGGTGCCAGAGGTGGCACTCAGAGCCCTCTCTGTGTGCACACACAAACAGAGTGACACCCCCCCCCCCACACACACACATCTAGGCTGGCCTGGGCCACTGGGCTCGATTATTAGCATTAAATCTAAGACCTAGTTTTGGGGACGCAGTGTAGGTAACCCTGTTAAGCGCTGTTAAACCCCACTGATTTCCATGCGAACTAAAATGCGATCCTTTACCTGGTAGTAAGCTCAGTTGCTGGCAATGGGGCTTGCTTCTGAGTAAACCCTCCTAGGGTCGTGATTCACCCGTTGGAAGAGTTGCACAGTTGCTTCAAAGCAAAGCCACCGACTACCACCAAGCTTACTCCCGACTAACGCACACCTCGGAGCCAATCGTTTTTTTCTAAACTAAAACCTCAGTATTCAGGTTAAATTGCTGTGTTGGCACTTTGCGATAAATAAGTGGGTTTGGGGTTGCAATTTGGGCACTCGGACTCGAAAAGGTTCGCTATCACTGCTCTAAAGACACCAGCCACAGATGCAGGCGAAACGTCAGGAGAGAATGCTGCTAGAACACGGCCATTTAGTCCGGAAACCACACAGCACCCCAGAAAATAATTGACTTTCTGGCAGCCAGAGATGTATTTTTTAGGTAGTTAGTCAGCTGTAATATTTCCAATGTACTTAAAATCAAAACCTTTATTGGCATAACAATATCACGGTATTATATACACAGGTCTTTTTAATGTACAAATGTGCTTGGGTCTCGATCCTGCTAAGCTGTTCTAATGTTTGACTTTGAAGTGTAGTTAGAATGGCTTCCTTTATTTTTTCCTCGTGCTCCAGATCATCTTTCTTTAAAAAAAAAATGTAATAAGGTCACAAGTGACTCAAGTTTCATCTTCGTAGCCAAATCGTTCCGTGTTTCCATGCCGGTGGGCAGGAGCCGGAGAGGATGCTGCAGGTTATTAAAAAGTATCTTTGATATAACTCCTTTTGGCTGCGCCTTTTGAAGTGGTCGCCATCTGGTAGGCTTCAGCTGTAGCGTGTTTTAACCGTCTTGCATGTTTGCTTTGCTCTGGGGAAGAGACGCAGGAGATCGTATACCTTTTACGGAGCAGCGGGAGCAGCTCAGCGGCGGCCAGGCACGTTTTAAAAGTTATGCATAAATTTCCATCAGGCGAAATGCATGTTTGGACGGGACAAGCTCTTACACGTCTGTCATGGCCTTAGAATGGGCTGGAAACCAGCATCAAGAATGTGTGGGTGGAATTTGGAGACAGCGAAATTGGGCTGGTCCAGAAAAGGCTGGGCCTTGTATAACTTTTATTTTATGTACATTGTTTATGGTTCGCCTTTCTCATTTAGACATAGACTTAGTCCAGGGATCTGGAGCAGCAGTGGCGTAGTGGCTAAGAGCAGGTGCACTCTGATCTGGAGGAACCAGGTTTGATTCCCATCTCTGCCGCTTGAGCTGTGGAGGCTGATCTGGGGAATTCAGATTAGCCTGTACACTCCCACACACGCCAGCTGGGTGACCTTGGGCTAGTCACAGCTTTTCGGAGCTCTGTCAGCCCCACCCACCTCACAGGGTGTTTGTTGTGAGGGGGGAAGGGCAAGGAGATTGTAAGCCCCTTTGAGTCTCCTACAGGAGAGAAAGGGGGGATATAAATCCAAACTCCTCCTCTCCTCCTCCTCCTCCTCCTTCTCCTTCTCCTTCTCCTTCTTCTTCTTCTTCTTCTTCTTCTTCTTCTTCTTCTTCTTCTTCTTCTTCAACCTTCGGCTCTCCAGATGTTCAGGGGCTGATGGGAATTGTAGTTCATGAACATCTGGAGAGCCGCAGGTTGCAGACCCCTGGACTAAGTCAACGCAAGTGAAAGGAGGAGGCGTTCGGTACAGCAGTAGGATTGGGTCACAGAACCAGCCAGAAGTCTAAAAAACAGCCAAAAGGAGTTATATCAAAGATACTTTTAATAACCTGCAGCATCCTCTCCGGCTCCTGCCCACCGGCATGGAAACACGGAACGATTTGGCTACAGAGATGAAACTTGATTCACTTGTGACCTCATGGCATATTAAATGGTTGCAAAAACTACGCAACTGGGCACTGGTTTCAGCAAGCGACCCACAATAGTATAGACCGCACTCCTTCATAATTTTTCCATGTTACTTTGTGAATCATTTAGCACAGTGCAGTTCTGTTGCCTGGAAACCCTCTTGAAGAATTCAGTTTTGCATAGTTTGCAGAAAGGCAGGAGAGTGGGAGCATTGGGCCAGGCTGTTCCACAAGGCTGGGGCCTCAACCGAGAAGGCCACGTGTACCGGCAGATGTCGGTATTGTGCTCGTTTGCAGATTGGCACCTGCAGAAGCCCCTGCTGACAAGAGCCAAGTGGTTGTGGCAGAGCAGAGGCGTAGCTGGGGCCCTACTGCGGCCAGTGCGCGGTCTGCGTTTTCCTCTGCCGCCCCCCACACACACTCTTACCTTAGTTTAGCCTGAAAGTGGAGGTCGGAAAAAGCGGCCTGTTCACTTGAGGCTGAAAACATCCTGGTGGGAACTACACTTCCCAGGAGACCTTGCGAGCCCCAAGTGGTACAGAACAGCAGTGGTAATATATAGCAGGCTGGTTTCATATATCTTATAGCAGTGATGGCGAACCGAGTGCCCAAATTGCCACCCAAAACCCACTTATATATCGCAAAGTGCCAACACGGCAATTTAACCTGAATACTGAGGTTTTAGTTTAGAAAAAATGGTTGGCTCAAAGGCGTGCATTACTCAGGAGTAAGCTTGGTGGTAGTCGGTGGCTTTGCTTTGAAGCAACCGTGCAACTCTTCCAACGGGTGAATCACGACCCTAGAAGGGTTTACTCAGAAGCAAGCCCCATTGTCAGCAACTGAGCTTACTCCCAGGTAAAGGATCGCGCTTTAGTTCAGTGCATGAAAATCAGTGGGGTTTAACAGTGCTTAACAGGGTTACCTACACTGCTTCCCCAAAACTAGGTCTTAGATTTAATGCTAATAATCGAGCCCAGCAGCCCAGGCCAGCCTAGATGTGTGCCCACAGAGAGGGCTCTGAGTGCCACCTCTGGCACCCGTGCCATAGGTTCGCCACCACTGTCTTATAGCAATTACATTGTGCCAAGAATGTATCTCAATCAACTGGATACAACCCCCCTGACAATTAGCTGGGATTCCTCTGGAAAGAGGCAAAAACAGTTGGCAGCTGAGCGGAGAAAAAGGTAAAACCTGTTATTTTTGAAACGGTCAATCTGCCTCCTCCTTTGCCTCGAGGGCGTTTGTGGCCCCATGTTTCGCTGGGCCTTCTCCGTGTGTACTGAGGACAGACACAGGTTTGCGGCTGCACATTGTGTGAATGGGTTCTTGCTGTTGGATTTCCTGTGGGCAAGAAGGGGGAGGTTCTCGGCGACGCTCAGATCACTGCCTGGTCCACTTGTTTTCTGGGGTGGGGGGGGGGATGGAGGTTTGAATGTTGGCTGGGGCCCTTTGCCACATGTGGAAGTGAGCCCAGTGACATCAGATGAACGCCGTTCTCTTCTGGGAACCTGTTGAGCACAATTCTCCAAAGTTACAGTAAGCGCGGGACAGGCCGGCCTCCCCACCTTTTATGTGGCTTTGACAAGCAGGAGGTGTTTATAAGTTTTGCTTCCAAACGTTGTGACCGAGTTTTTTCCACGGAAATAACTTATTAAAATGTGCCGCGCTCATTGAGGCCACTGAAGTTGGACGGAGGCATCAAAAGTGCCTCCTGCGGATGCCGAATCCAAATTCGGCCTTTTTGGAGAACGTTCGAGTCTCGCAAAGTATGGAGGGGAGGTGGGGGGGGGGGTTGCAGCGGTTTGGGGAGCCAAGAATTGTGGAAGAGGACTTGAAGCTTCCCCAGACGACCTGGAGGGAAGAGATGCCAGGAAAACAGCTATGATTTCCAAGAACTTCTGCTGACTGAAGCCCTCTTCCTTGGAAACACCGGCTATTTGTGTGGATTTGCATCTGCCATGGCTGGTTACACCATCCGAAGCTTTGAACTGCTTCGGAACCACAGGTTGGGTTACCAGCAGAGCCGTTTGAACTATTTAACGGGAACCATTACTATTCTGCTCCTGCCTCCCCTCCCCTTTCAGGTATTTTTTTTTCACCGAAGGAGGTACAGTGTTTGCACTGAGAAAAATCGGCCCTTCCCGGAGATGGTTTATGCAAATGGACGTGACCTTGTTTTTCCACAAACTTGCTCAGCACCACAACGTCTGAACATGATATTTGGAAGGTGGTTTTGTTCGGTAGCATTGGAGAGGGGAAACACAGGGCAGGCGAAGAAGAGGAATAAAACCAATAGGGTATCGGAATGGGAGAGTTTTCCTTTAGCAGAACAGTAGAAGTCCACAGAATTTCTATCCAGGAGCAGCACCGGATGTTTTTGGAGGCTATTTCCCACAAAACTATTACTTCCGGTTAAGGAAGTCGAGGTAGTTACTGCTTGTCGCTGTGAGGACCATGACAAATTATACCTATAGCAAATGCCAAGGTATCGGAAATATTTGGCCTCCCTGCTCAATTTTGTGGCCCTTAATTCGCCGGGACGTGGGCTTCCAACTCTTAGCAAAAATGAGAACTTTAGTTTTAGCATAGTTAATTTCCAGTCTGTTCTCTTCGCAATAATTAGCAAAACTGTACATTAGGCGTTTAAGGCCAATACTGGACAAGGACAATAACACTGCGTCGTCTGCATACAACATTAAAGGAACATGGGTAAGATGTGATTTAGGACTATGCCCATTCACAGACACCAAAGTATGAGGTAAATCATTGAGGAATAAATTGAATAAAGTAGGAGCAGTTAAGGAAGTCTTTCTTGATTCTCCATGCAAGGAACTGGGGATGTTTAGTCTGGAGAAGAGAAGATTTAAGGGGTGACCTGATAGCCATGTTTAAATATTTGAAGGGATGTCATGTTGAAGAGGGAGCAAGCTTGTTTTCTGCTGCTCCAGAGACTGGGACCAGGACTGATGGATTCAAAGTACAGGCAAAGAGATTCCCCAAAAACATTAGGAAGAGCTTCCTGACACTAAGGGCTGTCCGACAGTGGAATACACTGCCTTGGAGTATGGTGGAGTCTCTTTCTCTGGAGGTTTTTAACCAGAGGCTGGGTGGCCATCTGTCAGGAATGCTTTGATTGTATGTTCTTGCATGGCAGGGGGTTGGACTTGATGGCCCTTGGGGTCTCTTCCAACTCTATGATTCTATAAGTATGGAGTTTCCTCTGGAAAAGAATACTCCTAATCCTGTTTTTGACAGTTTCCTCATGAAAATAGTTGCAGCTGGTCGCCATGTCGACCCACGAGCATCTTAGAGACTAACAAGATTTTCAGGATATGAACATTAGAAGAACAGGAGTTTGGATTTATACCCCACCTTTCTTTCCTGTAGGGAGACTCAAGGTGGCTGACAAGCTCCTTTCCCTTCCTCTCCCCACAACAGGCACTTTGTGGGGTAGGTGGGGCTGAGAGTGTTCAGAGAGAACTGTGACTAGGGCCCCTTCCGCACACGCAAAATAATGCGTTTTCAAACCACTTTCACAACTGTTTGCAAGTGGATTTTGCTATTCAAGTCAAGTCAAGTATTCTGCACAGATTTAAAGAGCACTGAAAGCAGTTTTAAAGTGCATTATTCTGCATGTGCGGAATGAGTCTAGCCCACGGTCACCCAGCAGGAATGTAGAAGTGCGGAAACACATCTGGTTCACCAGATAAGCCTCTGCCACTCAGGTGGAGGAGTAGGGAATCAAACCCGGTTCTCCAAATTAGAATCCATCTGGTCTTAACCACTACGCCACGCTGCGTCGAAGTTGCCTTTATCAGAGACGTTATAATGTCAGGGGGTAAGAGAATTCTCCAAAGAGGCTGCAGCTTGATTTGCTTCATATTTCAAAGCTGTACCAGGTCGTAAGTCACCCATAAGGTGCAAACCAATTTTTAACTTGGGAAGGGCTGCTTATCTAAGGCGGGTTCCGCAAGGGCCAAAAACAGTGATGTGAAAACGGTGTAAAATGGTTTAAAACAGTGTAAAAGGGCTTGCACCGTTTTCACACCACTGTTTTTGGCCCATGCGGAACCCGCCTAAGAATGTTTCGGTTGACCCAAAGGCCACGTAATGGCCGAAGTTGGCAGTGGCCACAGCACACTTGTGTGTCACGTGGAGTCTTGTGACATGAACTGGCTCCATATGTCAGCTGACATTCTTGGCAGCCATTTTGTGAGAAGCAGACCAGAATCTACCCAAAGGAGGTAGCAGGCATCCTTTTGTAGTGTGTTCTTACAGCAGATGAAGGCCTGGTAGAATTTTTCATGGAGCTGAGCTATTGAGGCACAGGTGTCAAACTCGCAGCCCTCCAGATGTTATGGACTACAGTTCCCATCATCCAGTGGTGGGATTCAAAAATTTTAGTAACAGGTTCTGATGGTGGTGGGATTCAAACAATGGCGTAGCGCCAATGGGGCTGGGTGGGGCACGACGGGGGCGTGGCCAGGGATTCCATGGGCGGGGCATTCCTGGGTGTGGCTGTGGCAAGGACGCAGGGCGCGCGCGCCCCAGGTGAAGTTCCCCTTTGCCCCGCCTCTAGATTCAAATAATGACTGTTTAAAGTATTAAAAAATCAATACACCAAAAGGTAGTGTATTATTTCTTTTTCATATAATTATATTGATTGATTTTAAATAATAGCATAAGTGAGAGAAAAAAAAACTGTTTACAATTGTTAACATATTACAAACATATCTAATTGTCTATCTCTCTCAAAAAAAAAACCCCACTAAAACATCCTATATTGCCTCCCTCCTTCCCATATTTCCCTCCCTTCCTACTTTCTACTTCGCCTTCAGATTCCTATAACTACTTTATCTATTCCACTTGAAAGAAAACTAACACAGGGAGAGATCCAAAATCCTTAATCTGAAAGAGTAGTTTAAACTCCTCTCTTTCCAATATAAATTTCAAGGGGAAAAAAAGAAAATGAAAAATCTTTGCCTATAATACTTTCCCAACCTTTATACCAATGAACAAAAAAAAATAGAATTACGATATATTGTATTATTTCATACATACGCACGTGGGGGGTGCCATGGGGGGCTGCAGGGGCCCCTGGGGGTGATTTTGCATCCCCCACTTGACGAGATTTGTTGTACCTAGGGACACAGATTACCCCCTTGTCCCTAGTGCCCTTCGGGGGTTGGGCGGGATATAAATTTGAAAAATAAATAAAATAAATAAATAAATAGTGGAGTTAATCATTAATAACCAGTTCTCTGAACTGAGAAAATTTTAATAACCGGTTCTACCGAATAGGTGCGAATTGGCTGCATCCCACCTCTGCCATCATCCCCTGCCAGCATGATGCTGGCAGGGGATGATGGGAACTATAGTCCATAACATCTGGAGGGCCGCGAGTTTGACACCTATGTGTTAAGGGAATTAGCGTTGCTTCACAATGGGGAATTGTCATCGTAATCTTCACTTAATTCATACCCGAGGCCCTCCGTCAAAGAACGGGTTGGTAAGAAAATGGTTAAGAGATATACCTAAAGGAGAATATATCAAAGAGGGAGGTCTGGCGTAACCCATTCCAGATGAGAACAAATTCCATCTTGGAGGACGGCATTTTAATGAGTGGAAATGCCGAGTTGATGTTTAGCTTTTGTGCAAGAACGAAAGCGCTTTGCATAGAAATGCCTATCTTGGCTGACCTTTGAGAGCGAGCGGCTGTGCTCCAAATCCTAGCAGCCCTCTTGTTTTGGAAAGATGTATTTTCTTTGTGGCCAACAAAGCAACTAGAACGTATTCAGATCCTGTTCTGCCGGTTTTTCCCCCAGACTCTGTATTTGAAGATTGAGAGGGAGGGCCAAACGTCACACATTCGCTTGCCCAGAGACTGTTTCCACTCACCCCAGAAGACCCAATGGGGTATAGAAGAAGAAGAAGAGTTTGGATTTATATCCCCCATTTCTCTCCTGCAGGAGACTCAAAGGGGCTTACAATCTCCTTGCCCTTCCCCCCTCACAACAAACACCCTGTGAGGTGGGTGGGGCTGAGAGAGCTCCGAGAAGCTGTGACTAGCCCAAGGTCACCCAGCTGGCGTGTGTGGGAGTGCACAGGCTAATCTGAATTCCCCAGATAAGCCTCCACAGCTCAGGTGGCAGAGCTGGGAATCAAACCCGGTTCCTCCAGATTAGATACACGAGCTCTTAACCTCCTACGCCACTGCTGTATAGTGGTTAAAAGTAGTGGGCTCCAATCTTGAGAACCGGGTTTGATTCCCCGCTCCTCCACATGAGTGGCAGACTCAAATTCAGTGGACTGGAGTTGTTTCCCCACCCCTACACGTAGAGCTTCCCGGGCAATTTTGGGCCCATCACAGTTCTCTCAGAACTCTCACATCCCTGTCTTCCTCATTAGGAGTCTGTTGTGGGGGAGAAGAAGAGAAGGAGTTTGTAGGCCACATAGAGACTCCTTGCGGGAGAGTAAAACCGGAGTATAAAGCCAAATCTCCTTTTCTTCTCCAGGTGAATTGGGGCAGGTCTGCGGCTCAGTGTTAGGGCATTTGCTTTGCATCTAAAAGGTCTCATGTGAAATCCTTGGGATCTCCAGTTGAAAGGACCTGGAAGTAGGTGATATGAGACCCCTACCTGAGACCCTGCCGAGCTGTTGCCAGTAGACCAACGATGGCGAACGTTTTTGAGACCGAGTGCCCAAATTGCAACCCAAAACCCACTTATTTATCGCAAAGTGCCAACACGGCAATTTAACCTGAATACTGAGGTTTTCGTTTAGAAAAAACGGTTGGCTCCGAGGCGTGCGTTACTTCGGAGTAAGCTTGGAGGTAGTCGATGGCTTTGCTTTGAAGCAACCGTGCAACTCTTCCAACGGGTGAGTCACAACCCTAGGAGGGTTTACTCAGAAGCAAACCCCATTGCCAGCAACCGAGCTTACTCCCAGGTGAAGGATCATGCTTTAGTTCTTCGCATGAAAATCAGTGGGGTTTAACAGCGCTTAACAGGGTTACCTACATTGCTTCCCCAAAACTAGGTCTTAGGTCTGATGCTAATAATCGAGCCCAGTGGCCCAGGCCAGTCTAGATGTGGGGGGGCACTCTGTTTGTGTGTGCCCACAGAGAGGGCTCTGAGTGCCACCTCTGGCACCGGTGCCATAGGTTCGCCATCACTGCAGTAGACAGTACTGACTGTGATGGACCAGGGATCTGGTTTAGTAGAACACATCTTCACATGTTCATGTGAGCTGTGGCTGTTTGCCCCTGAGGATCCCAAGGCGTGTTGGCGGAACAGCCCCGGTAGTGCCATCCGACGAACCCGTTGAACCCACTGTCTCTATTGTCTTGCGGAGGATTGCCAACCAAGATCTCCTGCAGATGCCGGCTTTGAAGCCCGTGACGTCTTGGCACGCCCTGGCATCAGAAGCAGCAGTGCATGCCAAAGCAAACAGTCGTGGAGATCCCGAGGCAGATAGCTCGTGGGAAATTTGCATCCAGGAGACGACGGCGTGGGATAAGCATCAGCAGCCGTGGCGGCGCGTTGGCGGGTGCCTTTCCCTGACGCTTTGTTCTTCGCTGGGTTTGCTGCCCAGAGAGAAGCCGGTGTCAGGAGGCCTGGGAGCTTTGCTCGAATTTGGAACTGAATTACCTGTTCAGATTTGGAACTGACTTACCTGTTCAGATTTGGAACTGAATTGCACCCCCCCAACCTGTCCTGCGTTCTCCCACGCTGACTTTGGCTTCTCTGATGGTGGCCGCTCTTGCCGCTCTTAGTGTAGGGCAGGGGTCTGCAACCTGAGGCTCTCCAGAGGTTCATGGACTACAAATCCCATCAGCCCCTGCCAGCATGGCCAATTGACTGGGGCTGATGGGATTTGTAGTCTATGAACCTCTGGAGAGCCGCAGGCTGCAGACCCCTGCTGTAGGGGCATATGCAGTGGTGGGATTCAAATAATTTTAACAACCGGTTGTTTACAAGCACTATTTTAATAACCAGTTCTACCGAATTCCTGCTGAATTCTACCACTGGGCATATGTCACAATAACTTAGTCCAGGGGAATTTGATTGAAGGGAATGAATGACTATAGCTTATACACAGCTAATATAGTATATTATCCTGTCCTACCGGGTCTCTTGCCTGAATTTGTGGCGTGTTGCCCGTATGAGGTCATAAAAATCCAAGATGGCTGCCGTCTCATCCGGCACACTCTCTTTTTGAACTGTGACCATCCGGCAGACGATACAGGTCTATCAAAACTAGGACAAAGAGGCTTAGAGACAGCTTCTACTCTAGAGCTGTGGCGATGCTGAACTCCGCGGCTTCGTGTTGATGTGTTTGGGGCTGTGTAGGGATGGGGGGAGGAAGGGGACAGTGAGGATGGGGTAGGAGTGTAAATTTTGTTGTGTGTGCACAATGACAATAAAATGCTTATGCTTATGGACATTCGTTTGCATTCCGGGCTATAACTCCCTTCAGACTGGTCCTATCAACAGTTTACTCCGGACATTTTTTGTGAAACATAAAAAAGGAACGAAAAAAAGGGTTATTAACAATATTTCAATATTGTTAACCGTTAATGACATCTAGACTGTTTTATGGTTAATGCCAACTGTTATGGTCAGTCTGATTGTAGGGTTGCCAACTCCAGTGTGGGAAATACCTGGAGATTTTAGGGGCGGGGCTTCAGGAAGGTGGGGTTTGGGGGAGGGACCTTAGCAGGGTATAATTCCATGGAGCCCTTTTTCCAAAGCAGCATTTTGCTCCACAGGAACTGATCTCGTCATCTGGAAATCAGCTTTAATTCCAGGAGGTCACCAGGCGTCTACTTGGAAATGGCAAATGTAGTTGTCTCCAAATCCAGTCCGGGTGTGTGCATTAAGAACATAAGAACTAGCCTGCTGGATCAGACCAGAGTCCATCTAGTCCAGCACTCTGCTACTCACAGTGGCCCACCAGGTGCCTTTGGGAGCTCACCTGCAGGAGGTGAAATCAATGGCCTTCTGCTGCTGCTGCTGCTGCTGCTCCCGAGCACCTGGTCTGCTAAAGCACTTGGAGTCCTGTGTTCAGTTCTGGTCGCCACATCTCAAAAAGGATATCGAAGAGATAGAAAAAGTGCCGAGAAGGGCAACGAGGATGATTGAGGGACTGGAGCACCTTCCTTATGAGGAGAGGCTGCAGCGTTTGGGACTCTTTAGTTTGGAGAGGAGACGTCTGAGGGGGGATATGATTGAAGTCTATAAAATTATGCATGGGGTAGAAAATGTTGACACAGAGACATTTTTCTCTCTTTCTCACAATACTAGAACCAGGGGCATCCATTGAAAATGCTGGGGGGAAGAATTAGGACTAATAAAAGGAAACACTTCTTCACGCAATGTGTGATTGGTGTTTGGAATATGCTGCCACAGGAGGTGGTGATGGCCACTCACCTGGATAGCTTTAAAAGGGCTTGGACAGATTTATGGAGGAGAAGTCGATCTATGGCTCCCAATCTTGATCCTCCTTGTTCTGAGACTTCAAATGCCTTAACAGTCCAGGTGATCGGGAGCAACAGCCGCAGCAGAAGGCCCTTGCTTTCACATCCTGCCTGTGAGCTCCCAAAGGCACCTGGTGGGCCACTTCGAGTAGCAGAGTGCTGGACTAGATGGACTCTGGTCTGATACAGCAGGCTAGTTCTTGTGTTCTTGTGTTCTTATGTCTTTTACGACATTCTAGCTTAAAAAATGAAACCAGGACTTTTTTGTCTTTCAGAAAAGAAGGGAATGTGTTGCGCTTTTCTCCCCTCAGCAGGATAGATCCATCTGGGCTTTTACCTCAGGTGTCTGAGAATCAATTGTGCCAATCTGGGTCCACCTTGGTTATTTTTCCTCTTCTGGCTCTTGCCAAGCTCACGTGCCTCCCACATCCTCGTGGAATAAAGTGGCCCCCGCTTCTTTTTAAGACCTAGACAAGGACATGTTTGTTGATGGAGTTGTATTGATGGAGCAGGCCAGTGATGGCGAACCTTTTCGAGACCGAGTGCCCAAATTGCAACCCAAGACCCACTTATTTATCGCAAAGTGCCAACACGGCAATTTGATCCGAATACTGAGGTTTTAGTTTAGAAAAAACGGTTGGCTCCAAGACGTGCGTTACTTGGGAGTAAGCTTGGTGGTAGTTGTTGGCTTTGCTTTGAAACAACCGTGCAACTCTTCCAACGGGTGAATCACGACCCTAGGAGGGTTTACTCTGAAGCAAGCCCCATTGCCAGCAACCGAGCTTACTCCCAGGTGAAGGATTGCGCTTTAGTTCTTTGCATGAACATCAGTGGGGTTTAACAGCGCTTAACAGGGTTACCTACACTGCTTCCCCAAAACTAGGTCTTAGGTTTAATGCTAACAATCGAGCCCAGTGGCCCAGGCCAGTCTAGATGTGGGGGTGGGGTGGGGGCGACTCTGTTTGCGTGTGCCCACAGAGAGGGCTCTGAGTGCCACCTCTGGCACCCGTGCCATAGGTTCTCCACCACTGGAGTAGGGGACCGTGGGTAAAGGACAATTTTATTTATTTATTTATTACATTTATATACCGCCCTCCCCCGAAGGGCTCAGGGCAGTGAGCATGAATATACAAATAGAGCACAAAATAAAATCAATAAATCTCAGATCATTAAATAAATCATAGTAAATGGCTCTATAGTCTTTGAATCATTAAAACCCCATTAAAAGCAGCGTATTAATATCAAATACAATAAATAATACAATAAGAGGCAACCTACTAACCAATCCCCTAAAAGAGGGGAGGGACGGCAGGATCCACAGATGTTAACGGGGGGAGGGGGAATCTGCGTCTGCAAGTGACTCGGTTGGTTTATTCTTGCCCCAGCTGTTGTCTCTGGACAGCCTCCCACAACTCCGCTTTGGAGTCCGTGGCTAAAAAGGAACATAAACACTTATTGACGGTCATCCTTGTAAACTCTCTTCCGTCTCTGTTTGGAGACGAATCCTGAATGAATGCTCTTTCATCCACAACCAAGGGCTGGACGATGCTCCGCATGGCTCATAGGTGTCTCCATCAAATGCTAACAGGAGCACACAAAGTGCCTTTTATGTGAATCTTGGCAGATGATTCGGAGGTCACGAGGAGGATGAGAAGCGGGGGAAGAGGTTCCGAGCAGATTCCCCCAGCCCGAATGAAGATCCTTGGCCTCCGTTTCCTTGTTTATTTCCGTGTGTGGCCTGCCCGGTGTCACGCCCTCAAATCCTGTGCAGACCTGGCCGAAGACCGTGCACACTGCCCGAGCGACTGCTGCACGATGTCTGAACGATAGTTCCTAGAAGATGCTGGAATGGCGTTTTAAAAGTGATACAGCCCCAGCCTAGCATCTGCTGCGACGTTGCAAGGGAACTTGGGACTCGCCCCCTTCTGTTGCATGGTAGGATGTCACTGAGATAGATATGCCAAGCTTTTAGCCGATTCCTGCTGATGCTCACCAATGCCTTGGGCTCTGGGAGGAATGGGCCCTGAGGAAACGGCAAAGATTGTCATGCCCTTATATAAAGCAGTGGTGCGACCGCACTTGGAGTACTGTGTTCAGTTCTGGTCACCGCATCTCAAAAAGGATATCGAAGAGATAGAAAAAGTGCCGAGAAGGGCAACGAGGATGATTGAGGGACTGGAGCGCCTTCCTTATGAGAAGAGGCTGCAGCGTTTGGGACTCTTTAGTTTGGAGAGGAGACGGCTGAGGGGGGATATGGTTGAAGTCTATAAAATTATGCATGGGGTAGAAAATGTTGACAGAGAGAAATGTTTCTCTCTTTCTCACAATACTATGGGGGGTGGGGGGGGGGGGGGGTGGGGGGGGGGGGGGGTGGGGGGGGGGGGGGGTGGGGGGGGGGGGGGGTGGGGGGGGGGGGGGGTGGGGGGGGGGGGGGGTGGGGGGGGGGGGGGGTGGGGGGGGGGGGGGGTGGGGGGGGGGGGGGGTGGGGGGGGGGGGGGGTGGGGGGGGGGGGGGGTGGGGGGGGGGGGGGGTGGGGGGGGGGGGGGGTGGGGGGGGGGGGGGGTGGGGGGGGGGGGGGGTGGGGGGGGGGGGGGGTGGGGGGGGGGGGGGGTGGGGGGGGGGGGGGGTGGGGGGGGGGGGGGGTGGGGGGGGGGGGGGGTGGGGGGGGGGGGGGGTGGGGGGGGGGGGGGGTGGGGGGGGGGGGGGGTGGGGGGGGGGGGGGGTGGGGGGGGGGGGGGGTGGGGGGGGGGGGGGGTGGGGGGGGGGGGGGGTGGGGGGGGGGGGGGGTGGGGGGGGGGGGGGGTGGGGGGGGGGGGGGGTGGGGGGGGGGGGGGGTGGGGGGGGGGGGGGGTGGGGGGGGGGGGGGGTGGGGGGGGGGGGGGGTGGGGGGGGGGGGGGGTGGGGGGGGGGGGGGGTGGGGGGGGGGGGGGGTGGGGGGGGGGGGGGGTGGGGGGGGGGGGGGGTGGGGGGGGGGGGGGGTGGGGGGGGGGGGGGGTGGGGGGGGGGGGGGGTGGGGGGGGGGGGGGGTGGGGGGGGGGGGGGGTGGGGGGGGGGGGGGGTGGGGGGGGGGGGGGGTGGGGGGGGGGGGGGGTGGGGGGGGGGGGGGGTGGGGGGGGGGGGGGGTGGGGGGGGGGGGGGGTGGGGGGGGGGGGGGGTGGGGGGGGGGGGGGGTGGGGGGGGGGGGGGGTGGGGGGGGGGGGGGGTGGGGGGGGGGGGGGGTGGGGGGGGGGGGGGGTGGGGGGGGGGGGGGGTGGGGGGGGGGGGGGGTGGGGGGGGGGGGGGGTGGGGGGGGGGGGGGGTGGGGGGGGGGGGGGGTGGGGGGGGGGGGGGGTGGGGGGGGGGGGGGGTGGGGGGGGGGGGGGGTGGGGGGGGGGGGGGGTGGGGGGGGGGGGGGGTGGGGGGGGGGGGGGGTGGGGGGGGGGGGGGGTGGGGGGGGGGGGGGGTGGGGGGGGGGGGGGGTGGGGGGGGGGGGGGGTGGGGGGGGGGGGGGGTGGGGGGGGGGGGGGGTGGGGGGGGGGGGGGGTGGGGGGGGGGGGGGGTGGGGGGGGGGGGGGGTGGGGGGGGGGGGGGGTGGGGGGGGGGGGGGGTGGGGGGGGGGGGGGGTGGGGGGGGGGGGGGGTGGGGGGGGGGGGGGGTGGGGGGGGGGGGGGGTGGGGGGGGGGGGGGGTGGGGGGGGGGGGGGGTGGGGGGGGGGGGGGGTGGGGGGGGGGGGGGGTGGGGGGGGGGGGGGGTGGGGGGGGGGGGGGGTGGGGGGGGGGGGGGGTGGGGGGGGGGGGGGGTGGGGGGGGGGGGGGGTGGGGGGGGGGGGGGGTGGGGGGGGGGGGGGGTGGGGGGGGGGGGGGGTGGGGGGGGGGGGGGGTGGGGGGGGGGGGGGGTGGGGGGGGGGGGGGGTGGGGGGGGGGGGGGGTGGGGGGGGGGGGGGGTGGGGGGGGGGGGGGGTGGGGGGGGGGGGGGGTGGGGGGGGGGGGGGGTGGGGGGGGGGGGGGGTGGGGGGGGGGGGGGGTGGGGGGGGGGGGGGGTGGGGGGGGGGGGGGGTGGGGGGGGGGGGGGGTGGGGGGGGGGGGGGGTGGGGGGGGGGGGGGGTGGGGGGGGGGGGGGGTGGGGGGGGGGGGGGGTGGGGGGGGGGGGGGGTGGGGGGGGGGGGGGGTGGGGGGGGGGGGGGGTGGGGGGGGGGGGGGGTGGGGGGGGGGGGGGGTGGGGGGGGGGGGGGGTGGGGGGGGGGGGGGGTGGGGGGGGGGGGGGGTGGGGGGGGGGGGGGGTGGGGGGGGGGGGGGGTGGGGGGGGGGGGGGGTGGGGGGGGGGGGGGGTGGGGGGGGGGGGGGGTGGGGGGGGGGGGGGGTGGGGGGGGGGGGGGGTGGGGGGGGGGGGGGGTGGGGGGGGGGGGGGGTGGGGGGGGGGGGGGGTGGGGGGGGGGGGGGGTGGGGGGGGGGGGGGGTGGGGGGGGGGGGGGGTGGGGGGGGGGGGGGGTGGGGGGGGGGGGGGGTGGGGGGGGGGGGGGGTGGGGGGGGGGGGGGGTGGGGGGGGGGGGGGGTGGGGGGGGGGGGGGGTGGGGGGGGGGGGGGGTGGGGGGGGGGGGGGGTGGGGGGGGGGGGGGGTGGGGGGGGGGGGGGGTGGGGGGGGGGGGGGGTGGGGGGGGGGGGGGGTGGGGGGGGGGGGGGGTGGGGGGGGGGGGGGGTGGGGGGGGGGGGGGGTGGGGGGGGGGGGGGGTGGGGGGGGGGGGGGGTGGGGGGGGGGGGGGGTGGGGGGGGGGGGGGGTGGGGGGGGGGGGGGGTGGGGGGGGGGGGGGGTGGGGGGGGGGGGGGGTGGGGGGGGGGGGGGGTGGGGGGGGGGGGGGGTGGGGGGGGGGGGGGGTGGGGGGGGGGGGGGGTGGGGGGGGGGGGGGGTGGGGGGGGGGGGGGGTGGGGGGGGGGGGGGGTGGGGGGGGGGGGGGGTGGGGGGGGGGGGGGGTGGGGGGGGGGGGGGGTGGGGGGGGGGGGGGGTGGGGGGGGGGGGGGGTGGGGGGGGGGGGGGGTGGGGGGGGGGGGGGGTGGGGGGGGGGGGGGGTGGGGGGGGGGGGGGGTGGGGGGGGGGGGGGGTGGGGGGGGGGGGGGGTGGGGGGGGGGGGGGGTGGGGGGGGGGGGGGGTGGGGGGGGGGGGGGGTGGGGGGGGGGGGGGGTGGGGGGGGGGGGGGGTGGGGGGTGGGGGGTGTGCGGGGGGGGGGGGGGGGGGGGGCGGGGGGGGGGGGGGGGGGGTGGGGGGGGAAGGGGGGGGGGGGGGGGGGGGGGGTGGGGGGGGGGGGGGGGTGGGAGGGGGTGGGGGGTGGGGGGGGGGTTGGGGGGGGGGGGTGGGGGGGGGTATGCTGGCAGGGGATGATGGGAACTGTAGTCCATAACATCAGGAGGGCCGCGAGTTTGACACCTATGGCCTAGATTCTAGCCTAATGGTATAACTCTTACATGTGACTAGTTAGATACTTAGAAATGGAAACAGGGTCAAAAACCTCAATCTACATCTTCTCCAAGTTGATAGATTTGGCTGCTGATGTCATTCCCTGACCTGGATCCTTTGCTTTGAGGGACTGGAGCACCTTCCTTATGAGGAGAGGCTGCAGCGTTTGGGACTCTTTAGTTTGGAGAGGAGACGTCTGAGGGGGGATAGGATCGAAGTCTATAAAATTATGCATGGGGTAGAAAATGTTGACAGAGAGATTTTTCTCTCTTTCTCACAATACTAGAACCAGGGGGCATACATTGAAAATGCTGGGGGGAAGAATTAGGACTAATAAAAGGAAACACTTCTTCACGCAACGTGTGATTGGTGTTTGGAATATGCTGCCACAGGAGGTGGTGATGGCCACTTACCTGGATAGCTTTAAAAGGGGCTTGGACAGATTTATGGAGGAGAAGTCTATCTATGGCTACCAATCTTGATCCTCCTTGATCTGAGATTGCAAATGCCTTAGCAGACCAGGTGCTCGGGAGCAGCAGCCGCAGAAGGCCATTGCTTTCACCTCCTGCCTGTGAGCTCCCAAAGGCACCTGGTGGGCCACTGCGAGTAGCAGAGAGCTGGACTAGATGGACTCTGGTCTGATCCAGCTGGCTTGTTCTTATGTTCTTATGCTCTTATGCCTTCCTCACCCACCCACCCCTGTCCCCAATCACTTCTTGCTTTGGTTCACTGGCTATCAAGAATCTTGTACTGTTTCTCCTGATCGGTGTTACAAGTGTCTCCATCCCTCACATACAGAAATGTAAAGGGCAATTTTTTTCCTTACACACTTCCCCAAGCAAGTTCACCAAATCCCCTTTTAATGAAGGCTTTCTTGTGACATCTGAAAAGCATTACCAAATCTAAAACTTCCAGGAGGCTGCTTGGAAGTTGCAAACGCGACTCTTTGTTGATAGCGATCTGTTTCGGAGGAGTGGGGGGCAGGTACAGGAAGGACCCCTGACTCGCCCTGTTTCTAAACGAGACAATTAAATAAAGTATTTCTAAGGTCCAGAGATGGTCTTTTTTCCTGCTTGACTTGGCTCACGCCCTACTCACGGGTAGCAGTTGTCTGAACCAAATGAGCTGGTATGCCATAACTGCCTCCCCCGATTCAGTTTCTAATGTGACTCAGTGGCAGAGCAGCAGTGGCTTAGGAGGTTAAGAGCTCGTGTATCTAATCTGGAGGAACCGGGTTTGATTCCCAGCTCTGCCGCCTGAGCTGTGGAGGCTTATCTGGGGAATTCAGATTAGCCTGTGCACTCCCACACACGCCAGCTGAGTGACCTTGGGCTAGTCACAGCTTCTCGGAGCTCTCTCAGCCCCACCTACCTCACAGGGTGTTTGTTGTGAGGGGGGAAGGGCAAGGAGATTGTCAGCTCCTTTGAGTCTTCTCCTCCTCCTCCTCCTCCTCCTCCTCCTCCTCCTCCTCCTCCTCCTCCTCCTCCTCTTCTGGGCAGTGTTTCAGAGCAATCTGAAGGGCTTCCTTTTTTAACACTGAGGATCTGAAAAAATAAAAAAGCGGTAGTCAACTTCTCCATAGGGAGACTGCACAGAAACAACCAGAATCAAGGAAGCGGCAGGTGGCCATTTTGGTGGCTTGACTTTGCTGTGGAGGATCCCTTACAAACAAAAACCGTAGGAAAAACCCACTGCGAAACCAACACCTGTGGATGACGTACTCCATGCATAAATGGGCGTCCATTTTCTTCTCAGCTGCCCTGCTGAGTACCTGTTCGTGCACACGCATTTTCATATAACCTCATAAGAACTATAGTGCCCACCGCCAGCGGGTTCCTAAATCTTTCACACAGCATCTCAGCACGGCTTGCAAGTACAACACACTATGTCTGATGTGGGTTGCTCCTGTTGAACGCTAAAAGGAAAGGTAGCAGCATTGTCCTGGCTGGAAATCAATTGATGCGTGAGCATTTGCACTGCCTCATGGAATATGTAGTTATTTCTCTGGTGAAGAGCTGCTCTGGCTGCTTAACAAGGTGGCAATGAAGACTCGCAAGCATAGCTGCGGTATCCTTCTCCGGCAATGCCGAAGGACCATTCAGCCGAGGCTCTTCTGACTGCCTGCTGGAGCTTTGATTGGCTGTGCAGATGTAACAAAACATTGCTTTGCCGGCAGCTGCCACCACAGCACGAGGTTCTTTGCTGTGTGGTTTTGAAGGGAAGTGGGAGCAGTCAGTTTGCGGCTGCGCCCACCCCGCAGTGTCAGAATTATAAAGGTGCTCTCAGGCTCTCACCCCCAAAAGCAAACAATGTGTCCGCTGTCAGTCATATCAAGGACGCACCTGACTGTGCAGGCTCAAGAGAGCGCAGAACTGTGGGAAACATTTTGCTTAAGACGACGGCCTCCTGACAGTGGTGGGATTCAAATAATTTAACAACCGGTGGTGGGATTCAAATAACTTTAACAACTGGTTGTTTGCAAGCACCATTTTAACAAACGTTCTGCCGAAGTGGTGCGAACCGGCTGAAATCCCACCGCTGCCACCTGCGCAGGAGAAAAGCGGATGGAAATGGTGCTGAGTCAAACCCCAAACAACATCAAGGGATCCCAGTGTATGTGACTGCTCAGGTACCTACAATACCACTTGAGTATTTTCGGTCTGCATGCAGCTGGGGGAACGCTGGTCACTGTTGTTTGTTTGTTTGTTTGTTTGTTTGTTTGTTTGTTTGTTTGTTTGTTTGTTTGTTTATGGGATTTTTATACCGCCCAACCCCCGAAGGGCTCTGGGCGGTGCACAACACAAACTTCATATAACATGTACAAGCAAACCCCATTAATTAATTAATGTAAATATAAATTAAAAACATTTAAAACACAGCGGTAAATTCAATAAAATGGCGTCAGCAATAACCCCAATTAAACCCTCCCAAAGAGGGGGAGAAAGTGGGTCCCCTAGATGACAAGGGGGCTCCAAAACCGGAGGAATGGAAGGGGCACCTCATCAGCGGCTAGACGCTCCAAAAGCCCGGTGCCACAACTCAGTCTTACAGGCCCTGCGGAATTCACCAAGGTCCCGCAGGGCCCAGACAGCTGGAGGAAGAGTGTTCCACCAGGCAGGGGCCAAGGCAGAGAAGGCCCTGGCCCGAGTGGAGGCCAGCCGCATCATTGAGGGGCAAGAACCACCAGTAAATTGGTGGGGACATATGGGGTAATGCGGTCCCGAAGGTACGAGGGTCCTAGGCCGCGTAAGGCCTTAGAGGTCAATACCCACACCTTGAAGACGATTCGGAATTCAACCGGGAGCCAGTGCAGGCTACGCAGCACAGGTTGGATGTGATCACGGAAGGCGCCCCCTGTGAGCAAGCGTGCCGCCGCGTGCTGGACCAGTTTCAACTTCCGGATCAAGTGCAAGGGAAGGCCCGCGTAGAGCGAGTTACAATAGCCTAACCTGGAGGTGACCGTTGCATGGATCACAGTGGCCAGATCCGCCACTTGGGGTGTGTGTGCAAAAAGCAACTATCCAGATTCTCCCGTTCTTAACAAAAACTCTTTTCTCCTGCCTCTGCCTTCACCTGGAGCAAAAGGCTAAGTTCTGGTCTTTGGCCATGCTGGCAGGGGCTGATGGGAATCGTCGTCCATGAACATCTGGGGCACCAGAATTGGCCACCCCTGCTCTAGACCACAGGTGTCAAACTCGCGGCCCTCCAGATGTTATGGACTACAGTCCCCATCATCCCCTGCCAGCATGATGCTGACAGGGGATGATGGGAACTGTAGTCCATAACATCTGGAGGGCCGCGAGTTTGACACCTATGCTCTAGACTGATCCTACACTGAACAGGGAGTTAGACCAGATGGCCCCTTCCAATTCCACGACTGATCCCACCTCCTTGTTTGATCGACAGCTCTATCCACCAAGGAGCCTCTGTGCTGTGGAAACAGCTTGGGGTCACCCTGAAAAAGGGGGGAGGGGGAAGAGGGGGGCAAGAACACCCTCCACTGACTTACAATTATATTAGATTCTATTAAATTAAAACACATAGCACATCTATTTCACAATAAACCACAGCTATTTCGTGGCTCAAATTAAGTTTTATATGGGCGAATTACAAGGTTTCTTACAGTTGGGCCTTTGTAAAGGCAGCCCCCTTTAAAAAATAATAATGAAAAAATGCAAGCATCTTTGGCAGGCACCCTTCCAGTGTGTATTCCCCCCCCCCCGCCCCCCAATAACTTCATGCTCTCCGTAGTGTGTCATGCACGCAGCCGCGCATGTTCTGGGTTGTGGGACTAATTATCTTCTCTTGTTGGGGATGTGTTCCAACAAAGGTGATTCCTACCGCTTCTTCACCCTCTTAGGCGGATTAAAAAAAGAAAGGGAGAAAGAAACGGACCCCGTTTTTATTAGCTTGGCTATGGAAAGACCCCAGCAAAACACTCGCTCATTAAACAGCAGCTTCGCTTTTTCCCAGAATTCTTGAGGAAATATGACTCACCCAGATACTTGCTAGTGGCTGTATTGCTGGTACTGTTTGAACAAAAAGTAAAACAGTATATCATGCGGAGGGGAGAAGGGGAAAGACTGTGTGAGAGCAGTATTGTCTAGCGGTTAGAGCGTGGGGCTAGACCCAGATTCCAATCCTCACATTACCACGGCAACTTGCAAGGTGAGCTTGGGCCGGTGACAACACACTTGCAGCCTGACCTTGCCCATAGGACAGTGGTGGCGAACTTTTGGCACTCCAGATGTTATGGACTACAATTCCCATCAGCCCCTGCCAGCATGGCCAATTGGCCATTGTGGAAGGGGCTGATGGGAATTGTAGTCCATAACATCTGGAGTGCCAAAGGTTCGCCACCATGGCCATAGGATGTTGTTGTGTAGATAGAGGATGAAGAGGAAAGCCGATGTAATTCTGGGATGCATTAACAGGAATATGTTATTATTATTATTTGTTTAATTTAATATACCGCCCTATCCCCGAAGGGCTCAGGACGGTGAACAGCATAAAATACCATACATAAAATCATCGCAAAATTAATTACCATAAATACAATTAAAACAACAGTTAATACCTAACACAGCGTCCCACGAAACCCTTGCTTAAACCCTCCCCAGAAATATATATATATATATGATGGGTCCTGATAGAATAAGGGACCCATATGGGGCAAAAAGGAGGGGCAGGGGTGTCCAACTCTGGCGCCCCAGTGTTCATGGACTACGATTCCCATCAGCCCCTGCCAGCGTGGCCAAATTGGCCCCAACAGGGGCTGATGGGAATCGTAGCCCATGAAGATCTGAGGCGTCAAGAGTTGGACATCCCTGGTCTAAATCAAGGATTGTAATAGTGCCACTCTTTTCTACATCATCTGGAATACTGTGGTTAGTTAGAAATCTTCATCAGGCCAGATATCACAATTTTTAAAAAGTTTCAAAGAGCAAGGTGTCAGGGGGATGCTCTCTAGGTGACTGAGATACATTCCTAACTCAATTCTTGCAACTATATATCAATGCTGCTACCAGATATATGTAACCAGCCTGCTTTATATTACCACTGCCATTTGCAGCATTCTTTCCTGGATCTTTACTTTATGGCTTCACATGCTTTGTAGATAACTAGGCTTCCCCCTGACTCCTTGGTCTCATGAGATATGGGATTGTTTCTGTTGTCTTGTGGGGGCAGGAAGCCAGGTGCATAAAAATCCGGGTGAAAAGTTGGGATGTCTTGGCTTGGCATTGAGATTTGTTTTAGCACACAATTCTGTCAAATCAGACAGTGTTGGAGGGGGTCCTCATTGGCTGGGCTGTAAAGTCCAAAACATCAGAATGCCAGTCCAAGCAATACCTTTTCTTCGAAGCAACCAAATGACTCCAAACGGTGTGCATGTTTTAGAGTTTATGAGAAATCTTCATCAGGCCAGATATCACAATTTTTAAAAAGTTTCAAAGAGCAAGGTGTCAGGGGGATGCTATCTAGGTGACTGAGATGCGTTCCTAACTCAATGCTTGCAACTATATATCAATGCTGCTACAAGATATATGTAACCAGCCTGCTTTATATTACCACTGCCATTTGCAGCATTCTTTCCTGGATCTTTACTTTATGGCTTCACATGCTTTGTAGGTAACTAGGCTTCCCCCTGACTCCTTGGTCTCATGAGATATGGGATTGTTTCTGTTGTCTTGTGGGGGCAGGAAGCCAGGCGCTCTCTGTCATTATCTGTCGCCGACCTTGGGGCGACTCTGCTTCACAGACTCTTTGTTTCAATACTTCTTGGGGAAACAGGAGGGAGGGACTGACAACGGGGATAAAGGAGATGGCAAAGGCCAGATTCACCAGAACTGGCTTTGCCAAGCTTTGGTGCTCGGAGCTTATCGATAAACACTGATGATCAACAACACAGAGTCCGTTGGTTCGAGACCTAGCATAAGGAAACTTCCTCAGGATGTGATGGTAAGTTCCAGTCAAATCTACATTTTGCCTGGATCTGCTTCAAATGGGATCGGGGGCGGGGGGAGGCTTCAAGTACGACTCATGCTATGCAACCCCACAGGTAACCCTTGTGACAGGAAGGGTGCCAACCTCCAGGTGAGTCCACCATATAATTGTAAAGTTGCTGCTTAACCTTGGAAGGTTCTCTTCTGACAAGGTTGGCGGGACGCCCAGAACGGGGAATGTTTCTATTATCTGTATCTCCTGTTTCTTTTGCCTGTCTATGTGAAACTGTTCCAAGGAGGTTTTTGGATGGGAACTAAAGGTGTTTATCTAACTTTGGCGGGAACTGGTGGGGAGCCCGTAAAAGAGGCTGTTCGGACGTTGTGGGGTCAGTTCCCGCATTGCTCGTGATCGACTTAAAATGCCAGCTCAATAAAGAACTTGAAAAGTTACTTTTGGCCTGGACTTTACCGGTTCCTTACATTATGCGGGAACTCACTATTTTCGCTCAGTGTACGTTTCGATTTTTTCCAAAACTTCTTGTCGGGCTCTGCTGCTCGCAGACATGAAGAGGTTGGGGTTCAGGGGTCCGTGCAATTCGGAATATGAGGTTAAGACGGTGGTCCGCAAAGAGGACCCTGTTACTAACCCCCCTGACCCCAGCAGCCCAGAGGGTTCGGTGGTGGAAACAGAACCTCTGTCCTTGGTAGCTCTGTCTCGGCCTCGGCTCAGTCGGAGTGTTGCTTTCCTTCAACTGCAGGAACAGGTCGACCAAGCTACCTTGACGGCGACCCGCCGCACTGTTTCGCCGGGGTGCCTTGCATCGCATCGAGAGCTCTTGGATACTAGTGGCGGTGCGGCCATGGATCGTGCCCCCATGAATAATAGGGGGTGGATGCATTACACATTAGTAAACCAATCCACTCTGCACCCAAGACCAACACACTTGTATGAGGTTTGTTTCAACTATTTTTTTTATAATATAAGAATATTTCAGTTTGTTTACAAAATGTGGACATTCAGTTTCTCTTATTCAAACTTATTCGTTCATACATCAGCTTTCAGCATGATAGTAAAGCATAGCAAACCTGGTAAACCAAAAATAAAATTATGACGTGGTCACCTTAAATGGTTTGTAAATCCTTACAAATCGAACACGTTTGCTTGAAACATAACAGAATATGTATAGTAATTTTCCTGCAGGCTAACCAAACTCTGGTAGGTTTGGTATGGGCTTGGCCCGATTACCTTAATATTAGAGCTTGGCCCAATTACCTTAATATTAGAGAATCATAATATCAGAAAACATTCCTATATAAGTATGAGTTTGGATCATTACTCACTTGCATAAATATCTCTAGTAGACACTCCAATATTAGTGTTAACAAGATTTAGTTCCTGCTGTCCTAAGAATAGAAAAAGTACAATCAGGACAACATACCATTACAAAATGAAAATATCGTTGGTTAATTTTAAATGAGGGTTTATATTTTAATACCTATGGACTGTTTGAACTATGTTGTAAGTCGCCCAGAGTCCTTCGGGGATAGGACGGGATATAAATCCAAAAATAAATAGATAAAATACAATCAAAATAGAGAATTCCCTAATTGTCTATGCAAAGTTCCCGGGACCGCAGACTCTCATGCAGACTGCGTTCTCTCATGTCTAGCATTTGTCTTCAAAGAGCACTGATACTTTGCTCAGCTTCTCTCGATAACAGGTGCAGTCAATAACCCCGCAGCACCTGTGTGCTCCTTAGAGGAATGCTGAAAAATCAATGTTCTGATTGAACCCGAATGGCTCCCTATGTCAAGGGGATTGTATCTCGGTGATTGAGATGCATTCCCAGCTCAATGTAATTGCTCCAAGATATACGTAGCCAGCCTGCTATATGTCACCACTGCCATTCTGGGGCATTCTTTCCCTGATCTTTATGGCTTCACACACTGAGTAGATAACTAGGCTTTCCCCTGACACTTTGGTCTCATGAGAACTGGGACTTTTTACATTATCTCATGGGGACAGGATGCCCGGGGGCTCTCTATCTATCGCCGACCTTGGGGTGCCTCAGCTCCAAACTAACTCTTTCTCACATTTCTTGAGAAAATGTGGGGGGACTAATATCAGAATAAAGGGGATAGCAAAAGGCAGGTTCGCCAGAACTGACTTTGTCAAACTGGGTGCTTCGATGCCTATCAATAAACGCAATTGATCAACAATACAGAGTCTGTTTATTGTTGCAAGGTTCGAGCCCTAACACCCTGGAATTTACGTGAAATATGTATTTTCCTTCCAATTGTAATAATCTCTGCTTGATGGTTTTCATGGTGGTTAGAGTTGTACTCTTGAAGGTGTCTGGAGGATGTTGTTTTTCAATAAAGTGTTGAACCAGGGGGGCATCATAAACTTGATTTCGGATCCTGGAGTTGTGCTCTACTAATCTGATCCACAATTTCCTTGTGGTTTGTCCAACATACAGTACATTACATTCACAATGTAATAAGTAAATTATGTTACTGGCGTTACAATTCAAGAATCATTCCAGTCTTTTTTTAATGCCCAATTCCTCTATTATCACCTCATTACACTCTAGTGTCCTTCTACAAATAGAGCATTTGTAGTGTCCAGTGATATTTGGAATATTTCTATTCCAGTGGCTATTTCAAGGTGAGTGCGTCAAGTGTCCACCTCACAGGTGTTTCTCATTAAAGGTGTACAGATTATAGATATGATAAGTCCCGGCTGGAGTGAAGTCCCAGGGGCAAACTGTCCGCAATCTGTAGATGTAGTAAGTTCCTGTTGTATGCGAGAGGCTCGGTGAGCAATAATAGTAAGTATAATGGAAAGTCCAATCATTATGTATAAGTTTTTGGATTTAACATTTATCAACAGGAATATGAACATTATTGCTTAAATTGTAGATATTCTGAGCCGGCGAAGATTCAACGACATCAGACACCAACCCAGGAACCAACAAGCTTGATACAATTGTTCGATACAAACTTATTTCAAACCTAAGAATCTGTCGCACCCACAAAAAGATGATTGGTTGGGTTTATACTACTGAGAAACAAATTGTACTTATATGGAAAGGAGGATATATGTGTTGTTTTATGTGTGACAGTCCCACACAAGTGTTCTGTGTATTGATACTTGAGAGACTTTCGGTGGATATGTTTTGGTGTAAAGCGTTTAAAGCCAGGATGTCCAACTCTGGCGCTTCAGATGTTCATGGACTACAATTCCCATCAGCCCCTGCTGGCATGGCCAATTGGCTGATGGGAATTGTAGTCCAGGACCATCTGAAGCGCCAGAGTTGGACAGCCCCTGGTTTAAAGATAATCAGTCTTGTGGGGCGCTGTGTGGTTTCCGGGCTGTCGGGCCGTGTTCTAGCAGCATTCTCTCCTGACGTTTCGCCTGCATCTGTGGCTGGCATCTTCAGAGGAGCTGATGGTAGGAATGGAAAGCAAGTGGAGTATATATACTGTGAGGTCAAAAGGTGACGCCATCTGAATAGAGTAGCCTGGCATGTGAGTCACAGAGAAGTCACGCTACAGACTTCTCTGTGACTCATGCTACAGACTTCTCTGTGACTCATGCTACAGACTTCTCTGTGACTCATGCTACAGACTTCTCTGTGACTCATGCTACAGACTTCTCTGTGACTCACATGCCAGGCTACTCTATTCAGATGGCGTCACCTTTTGACCTCACAGTATATATACTCCACTTGCTTTCCATTCCTACCATCAGCTCCTCTGAAGATGCCAGCCACAGATGCAGGCGAAACGTCAGGAGAGAATGCTGCTAGAACACGGCCAGACAGCCCGGAAACCACACAGCACCCCAGTGATTCCGGCCGTGAAAGCCTTCGACAATACAATCAGTCTTGTGACTGACAGCCTTTTTCTGTGCAATTGGCATTAGCTTTGTTTGTGTTGCACAAACTCCCAAGTGTTTTAATATGGCGGACAACCCAGAGTTGGCAACTTGGCAGGGCCAGTGTGGTGACTGAATCTCTCTGGAAGTTGCACCACCTGACGTAAACTGCTTCGGTTTTGTTGACCAGTTTTCTTCTGTAAGTCCTAATCTCTCCCATGTCCCTTTTCGAAGAGTACGGCTCGGAACTCTGCGCCATTCCCCAAAGAGAGCGAAGCTTCTGTTTTTGTTTAATGTGCAACATGTGAACCTTTAGCTCCCCCGCCCACCTCCCTAGCATGCGCGTTCCATTACTCTGTGGTGTTTGGGGGGTTGTTCAATAGTGTAGTTTAAAAAAAAATCCACTTTGGCGCTGAAGCCTGGATCCAGTTACAAAGTGAAGGCATCAGATCATCTGGAAGAAGGAGTGCCCCCTCCCCTTCCCTCCCCCCCCCCATTTTATCAAGGGGATGCCAAAACAGAGCGAGGCCTGCTTTTTATCAGTGGGTCCCCTACCTTGACTTTCTCCCCCTTCATGTCAAAGAAAGCGATTAACCACACTTAACGAATATGACAAAGCCATTAGCATTCACAATGACGGAATCATGGCAGTTTTTTAAGGAGGAGAAGAAGAAGGAGGAGGAGGAGGAGGAGGAGGAGGAGAAGAAGAAGAAGAAGAAGAAGAGGGGGAGTTTGGATTTATATCCCCCCTTTCTCTCCTGCAGGAGACTCAAAGGGGCTGACAATCTCCTTGCCCTTCCCCCGTCACAACAAACACCCTGTGAGGTAGGTGGGGCTGGAGAGAGCTCCGAGAAGCTGTGACTAGCCCAAGGTCACCCAGCTGGCGTGTGTGGGAGTGTACAGGCTAACCTGAATTCCCCAGATGAGCCTCCACAGCTCAGGTGGCAGAGCGGGGAATCAAACCCGGTTCCTCCAGATTAGATACACGAGCTCTTAACCTCCTACGCCACTGCTGCTCCAATGTCACTGCTGCTAAATATCAAAACAAAGGCCAGCTTTCTCGGAAACCCCCATTCATACATTTGTAGTGTTTCCTTAGAGTTGCTGGAGAATTTGGGAGCAGAGCCTGGGGAAGAAGGGGGGGGGACATTGGTGGAGTGCTGGGCTGGAGCCCCCCCTCCAAAGCTGACCTCAGTAGTCTGAAGTAAACTGTAATTCCAGGAGTCCCACCTGGAGGCTGGTAACCCTATTGGAAGTCCAGTCATGATAGGGTGAATTTTATCCAGGACTTGTGGGGCCCTGGCAGCGCAAGGCCTTGAAGGGGGGGGGGGGCAGCTTTCTTTGTGTTCCTCCCTCTCCCTCAGCTTGCATTGATGCCTCTTCCAGCAAACAGAGAGCCCCCCCAGCAGGCGTCTTGGAAATGTCACCCCCAATTACAGGCTTGGCCTTCAAATCCCTTTCCCAACACAGTCATGCTGAGAAGTGCTTCTTATCTTATGAACTTCCAAGGGGCCCGGCCGTGCCAAGCAGGGGAGCTCCGTGAGCTGGCTTAAAGGGGCTTTGCCGGGCAGCCGGGCAGCAGAAATGGCTCCATTTGGGCGGGCGGCTTTTCTCTGGAGGGTCGGTGCGGTTTGACTCTTCTACCCAGCAGAGAAACACTGCGGAAATCCATCAGCGTGCCGAACATCTAGTCCAGGCCTGGAGATCTCATGCAGTGACAACTGGTTTCCAGTCTACGGATCAGTTTCCCTAGCGCAGTGATGGCGAACCTTTTTGAGACCGAGTGCCCGAATTGCAACCCAATTCCCACTTATTTATCGCAAAGGGCCAACACGGCAATTTAACCCGAGTGCTGAGGTTTTAGAAGAAGAAGAAGAGTTTGGATTTATATCCCCCCTTTCTCTCCTATAGGAGACTCAAAGGGACTTACAATCTCCTTGCCCTTCCCCCCTCACAACAAACACCCTGTCAGGTGGGTGGGGCCGAGAGAGCTCCGAGAAGCTGTGACTAGCCCAAGGTCACCCAGCTGGCGTGTGTGGGAGTGTACAGGCTAATCTGAATTCCCCAGATCAGCCTCCACAGCTCAGGCGGCAGAGCTGGGAATCAAACCCGGTTCCTCCAGATTAGATAGACGAGCTCTTAACCTCCTACGCCACTGCTGCTTTTTTTTTAGTTTAGAAAAAAACGGTTGGCTCTCTCTTCCTCTGCCCCACCCGCTCGAGCAGGGGCCAGCTTGCTCTAGCCTCTAGCAAGTCCTGCGTGCACCGCTCTGTCCCCCCGCGCAGGCAACAGCCACCCTGAGCACAGGCACCAGGCCCGCCAGCCAAGTCCTCCCTGCTCACCGTGGTGCACGCACGTCGTGCTCAGTGGCCCAAGCCAGCCTAGATGTGGGGGGGGGGTGATTTTCTGCCCCCCCACATGATGAACTCTGTGTGCACATGCCCACAGAGAGAGCTCCGAGTGCCACCTCTGGCACCCGTGCCATAGGTTCGCCATCACTGCCCTAGCACAAGGGTCTGCAACCTGTGGCTCTTTAGATGCTCGTGGACTACAATTCCCATCAGCCTGATGGGAATTGTTGTCCATGGACATCTGGAGAGCCACAGGTTGCAGACTCCTGAGCGGAGCACCTTAATCTGGGAGGGAATGAAATATTCTGAGAAGTAGAGCCAGAGAGTTGTCAAACTGCACCAGGTAGGACAAAAAACACCCAGCGTACCAATTATTTAAGAGTTTGGAGTTTGGATTTATATCCCCTCTTTCTCTCCTGCAGGAGACTCAAAGGGGCTGACAATCTCCTGGCCCTTCCCCCCTCACAACAAACACCCTGTGAGGTAGGTGGGGCTGAGAGAGCACCGAGAAGCTGTGACTAGCCCAAGGTCACCCAGCCGGCGTATGTGAAAGTGCACAGGCTAATCTGAATTCCCCAGATAAGCCTCCACAGCTCAGGCGGCAGAGCGGGGAATCAAACCCGGTTCCTCCAGATTAGATACACGAGCTCTTAACCTCCTACGCCTTCTGGAGAATCAAAATCTCTTCTCTGTTCAGCTCCAGTGTTGAGGCCAACATTAAAAAGAAAATCTGTGGTGTCCAAGCTGCGGTTGTGGTCGGCTGTTTCTGCTTTGCCGTCATTAACCGAAGAGACTCGCCCGGCTGGGATTTTGTGTCCCGTGAAAACTGAGCCGCTCAGCCTCTCTCTTTTTTGGGGTAGTTTTATTCATGAAACAGGAGTTTCGTTTTGTCTCTTCCAGGCCGAGGTGTTTGGCGTTGGTCTATTCTGGGCGATTTGGGACCAGACGTGTCGCTTCGTCTCCTTACATTCATTGAGATCAAATCATTTTTTATTTTGAAAGTCATTTTCAAAGAAGGGATTTCTGCCAAGAGAGTGACCCCTTGTGGATTATATGACTATATTTTTTTTAGTTTTAATTATTTGCTTTGAAAAAATCAAACTCTCGCTATAGACCAGTGGTGGCGAACCTTTGGCACTCCAGATGTTATGGACTACAATTCCCATCAGCCCCTGCCAGCATGGCCAATTGGCCGTGCTGGCAGGGGCTGATGGGAATTGTAGTCCATAACATCTGTAGTGCCAAAGGTTCGCCACCACTGGTCTATAGCCAATTGGCCATGCTGGCAGGGGCTGATGGGAATTGTAGTCCATAACATCTGGAGTGCTAAAGGTTTGCCACCAGGGCTATAGACTCTTTCCCCCCTCCCACTCTGAATTATCAGAAGATTTATTGTTAAACGGAGGCGCCACAGTGATTTATGACTCGATTCAGTCCACCAGCTCCATACAGAAGAAAGAGGCCGTGAGTCAGATGCTCCACCAAACGGTAGGTATATATTACACTGTTGGGAAAAGGAAAGCCAAAAACCAGCTGGCCGACTGTAACAATTGGAGAGATCCTTTCTTTTGATGACAGGATAATCTACATCCCCGAAACATGATGGGCTGACCGGAGCTTGGAGCTGTCAGGTGCAGCTTGAAAAATGTTCGGAGGCGCAAGGATTAGGGCAGCTCACCAGTTTCAGCCGGGGTTACTCTCCTGCATCACAGTCCTCTTGAAATTAGCCCTGCACACGTCCCAGTGCACAAACTTGGGCATTAGGAGGAGGAGGAGAGTTGGAATTACATCCCCCTTTCTCTCCTGCAGGAGACTCGAAGGGGCTGGCAAACTCCTTGCCCTTCCCCCCCTCACAACAAACACCCTGTGAGGCAGGTGGGGCTGAGAGAGCTCCGAGAAGCTGTGACTAGCCCAAGGTCACCCAGCTGGCATGTGTCGGAGTGTACAGCCTAATCCAGTGGTGGCGAACCTATGGCACGGGTGCCAGAGGTGGCACTCAGAGCCCTCTCTGTGGGCACATGCAAACAAAGTCCCCCCCACACACACACATCTGGGCCTCTGGGCTCAATTATTAGCATTAAACCTAAGACCTAGTTTTGGGGAAGCAGTGTAGGCAACCCTGTTAAGCGCTGTTAAGCCCCACTGATTTTCATGCAAAGAACTAAAGCACGATCCTTTACTTGGCAGTAAGCTCGGTTGCTGGCAATGGGGCTTGCTTCTGAGTAAACCCTCCTAGGGTCGTGATTCACCCGTTGGAAGAGTTGCATGGTTGCTTCAAAGGAAAGCCACCCACTACCACCAAGCTTACTCCCAAGGAACGCACCCTCAGAGCCAACCGTTTTTTCTAAACTAAAACCTCAGTATTCAGGTTAAATTGCCGTGTTGGCACTTTGCGATAACTAAGTGGGTTTTGGGTTGCAATTTGGGCACTCGGTCTCAAAAAGGTTCGCCATCACTGGGCTAATCTGAATTCCCCAAATAAACCTCCATGCCTCAGGCGGCAGAGTGAGGAATCAAACCCGGTTCCTCCGGATTAGAGTGCACCTGCTCTTAACCACTACGCCACTGCACTGGAGCTTGGGGCATGCAGTGCTCCGGTTCAGTTAAATGGGATGTGCATCATGAACTTGTAGTTTTTCAGGCTCTTTCAGCCTGATCCTGCGCTGCCACCTTCCCCCCTTTCCTGCCTCCTCCTCTGTCTCCCTCCTCTCCACTTGTCCAGCTTCTCTTGATGCCATTGGCTGGCATGCTGTGACATCATGAGGGCGGGACTCTCCTGGCAGGAGAATCATGTTTTCCTTTGGCTCAGATTCACTGAGTCATAGAAGCACAGCCATAGAACACGTCAGTCATGATTTCAGATCCTGAATTCCAACCCCTGGCATGAAGCCATATGCCCTCGGTCACGGCCAGGACACCTCTAGGGAAAGACTCGCCAGGTAAAGGAGCATATGGTACCGAGTGTGGCACTCGCCAGCATCGTTCCTGGTTCCTGTCAAGTGTTTCAGCAAGAAGGTGAGGCCAGGTGTAGCTTTTGCCCAGGAAGGCTTCTGATTGGTTGTGCAAATTAAAATAACATTGGGGTGCTGTGTGGTTTCCGGGCTGTATGGCCGTGTTCTAGCAGCATTCTCTCCTGACGTTTCGCCTGCATCTGTGGCTGGCATCTTCAGAGGATCATGCAGGCGAAACGTCAGGAGAGAATGCTGCTAGAACACGGCCATACAGCCCGGAAACCACACAGCACCCCAATGATTCCGGCCTTGAAAGCCTTCGACAACACTGCGTGTGCTGCTCTGATCATTATTTTATACATTGGTTCCAAAGTTCTATTTACTCTTATATCATCTTTTATCCCCACTATTAATAAATTATTGCTTACATCAATTTTTACTTTTACTAACTGTTCTACATATTTCATCTCTCTCTCTCTCTCTCTCACTGTTTGCAGGAACTCAGCCGTGTGAACTACATCCCGGACTCCAAGGTCTCTCTGGAGAAATGGCACCAGAATATAAGCTCTTCCCTCCCCTCTGGAACAGGACAGAAACCACATTTTTGCCCATTGTCGCTACTCTCTTCGAGTGGGGGAAAGACCCCCCCCCCAAAAAAAACCCAAAGCAGATGGCCCCCGCATTCAGTCCCTGGAAAAGACCCCTACCCCAAATGAGAGCGGCTGCCAGTTGGGACTCCAAGAACAGGGCTGCCTCCAGGGAACTTCTGGAGATCTTCCAGACCTTAGAGATCATTAACCCTGGGGAAATTGGTTGCTTTGGACAGGGAATTCTGTAGCATTATACGCTGCCTTGCCCAATATTAGACAGATTGGAGAAGATACCTATCTTTTATAAGAAGTTCTAAGGTTTGTTTTAAGTATCATATTTGATATTTCTCCAATCTGTCTAATATTCGGCATGGTAGGATACCTATTGCTGTATTATTTTGCTTTTAACTTGCTAAACAGATCTAATTTTATTGCAATTTTATATTAGGTTGTATTTTTACATTGATGTGTAGGGGTATTTACTGTCATTTTCTCTGGCTATTTCTTTTTTTTTTAAATCTGAAGTGATTCGAATCCCTCGAAGTCAACCGTCAAGCTATGTGGACTATTTCCTTGCTACTGAACTATACTTGAGACTGCAGAATGTGTCTGTGTAAATCCTGATCTATCTATGCCTATTAAAGGTCAATAAAGATAAAGATATACACTGCCAATGTCCGTCCCTCCCCAAATCCTGCTCTCTCTGGGCTTCGCCCCCAACCTCCAGGAATTTCCTAGCTTGGAGTTGGCAACCTAACATAGGATAAGGAAAATACCTTATGAAAAATACAAAGAAAGATGGGAACCTTGGTTTATCTACTTTAAGGAAACAAATGATATCAAACATCACTATATTACGTACTGAACATTATATTAAGTATAAAAGTGAATACAGGAAGAAATGGATGAATGGCACCAATTGTTCTCTAAGTGATAAATAGCTAAAAATGACTTTCTGGATGATCAATGTTACAGGAGGAAACAAAGGGGGGGATACTACTCATCTAGTGTAATATGGGGGACTTTGAACTTGTCTTAGTCTGCTGATAGTTGTCTTGCTGGTGTATTACAGAAGGTTTACGAATTGTTATAGATAGCGAATAGTAGTGGATATAGTAAACAGGATTTTTTGGGGGGTAAATATTTGTGTAATTAATAACAATATGTAAAGTATTGTCGAAGGCTTTCACGGCCGGAATCACTGGGGTGCTGTGTGGTTTCCGGGCTGTATGGCCGTGTTCTAGCAGCATTCTCTCCTGACGTTTCGCCTGCATCTGTGGCTGGCATCTTCAGAGGATCCGATGTTGGGAAGTCTTCATTGTTGTAGTCTTCATTGTTACTCATACTTCTATTCAGATGCCCTCAACTATTGACCTGGTTGCCTTCTTTGTTACTCACAGACAATGTTTCTCCACCCACCCTGGACACTCCAACAAATATATATACTCCACTTGCTTTCCCAACATCAGATCCTCTGAAGATGCCAGCCACAGATGCAGGCGAAACGTCAGGAGAGAATGCTGCTAGAACACGGCCATACAGCCCGGAAACTACACAGCACCCAATATGTAAAGTTTTAATATTAGATAATAATCTATATTTAGTAAGGATTGTTAAATTGTTATATATTTATGTTGTGTAACAGCTTGATTATTGATGTATATATTAGTAATCTTTGGTTGGAACTAAAAAATAAAATTAAAAAAAAGAACAGATAGTGCTGGGCCCCCATTGGCTCACTGACCTGGCAAGCAAGAAGTCTCTTTCACGTGTTGTGGAGGTGATTCATGGCTAGTGGAAGCCTTTTGACTTCCTGCCATTCTCCCCAATGTAGGTTGCTATTTTCAGGCACCCTGTTTTGAGTTCTTGGAAGCCACGTTCTAGTCTGAGCTCTACCCACGTAAACTCTGTGGTGGTGGTGAACCTGTGGCACTCCAGATGTTCATGGGCTACAATTCCCATCAGCCCCTGCCACAGAGGAAGCCATTCGACCCATCAACTTGGAACACCCAAGGAGCTTGGCTTCGAATTCTGGTATCATGAACAGGATGGGAGAGTACACTATAAAATTTTTGGAACGCCAAGAAATTCTGGCGAGGCCCTACTTGTTCTCATACCGTTACAAAATCCTGACATGGATATCTCTGAGACACTAATTAGGGATGGGCGAAGCAGAGGAGAAAAAACAAAGAATCTCCCTTTGCTCTCTTTTTGGAGGAGGTGGGGGGAAGTTCAGCAAATGGCTTGAACACGGGTTCATTTAAACCGTTGCCGTTGCCCGTGCAGAATCAACCATACAAAGACCTTTATGGACTTGGCCCCTCCTATTTGTGGGACTGCCTCTCTCCCTGCATATCGCTTGTCTGAGCTGGGTCTTTGGCAGGGACCAACCTGCAAATGGGCCAAATCAGCAACTTCCTGCAGCCGTGTTTCCTCTGTTGTGACCCCCACCCTGTGGAATGGCCTTACTGTGGACAAACAGTGCAAAACTGAATTGTTCAAGAGGCACAGGTAATAAGGTTGCGCTGCCCAAAATGATTTACAAACTCACTTGAATAAACGATTTAGGGACTGCGATCTATGCATCGGTGGGACCGTCCCGCATCCGGCAGATATTTGAAGCCATCACAAACTCTGCACCAAAATTTTGTCTCGAGCTCGACACAAAATATGTTTGCAGCTTTTCTCTACTCTCCCATTTTTAACAGGATCAGAAGTCTGAGAGCTCTCTTGTCTCTTCCTGAATATGTGCCCAGACAGTATCCAGAGGCTGGTGCAACAAAACCCTACAAAAACACTGGTTACGATAGCCCTCAACCCAGAAGCAAACCTCTCCGTACAGGGCAAAAACGCCCACCTCTCGTCTTCGCCTGTGCTCCTAATGGAAGAGCACGCTGTTGTACATCTGCAGAGTTTTACCGCAAAGCAAACTGGCCATCTGTCTGAAGAGCCCTGACTCTGGATTAAATTAGATCAAAGTGAGCCCAGAAGTAAAAATAAGGGCTTAGAAGTGAAATCATGGAAAGCGCAGCAGCTTTGCTTGTTTTGACAGCCATTTGAAAAGGTTACTTTATTTAATTTCCTGTGGGTAAGAGATACTAGCATGGAGAGCAAAACCCAACAGAGCTTCCTTCTGTGTGCAAAATCTGGTGAAAAGCACAATTAGGGCACTTGAGCTTATGGAAGACGTGGATTTAGCCACTAATGGGTTCCACATTTGAAGCCCAGGATTACCCCCTTTCTTTCTTTTCTTTCTTTTCTTTCTTTCTTTCTTTCTTTCTTTCTTTCTTTCTTTCTTTCTTTCTTTCTTTCCTTCCTTCTTTCCTTCCTTCCTTCCTTCCTTCCTTCCTTCCTTCCTTCCTTCCTTCCTTCTTTCTTTCTTTCTTTCTTTCTTCCTTCCTTTCTTCCTTTCTTTCTTTCCTTCCTTCTTTCTTTCTTTCCTTCTTTCTTCCTTCCTTCTTTCTTTCTTTCTTTCTTTCCTTCTTTCTTCCTTCCTTCTTTCTTTCTTTCTTTCTTTCCTTCCTTCCTTCCTTCCTTTCCTTCCTTCCTTCTTTCTTTCTTTCTTTCTTTCCTTCCTTTCTTTCCTTCTTTCTTTCCTTCCTTCCTTCCTTCCTTCCTTCCTTCTTTCTTTCTTTCCTTCTTTCTTCCTTCCTTCCTTCCTTCCTTCCTTCCTTCTTTCTTTCTTTCTTTCTTTCCTTCTTTCTTTCCTTCTTCCTTCCTTCCTTCCTCTTCGCTTCGCCCTTCCCGCTTCCCTTCCCTTCGCTTCCTTCCCTTCCTTCGCTTCCAGCACCGCTTCCCTTCCTTCCTTGCTTCCTTCCTTCCTTCCTTCCTTCCTTCTTTTCGCTTCCACCTTCCTTCCTTCCTTCAGCGCTTCCTTTTTTTTTCCTTCCTTCCTGCCTTCCTTCCTTCCTTGCTTCCTTCCTTCCTTCCTTCCTTCCTTCCTTCCTTCCTTCCGCTTCCTTCGCTTCGCTTCCTTCCTTCCTTCCTTCCTTCCTTCCTTCCTTCCTTCCTCCTTCCTTCCTTCCTTCCTTCCTTCTTTTTCTTTTTTCCCTTCCTTTACCTTTTCTTTTCTTTCTTTCCTTCCTTCCTTCCTTCCTTCCTTCCTTCCTTCCTTCCTTCCTTCCTTCCTTTCTTTCTTTCTTTCCTTCCTTCCTTCCTTCCTTCCTTCCTTCCTTCCTTCCTTCCTTCCTTCCTTCCTTCCTTCCTTCCTTCTTTCTTTCTTTCTTTCCTTCTTTCTTTCCTTCTTTCTTTCTTCCTTCCTTCCTTCCTTCCTTCCTTCCTTCCTTCCTTCCTTCCTTCCTTCCTTCCTTCCTTCCTTTTTCTTTCTTTCTTTCTTTCTTTCTTTCTTTTTTCCTTCCTTCCTTCCTTCCTTCCCTTCCTTCCCTTCCCTCCTTCCTCCCTCCCTTCCTTCCTTCCTTCCTTCCTTCCTTCCTTCCTTCCTTCCTTCCTTCCTTCCTTCCTTCCTTCCTTCCTTCCTTCCTTTCTTTCTTTCTTTTGAGGTGTGGCAACAAAAGGCTGTGTTCAAAGATATTTGTCAGGCCTGTCTGTAAACAAAAAATGCTTTTAAACCGCTCCAATTGCACATTTTATTTTGGCACATGGATCGGGCCCTCATTGGCTGCTACTCACTGTGTAAGTGCCTGCTGCAAATTCAGGTTGACCCGGCCCAGCTGAGTCAACACGAAACATCTTGACAAAGGGTTCTGTGTGGTTTAAAAGTTTGCATCCGTGATTTCTCTATGCCATGCAGGTAATTCCCATTGCAAATGCCTTCCATTCATAGACTCAAGAATGTGTGCGCAACACTTGATTGCTCGCCACTGGATGAGTCCCAGAGGAACATGTGTACAGTCTCCAGAGAGTCCTGAGGGCGGAGGAAAAAAGAAGAAGAAGAAGAAGAAGAAGAAGAAGAAGAAGAAGAAGAAGAAGAAGAAGAAGAAGAAGAAGAAGAGGAGGAGGAGGAGGAGGAGGAGTTTGGATTTATATCCCCCCTTTCTCTCCTGCAGGAGACTCAAAGGGGCTTGCCCTTCCCCCCTCACAACAAACACCCTGTGAGGTAGGTGGGGCTGAGAGAGCTCCGAGAAGCCGTGACTAGCCCAAGGTCACCCAGCTGGCGTGTGTGGGAGTGTACAGGCTAATCTGAATTCCCCAGAGAAGCCTCCACAGCTCAGGTGGCAGAGCTGGGAATCAAACCCGGTTCCTCCAGATTAGATACACCAGCTCTTAACCTCCTACGCCACTGCTGCTCCTAAGCACCAAAAGCACCAATGATAACTATGCATTGATGGTTGTGTTTCAAAATTTTGTTGCGTTGTGTTCAATTGTTTTAGCATTAGCCACCCTAAGCCTGGCTTTTGCTGGGAAAGGTAGAGAAATAAACCAGATCGTAAACAAATGAACCATTAACTTCAATCGCCTTTGAAGAGTGTATTGCCTCCAGTGTATTTTGAATGTCAGCTCAAACCTCACATATGTACACAGGATCAAGTAAAACAAGATGGCTTGTTCTTTTCAACTTTGCAAGAGGGACCGTTTTTGAAAGGCAGATCCTAAGCTCGTGGGATGGCTTTAAAGAGTGGATTTTCCCAGAATCCCAGGGAGCATTCTGGGAGGCAGCAAAGATGTGGATCTACATAATTTCCACAATGTGTGTGATATTGCTGCTTCTTCACGCAACGTGTGATTGGTGTTTGGAATATGCTGCCCCAGGAGGTGGTGATGGCCACTAACCTGGATAGCTTTAAAAAGGGCTTGGACAGATTTATGGAGGAGAAGTCGATCTATGGCTACCAATCTTGATCCTCCTTGATCTCAGATTGCAAATGCCTTAGAACATAAGAACATAAGAACAAGCCAGCTGGATCAGACCAGAGTCCATCTAGTCCAGCTCTCTGCTACTCGCAGTGGCCCACCAGGTGCCTTTGGGAGCTCACATGTAGGATGTGAAAAACAAGCGGCCTTCTCGCGGCTGCTGCTCGAGCACCCTGGTCTGTTAAAACATTTGCAATCTCAGATCAAAGGGAGGGATCAAGATTGGTAGCCATAAAATCGACACTTCTCCTCCATAAATCTGTCCAAGCCCCTTTTAAACCTATCCAGGTTAGTGGCCATAACCACCTCCTGTAGCGAAGCATATTCCAACCTGTCACCTACTAGCGAATGAAGAAGTGTTCAGCTCGCATTAGTCCTAATTCTTCCCCCAGCATTTTCAATGAGATGCCCCCTGGTTCTATGAGTATTGTGAGAAGAGAGAGAAAAATTTCTCTCTGGCTCAGCATTTTCACCACCCCATGCACATAATTTTGTAGAGCTTCAATCCCTTATCCCCACCTCAGGCCGCCTCCTCTCCAAACTAAAAAAGAGTCCCCAAGCGGCTGCAGCCTCTCTCCTCATAGGGAAGGTGCTCCAGCCCCTCAATCATCCCTCATTGCCCCTTCTCTGCACTTTTTCTATCTCTTCAATATCCCTTTTTTTGAGGATGTGGTGACCAAGAGACTGAACACAGTGCTCAAGATGCGGTCGCACCACTGCTTTATATAAAAGGCATGACAATCTTTGCAGTTTATTCTCAATTCCTTTCCTAATTTTTCCCCCAGCATAGAGTTTGCCTTCTTTCACAGCTGCCATGCATTGAGTTGACATTCCCATGGAACTATCAACTAAGACGCCTAAATCCCTTTCCTGGTCTGTGACTGATAGCACTGACCCTCTGTAGCGTGTATGTGACGTTTGGATTTTTTGCCCCTATGTGCATCACTTTACATTTAGCTACATTGAACTGCATTTGCCATTTCTTAGCCCACTCACCTAATTTATCAAGGTCCGCTTGGAGCTCTTCTCGCAATCGCTTTGGCGGTTCTCACCCACCCTACGTGAATTTTGGTAGTATCATCTCCAAACTTGGCCACCACGCTACCCACCCCTACTTCCAGGTCATTTATGAATAGGTTAAAAAGCACTGGTCCCAAAACGGATCCTTGGGGGACACCACTCCCGACATCTCTCCATTGTGAGAACTTCCCATTTACACCCACTCTTTGCTTCCTGTTTCTCAACCAGTTTTTAATCCATAGGAGGACTTCCCCTCTTATTCCTTCATTGCTGAGTTTTCTCAACAGTCTCTGGTGAGGAACTTTGTCAAAAGCCTTTTGGAAATCCAAGTGGCCTTAGCAGACCAGGTGCTCAGGAGCAGCAGCAGCCACAGAAGGCCATTGCTTTCACATCCTGCAGGTGAGCTCCCAAAGGCACCTGGTGGGCCATTGCAAGAAGCAGAATGCTGGACTAGATGGACTCTGGTCTGATCCAGCAGGCTAGTTGTTATGTTCTTATATTCACCATTCATTTGTGGTCAACTGATGGCGACCCTGTGAATGAATGACCTCCAAAACGCCCCACCGCTAGCAGCTTTGCTCAAGTCTTGCAGACTGAATGCTGTGGTTTCCTTCGAGTACGTCAGTCCCAGAGGTGGGATCCAACCAGTTCTCTCCACTTCTCTAGAAGTGGTTACTAGTTTTTTCTGAGCGCCGAGAAGGGGTCACTAAAGCAACCTCCCTGCCCAATAGGGACTGGAGGTGCGTGTGTGCGGCGGCGGCGCTGTTTGAATCCCACCACCATCGGAACCGGTTATTAAAATTTTTGGATCCCATCACTGGTCAGTCCCCCTCACGTTGGGTCTTCCAGCTCGGTGTCGTGGTTAAGAGCAGGTGGACTCTAATCTGGACAACAGGGTTTCATTCCCCACTCCTCCACATGAGCGGCGGATAAGAAGCTGGTGAATTAGGCTCAATTCCCCGCTTTTCCACGTGAAGTCTGTTGGGTGACCCTGGGAGCTAGTCACAGTTTCCTCCAGCAGCTGTGGCGTAGGAGGTTAAGAGCTCGTGTATCTAATCTGGAGGAACCGGGTTTGATTCCCAGCTCTGCCGCCTGAGCTGTGGAGGCTTATCTGGGGAATTCGGATTAGCCTGTGCACTCCCACACACGCCAGTCACAGCTTCTTGGAGCTCTCTCAGCCCCACCTACCTCACAGGGTGTTTGTTGTGAGGGGAGAAGGGCAAGGAGATTATAAGCCCCTTTGAGTCTCCTGCAGGAGAGAAAGGGGGGATATAACTCCAAACTCCTCCTCCTCCTCCTCCTCCTCTTCTTCTTCTTCTTCTTCTTCTTCTTCTTCTTCTTCTTCTTCTTCTGTGGAGGGGTGGGGAATCAAATGTGGTTCTCCAGATTAAAGTCCACTGCTCTTGAACCACACCACGGCTGTCTCCACCACGTTTTGATAGTTTCTTCTGCGTGTTTCAGCTTCCACCACCCACCTCAACCAGTGGCTTGGGTTTTTCTGGTTTTGTGTTTCAAAATTCTCCCCCGATTCCTATACGAGTCTGTAAATTTTTCAGTCCCGTTCCTGACAGAATTTGAGAATGATTCAAAAGAATTAGATGGAATTGGTGTCAGGTCACGTTCTCCTTGAATGTGTGAGATTTTCACCCTCTTTCAAACTTTTTAAGAGTTCTAGTACACCCTCTTCACTTTTTTAAAGTTCTAAGTGACCCTCTACTTTGGCCTAAATTTGGACAGTTAGAGTTGTTTTTGGTGATCGGCCATTGGGCACTTTGAAGAGATAGAAAAAGTGCCGAGAAGGGCAACGAGGATGATTGAGGGACTGGAGCACCTTTCTTATGAGGAGAGGCTGCAGCGTTTGGGACTCTTTAGTTTGGAGAGGAGACGTCTGAGGGGGGATAGGATTGAAGTCTATAAAATTATGCCTGGGGTAGAAAATGTTGACAGAGAGACATTTTTCTCTCTTTCTCACAATACTCGAACCAGGGGGCAGCCATTGAAAATGCTGGGGGGAAGAATTAGGACTAATAAAAGGAAACACTTCTTCACGCAACGTGTGATTGGTGTTTGGAATATACTGCCACAGGAGGGGGTGATGGCCACTAACCTGGATAGCTTTAAAAGGGGCTTGGACAGATTTATGGAGGAGAAGTCGATCTATGGCTACCAATTTTGATCCTCTTTGATCTGAGGTTGCAAATGCCTTAACAGACCAGGTGATCGGAAGCAACAGCCGCAGAAGGCCATTGCTTTCACATCCTGCCTGTGAGCTCCCAAAGGCACCTGGTGGGCCACTGCGAGTAGCAGAGAGCTGGACTAGATGGACTCTGGTCTGATCCAGCTGGCTTGTTCTTATGTTCTTATGTTCTTATGCTGTGTTTCCCTCAGAGGGTAGATTCACCTGAAACTCTGTGAATGGTGGCTCGTGCTGAAATTTATGTTCAAAGATTCTGTGCTGTTTGATGAGAGCTAAAATATTTCTCCGCTGGCTAATCTTTGGGGCAGGTTTTTGAGCTTCACGGGACTCTTCAGCAAGCAGATAGCAGGACGGATTGAGAGTGCGTCCCATCCGTTCCTTTTCGCCCTGCAAAAAGGGCACGTTAAACAGATTCCCGGCAAGGTATTTTAACACTTCTCCAAAAGAATCTGGTGCGGGACTTTCCAGCCACTCGGTAGAAAGACGTGAAGTAATATTAATCCCCAAATCTACGATTTTGGAGGAGCCGCCGTGACAGATGCCGACTCCTCACACCCTATAAACTGGCTATTAATTCCAAACGGGTTGTAAATTTGGGGTGACCTCAAACGAACTGCAAGGAGGAACTCAGCGGCTGGAGGGAGGGAGCTGTTTGCAAGCTGCACCCTCTCCTGTTTTTTGGGGAAAGCATTCGTCATCCACAAATTGCTTCCACCGGCTTTCTTGCAAACTACCTTTTGGTCGCTTGGCCCCTTCGGATGTGATTTGTTGGAGGAAACAGCAGTCCTTCAAACGGGCTGCCAAAATGAAAGCAAGCAAACACGGGGAGATCTTCTGGCATTTCCAGTGTGCTGGGAGCATAGAAGAAGAAGGAGAAGGAGAAGGAGAAGGAGAAGAAGAAGAAGAAGAGGAAGAAGAAGAAGAAGAAGAAGAAGAAGAAGAAGAAGAAGAGGAGGAGGAGGAGGAGGAGGAGGAGGAGGAGGAGGAGGAGGAGGAGGAGGAGGAGGAGGAGGAGGAGGAGGAGGAGGAGGTGGAGGTGGAGGTGGAGGTGGAGGTGGAGGAGGAGGAGGAGGAGGAGGTGGAGGTGGAGGTGGAGGTGGAGGTGGAGGTGGAGGAGGAGTTTGGATTTATATCCCCCCTTTCTCTCCTGCAGGAGACTCAAAGGGGCTCTTTGATCTGAGATTGCAAATGCCTTAACAGACCAGGTGCTCGGGAGCAACAGCCGCAGAAGGCCCTTGCTTTCACATCCTTCACGTGAGCTCCCAAAGGCACCTGGTGGGCCACTGCGAGTAGCAGAGAGCTGGACTAGATGGACTCTGGTCTGATCCAGCTGGCTTGTTCTTATGTTCTTATGTTCTTATCACTTGGGTAAAGTCCAATGGGGACCAAAAACATTTTTACTTTGCTTGTATCCTGGCTTTCTCCCCAACGGAGACCTGAAGTGACTTACATTGTTCTCCTGTCTTCAGTTTTATCCTCACAACAGCCCGAGGTCACGCAGCAAGCTCCCGCGGCATCATGAGCAGGGATTCAAACTCGGGTCTTCTCGATCCACTGACACTTTAACCCACAGGTGTCAAACTTGCGGCCCTCCAGATGTTCATGAACTACAGTTCCCATCAGCCCTTGCCAGTATACCCAATGCTCATGTTGGGAGGGACTGATGGGAATTGTAGTTCATGAACATCTGGAGGGGGCGCGAGATTGACACCCCTGCTTTAACCACTACGCCAAACTGACTCTCACAGATGCCTGTTTCCACCCCAGGCGGAGACAGAGGTGGCCAAGAACGACAAGGCCTGGTTTCATACAAGAGGCCATGAATTTCCTGGCCAACTTCTGCGTTGTTTTTGAAATGGAAAAGGATAGATCTGAGGAGAGCCTCCGTGCCCTCCCACCCGCTCGCCTCTGGGTGAACTTGGGACTTGGGTTTCACTGTTCACAGAGGAGAGCGATTGTTCCACCCCGGCCCTCCCCGGCGAGATACAAATATCTAGAGAATGTTCCTCTTTAAAACGCCGGGGTCAGTTTCTCCCCCCGTCGGGAACGACTTTAGACAGAAGCAGCCGCAGAGTTGCCTCAAGACGGGGCCAGACGCTTTATCAACAGCTGTCGCCAGTTTTATCTTGGCGCATAATGCCAGAGAGAAAGGGAAAGGTTTAATCTGTACACTGGAGCTCCCCATGCGCGGCGCGGCGCGCCCGCCCTCTGTCCCCTCCTTTGGAAATTGTTCTTCTCACGCTGGGAACAAGCAGTTCCGTGGAAGCTCGGCCAGGCCTGGCCTGAGAGGACGACTGGTGGGCATTTCTTTCCCGAGGCCAACAAGGCCTCCGTGTATCTTTGGCTCCTGCCCACGCGTGCCCTGTCTGGCGACGTGAGGTCTGTTGGCCGCTCTGGTGCCCACAGAAAGCCCCTTTCTGGCTCCAGTGGCGCTCCACGCCGTACCCGGCTGTCCCGGAGTCAGCTCGCGTAACATGCCCCGCTGGCGACAATGCCACCCAGTCTTCGATAAGGCGCCTACGAGCGCCGCCTCGGAGGAACAGTGTCAGAGACGGAACTGTCAACAAGCCACCGACACTGAAGGGCTTGTCCGGGGAACAATTGGCAATATGTGGGTCCCAGAGTTTGTGCCAAGGGAGCCACGTCAAATGATTGCTCCGTGCCGCGGCCTTTTTTCTAAGAATCTAGAAATCCCCAAAGTTTTAAAGGAGCAGCAGTGGCGCAGGAGGTTAAGAGCTCGTGTCTCTAATCTGGAGGAACCGGGTTTGATTCCCTGCTCTGCCGCCTGAGCTGTGGGGGCTTATCTGGGGAATTCAGATTAGCCTGGGCACTCCCACACACGCCAGCTGGGTGACCTTGGGCTAGTCACAGCTTCTCGGAGCTCTCTCAGCCCCACCTACCTCACAGGGTGTTTGTTGTGAGGGGGGAGGGGAAAGGAGATTGTCAGCCCCTTTGAGTCTCCTGCAGGAGAGAAAGGGGGGATATGGAACCAAACTCCTCTTCTTTCTTCTTTCTTCTTCTTCTCTTCTTCTTCTTCTTCTTCTTCTTCTTCTTCTTCTTCTTCTTCTTCTTCTTCTTCTTCTTCTTCTTCTTCTTCTTCTTCTTCTTCTTCTTCTTCTTCTTCTTCTTCTTCTTCTTCTTCTTCTTAAGAACATAAGAACATAAGAACAAGCTAGCTGGATCAGACCAAAGTCCATCTAGTCCAGCTCTCTGCTACTTGCAGTGGCCCACCAGGTGCCTTTGGGAGCTCACATGTAGGATGTGAACGCAATGGCCTTCTTCTTCTTCTTCTTCTTCTTCTTCTTCTTCTTCTTCTTCTTCTTCTTCTTCTTCTTCTTCTTCTTCTTCTTCTTCTTCTTCTTCTTCTTCTTCTTCTTCTTCTTCTTCTTCTTCTTCTTCTTCTTCTTCTTCTTCTTCTTCTTCTTCTTCTTCTTAAGAACATAAGAACATAAGAACAAGCCAGCTGGATCAGACCAAAGTCCATCTAGTCCAGCTCTCTGCCACTGTGAGTGGCTCCACCAGGGTGCCTTTGGGAGCTCACATGTAGGATGTGAACGCAATGGCCTTCTTCTTCTTCTTCTTCTTCTTCTTCTTCTTCTTCTTCTTGGGGGGGGGTGGGGGGGGGGGGGGGTGGGGGGGGGGGGGGGTGGGGGGGGGGGGGGGTGGGGGGGGGGGGGGGTGGGGGGGGGGGGGGGTGGGGGGGGGGGGGGGTGGGGGGGGGGGGGGGTGGGGGGGGGGGGGGGTGGGGGGGGGGGGGGGTGGGGGGGGGGGGGGGTGGGGGGGGGGGGGGGTGGGGGGGGGGGGGGGTGGGGGGGGGGGGGGGTGGGGGGGGGGGGGGGTGGGGGGGGGGGGGGGTGGGGGGGGGGGGGGGTGGGGGGGGGGGGGGGTGGGGGGGGGGGGGGGTGGGGGGGGGGGGGGGTGGGGGGGGGGGGGGGTGGGGGGGGGGGGGGGTGGGGGGGGGGGGGGGTGGGGGGGGGGGGGGGTGGGGGGGGGGGGGGGTGGGGGGGGGGGGGGGTGGGGGGGGGGGGGGGTGGGGGGGGGGGGGGGTGGGGGGGGGGGGGGGTGGGGGGGGGGGGGGGTGGGGGGGGGGGGGGGTGGGGGGGGGGGGGGGTGGGGGGGGGGGGGGGTGGGGGGGGGGGGGGGTGGGGGGGGGGGGGGGTGGGGGGGGGGGGGGGTGGGGGGGGGGGGGGGTGGGGGGGGGGGGGGGTGGGGGGGGGGGGGGGTGGGGGGGGGGGGGGGTGGGGGGGGGGGGGGGTGGGGGGGGGGGGGGGTGGGGGGGGGGGGGGGTGGGGGGGGGGGGGGGTGGGGGGGGGGGGGGGTGGGGGGGGGGGGGGGTGGGGGGGGGGGGGGGTGGGGGGGGGGGGGGGTGGGGGGGGGGGGGGGTGGGGGGGGGGGGGGGTGGGGGGGGGGGGGGGTGGGGGGGGGGGGGGGTGGGGGGGGGGGGGGGTGGGGGGGGGGGGGGGTGGGGGGGGGGGGGGGTGGGGGGGGGGGGGGGTGGGGGGGGGGGGGGGTGGGGGGGGGGGGGGGTGGGGGGGGGGGGGGGTGGGGGGGGGGGGGGGTGGGGGGGGGGGGGGGTGGGGGGGGGGGGGGGTGGGGGGGGGGGGGGGTGGGGGGGGGGGGGGGTGGGGGGGGGGGGGGGTGGGGGGGGGGGGGGGTGGGGGGGGGGGGGGGTGGGGGGGGGGGGGGGTGGGGGGGGGGGGGGGTGGGGGGGGGGGGGGGTGGGGGGGGGGGGGGGTGGGGGGGGGGGGGGGTGGGGGGGGGGGGGGGTGGGGGGGGGGGGGGGTGGGGGGGGGGGGGGGTGGGGGGGGGGGGGGGTGGGGGGGGGGGGGGGTGGGGGGGGGGGGGGGTGGGGGGGGGGGGGGGTGGGGGGGGGGGGGGGTGGGGGGGGGGGGGGGTGGGGGGGGGGGGGGGTGGGGGGGGGGGGGGGTGGGGGGGGGGGGGGGTGGGGGGGGGGGGGGGTGGGGGGGGGGGGGGGTGGGGGGGGGGGGGGGTGGGGGGGGGGGGGGGTGGGGGGGGGGGGGGGTGGGGGGGGGGGGGGGTGGGGGGGGGGGGGGGTGGGGGGGGGGGGGGGTGGGGGGGGGGGGGGGTGGGGGGGGGGGGGGGTGGGGGGGGGGGGGGGTGGGGGGGGGGGGGGGTGGGGGGGGGGGGGGGTGGGGGGGGGGGGGGGTGGGGGGGGGGGGGGGTGGGGGGGGGGGGGGGTGGGGGGGGGGGGGGGTGGGGGGGGGGGGGGGTGGGGGGGGGGGGGGGTGGGGGGGGGGGGGGGTGGGGGGGGGGGGGGGTGGGGGGGGGGGGGGGTGGGGGGGGGGGGGGGTGGGGGGGGGGGGGGGTGGGGGGGGGGGGGGGTGGGGGGGGGGGGGGGTGGGGGGGGGGGGGGGTGGGGGGGGGGGGGGGTGGGGGGGGGGGGGGGTGGGGGGGGGGGGGGGTGGGGGGGGGGGGGGGTGGGGGGGGGGGGGGGTGGGGGGGGGGGGGGGTGGGGGGGGGGGGGGGTGGGGGGGGGGGGGGGTGGGGGGGGGGGGGGGTGGGGGGGGGGGGGGGTGGGGGGGGGGGGGGGTGGGGGGGGGGGGGGGTGGGGGGGGGGGGGGGTGGGGGGGGGGGGGGGTGGGGGGGGGGGGGGGTGGGGGGGGGGGGGGGTGGGGGGGGGGGGGGGTGGGGGGGGGGGGGGGTGGGGGGGGGGGGGGGTGGGGGGGGGGGGGGGTGGGGGGGGGGGGGGGTGGGGGGGGGGGGGGGTGGGGGGGGGGGGGGGTGGGGGGGGGGGGGGGTGGGGGGGGGGGGGGGTGGGGGGGGGGGGGGGTGGGGGGGGGGGGGGGTGGGGGGGGGGGGGGGTGGGGGGGGGGGGGGGTGGGGGGGGGGGGGGGTGGGGGGGGGGGGGGGTGGGGGGGGGGGGGGGTGGGGGGGGGGGGGGGTGGGGGGGGGGGGGGGTGGGGGGGGGGGGGGGTGGGGGGGGGGGGGGGTGGGGGGGGGGGGGGGTGGGGGGGGGGGGGGGTGGGGGGGGGGGGGGGTGGGGGGGGGGGGGGGTGGGGGGGGGGGGGGGTGGGGGGGGGGGGGGGTGGGGGGGGGGGGGGGTGGGGGGGGGGGGGGGTGGGGGGGGGGGGGGGTGGGGGGGGGGGGGGGTGGGGGGGGGGGGGGGTGGGGGGGGGGGGGGGTGGGGGGGGGGGGGGGTGGGGGGGGGGGGGGGTGGGGGGGGGGGGGGGTGGGGGGGGGGGGGGGTGGGGGGGGGGGGGGGTGGGGGGGGGGGGGGGTGGGGGGGGGGGGGGGTGGGGGGGGGGGGGGGTGGGGGGGGGGGGGGGTGGGGGGGGGGGGGGGTGGGGGGGGGGGGGGGTGGGGGGGGGGGGGGGTGGGGGGGGGGGGGGGTGGGGGGGGGGGGGGGTGGGGGGGGGGGGGGGTGGGGGGGGGGGGGGGTGGGGGGGGGGGGGGGTGGGGGGGGGGGGGGGTGGGGGGGGGGGGGGGTGGGGGGGGGGGGGGGTGGGGGGGGGGGGGGGTGGGGGGGGGGGGGGGTGGGGGGGGGGGGGGGTGGGGGGGGGGGGGGGTGGGGGGGGGGGGGGGTGGGGGGGGGGGGGGGTGGGGGGGGGGGGGGGTGGGGGGGGGGGGGGGTGGGGGGGGGGGGGGGTGGGGGGGGGGGGGGGTGGGGGG